>NC_059220.1:30453587-30756087 GCF_020615455.1 Coregonus clupeaformis
TGGAAATCTGGTGCAGGTTTGAGCCTAACTGGAAACATTTAATATATATATTTTGGGGTATTTTACCCCCTTTCTCTCCCCAATTTCGTGGTATCCAATTGGTAGCTACAATCTTGTCCCATCGCTGCAACTCCTGCACGGACATGGGAGAGGCGAAGGTCGAGAGCCGTGCGTCCTCCGAAACACAACCCAACCCAGCCGCACTGCTTCTTGACACAGTGCCCGCCCAACCCGGAAGCCAGCTGCACCAATGTGCCGGAGGAAACACCGTACACCTGGCGACCGAGTCAGTGTGCACTGCGCCCGGCCCGCCACAGGAGTCGCTAGTGCGCGATGGGACAAGAACATCCCTGCTGGCCAAACCCTCCCCTACCCTGGAAGGCGCTGGGCCAATTGTGCGCCGCCCCATGGGTCTCCCGGTCGGCTGCGACAGAGCTTGGAATCGAACCAGGATCTCTAGTGGCACAGTTAGCACTGCGATGTAGTGCCTTAGACCACTGCGCCACTTGGGAGGCCAATCATTGAATTTCTGTACTGTTTGTCTTTGACAGCAAAAGTTTTTAGTACTAATTCAATTTTAGTGTGTTGTATGCCAAGCATGCCCTTTCTTCGGGTGAGGTACAGTAGCCATAGTGTTATTCCTCTTGTAAACAGACATTGAGGATTTTGTCAAGTTAATCTGCTCCTCAGTATCTTAATGGAGAGTAGTCCTCTGATCAAAGCTGGATGTCCTCTTCTTAACCACTAAAAGACCAATGTCCTCTACCGACCACTGGATTAGGACTCAGCCCTAATTGCAACACCTGTCATCAAACATGGGGGTTTGTCGCAGGCAGTTAACAAAGCTGTGTTGTCATAGCGATAACCCAATCACTAATCCCAACCACTCTCCTTTGTGTGCCCCTCAGATGATCCTGGCTCTGCAGCAGAAGGAGATAGTGTCGTCTGAGAGCAGAGGAGTCCAGGACCACCATGCCCACTGGAGGACCACACTCTGACAAGACACTGTAGGACACAGGTGACTCTATAGTTCTGGCTTCTATAAGTGGTAGTGGTTGTAAGTAAGTCACTTAGCACGTTTAAGCAGTGCAGGGAGTGGAAAATTATAGCTAATGTAGTGTTGCCAACTAGACTGATAATGCATTGACGTTACAGTCAGTGAGCCGTAGCTACCTTCAGGAACACATTACAGTTGACAAACAGTTGTCAAATCAAGCCTCTATATCTCTCAAACCGCACCTTACTGTTCTTTGATTCACTTCCTTCAGATGTCTGGTCATGCCCCTCCTTCCCTAATCTAAAATCCTTTTGAGGTTCTCTGGAAGTCATTTCACACATAACAGCCATGAAGGCTTGTTGGTCACACTGGTGCTGACGCCGCCTTGGTACCTTTCCTGGAAAAGGTCTAAAATAAGAAGAACAGGACGTCTTTGTAATTATTAGATGCTCTCCTGCAAAATGAAGCCTTTTCTTTGGTCTTTTCACTCAGCTGTTATACCTAGTCCGTGACTGATGGCCTCCCATAAGAATCATTAGTCGGTAACAGTGGTGTGGTAATGTCTATTTTGACTGAGTCTGCTCAACCATGACCAATCTGAGTTACAGTAGCCTCTCAGCACAGCAGTGTGACGAGAACTGAAATTATGTCACCCAACAGATGTCTGCCTTGCCTTCCATAGTATCTCTGAAAGAATCTGTCTCCTTTGTCTTCCAGATCGCAATGGGAAACTCTGAGAGCCAGTACAGCCTTCAGGGGCCCAAGGGCACCAGCTTAATCCTCCCCGGGAAACAAAAACCCTACTCACTAAAGTTCCGCTCAACCAAAGAGGAGGTTCTTTCCCCCCATACGTGGTGGAAAGGTGGGCTGGGGGGCTCGGGTTACAAAGCCAGGGCTGTTGGCCGAGGCTGCCTCTCCCCCCCGCAGAGGAGAGGAGAGCCGTACGTCTCCAGACACTACGATTACGTCACCAAGGGTGTGAAGGGTAGTCCAAACTGCCATCGCTGGCATGGCTCCCCACCAGGAGGCCACTCACACCTCCCTGCTGAGAATGGCTGCTGCCCATTTGAGGGCAGTGGAAGCTTGTACAGTAAAGCATCAGGGGAGCTGAACGACCATACTCTGAACGGACACAGGACCCCAGAGAGGATGCGAGGAGAGGCTGAAGAGGGGCTGGAGGAGCAGAGCAGTCCCAGGGTGGTCATCAAGAAGGATGGTAGTCTGAGGGTGGAGTTCACCAACACTAACAGTGGTCTGCCCCTGGACGAGGCCTCTGGGCCGGTGCAGCTGCTCAAATTCTCCCCCACCCTGGAGTCCACCCCAAGCCTTCCTGGCAGCAGTAGGAGGCCTGAGGCCCACCACGGAGCTCCGCAGCCAGCCTCAACCTCCACCACCAGGACCAGCAAGGGCAGCTCGCTGAGCTCCGAGGGGTCCTGGTACGACTCTCCCTGGGGGCCCAGCGCAGAGCTCTGCGACCAGGACCAGTCCTGCTCCTCCAGTAGGACTATGGGAAACAGTAGGGCTGACCAATTGGAGGCCTTCGGCCAACAGTCTCCCCCGGTGTCCATATCAGATCTCTACAGGGACCCCAGTATGGCTGCCACCTTCCCCACTGCTAAGGATCTGTCGGCCCAGTACAGGGAATCCCCCCATCACATCCAGCACCGGGCCTCCTTTGTTTCGGCCCTGGACGTGCCTGCTGAGGAGGAGTGTCCGGAGGCCAGGCAGTACTCGTCCTACACCCTGCCCTGCCGTAAGGCCCGGCCCAGCGGAGAGCGCTCCACCCTGAAGAAGGGCTCTGGCGCTGTCAGGAGCCGCATGCGACGCCTCAGCGACTGGACTGGAAGCCTCAGCAGGAAGAAGAGGAAGACACAGGTGAGTGGGGCTGTCGTCTGGGGTTGTCTGTGTAGGTCAGGGTCCCAGTGCTCAAACAATCTAAGTGTTTTTTACAGTAACATTTGTCACAAAGTGTCCCTAAGTACTAACCCCACAAAGAGCAAGCAGAAGCGACAGTGGCAAGGAAATACGTCCACTGAGGTTCTAAACTGATGTTGTTCTTCACAGGCTGTATACAGATCTATGAACTATCTTCATCGCTTGGTATGTACAACCAGTAGGTCTACAGCTGTGTTTGCAGTTAGTTCTGTACCCATAGCATATTGCTAGTCTCCATGTCAACCTGTAGTCTGTAATAGAGGTACTGCCTTAGATTTACATTTGACATTTTTTGTCATTTAGCAGACACTCTTATCCAGAGCGACTTACAGTAGTGAGTGCATACATTTTCATATTTGTTCATACCGTGAGAATCGAACCCACAACCATGGCATTGCAAGTGCCATGCTCTACCAACTGAGCCACACAGGACCCCTTAGCTGCATGAGGTGTGTCTAGTCTCCTTTGGAATTTCCCTTTGAGATATGAGTGTCTGCAGCTCCACAGGAGAATATGGTTATTATGTGGAGTCTCCCAGTGCTTGGCACAGACCAGTGTTCCAACTATGTTAGTGTCCTGTTAGGGAGGGGGGCAGAGGAAGCAACTCTCTGTCAGATTCTTGGCTGGGGACTGTTACTGGTTATCTGGGCCATGTGCCTCAGCGGTCGGTGTCGTCTCGCCAGGAACACAACGTTGTCCCCGGTCCGAGTACCACAATACCAGCTGTCTGAGGACAGAAAACCACAGGGTACCGCAAAATGAAATGTGCGACGCGGATGGTGCATTGTGTAGGGACTAGAGATGCAGTAGTCTACCGGAGAGTAAAGCATGAAACAGAGAGAGAGGATGAGAAGCCAAGGGGTCTGCAGATTCCATGACTACGTCTGGGTGGGTACAAGAGATCATGTCAGTTTAGTGTTTTTACCAACCTCATGCTAATGGGGGGAATATGCTAAATGCCATGTGTTGGAAGCATAGCTTGCCATTGTAGGTCATTTGCTGTTGAGTGTGATGGTGTTGGTGTGATTGGTTGAAACGACATGTTATTTACCAGTTTACAGCAGGTCTGTATGACGTACAGTGTAGGTCAGTGTTGCAGCATGGGTCAGACAGCTGAGAACTGGACCTGTAAAATGGCACCAGACTGTTTTGTACAACATAAGAGGATAAGAATAACCATGACTTGTATGCCGAATCACTGGATAGTGTGTGTTTGTGTAAATCTGTGTTATGGTTCTGTAATAGCTTATTTAGAGCATTTAGCCTCATAAATGTAAACACCATAGTCATATTTTCTGCAACAAAGTCTAAGTAGGTAATTGCTAAAAATGTGCATTGTTAGATTTTCCCAAATTAGCTTCAAAAATGTGGCCCTCTGACTTTGAGTCTTGAAATCAAACATTATGCTCCAATTCAATAGCTCTTTTAAACTTGAACACACTTTTCAAACAATGCCAAGATAATTGCTGTAAACCTTTACAATCTCTGTTGGAGTGAAACTAAGTCCCAGCTGAAGATTTAGAAACCCTTCCCACTCTTAATTATGTGGTTGTCACGGTGATTAGAATTTGGTGGAGCTGCTCTGGCCTCTACTCACCACCCTGTCCTGCTCTCCAGAGAGCCAGTCCATAGTGTGTACTGTATGGATAGGTACTCGTTCATTAGGGTGTGACCTGTGTTGGCATGAGGGTAAACTTTG
Source organism: Coregonus clupeaformis (assembly GCF_020615455.1). Lineage (NCBI taxonomy): Eukaryota > Metazoa > Chordata > Actinopteri > Salmoniformes > Salmonidae > Coregonus > Coregonus clupeaformis. Next base: position 30,458,219 of record NC_059220.1, read on the forward strand.
GGGCCAGAGCTTTCACTCTAAATTACTAGACCTCACTTAAGCCCTAATAATCTCCTGCCATGTGTTGGGTTTGGGAAGAGACTAGACCTAGGACTCTCAGCTTCCCTGAACTATTGAACTCGTTGACCTTTTCAATGAGAAGGAGGAGGGCTTGTGAAGGACTGTGATTGAAGTTGTTCTGGTTCCCAGCACAGCTTCATAGGTCCATGAGAAACTCTCCAACAAACTCTGGTCTATCAGATTAACACCCAAACACCCAAACCCCCATTCTCCTTTCAACTCCACCCCACCTCAAATATATGTCCTCTGTAGGCGTTAGGCAACCCCAGGCTTCAGGACAGAATAGTTATGAGCAGAGGGACATTTTTAGAAATAAATGGTCTCTTTCAGTGTTCTGACTCAAACTGTGAATTCTTCATGGGCAAATGTTGGAGCGTGATGTTTCCAACTGAGCTCTGGATAGTTTAATTGGAGCCATTCAGAGTTTTTATAGCTTCATGCTGACATGTTCACTGGGTCTCTCTGCACTCTGGTGACTGTGGAGTCCAGGACAGAGCCAGTTCAGGGGCCCACACTGGCCTTGTTCTGCCCCTGTCTGGAGCTCTCCACTGGGTCTCTTGTTTCACCAAGGCCACTTAATCACCCCCTGCTTCCAATTGGCTCATTGAACCATATATCACAGCATCGCAGCCCCTTTTCAATGAGTCAACCCAAATCAGGACTAATTACAGCTCTCGTTCCACTCCACCTGGGCTCCAGAGCTCAGCTTTGGTTTAGGGTCGCACTGTACTCTCCAAGCCAGCCTCTCAGGTCCAGTCCAGGTCCTAATGAGAAACAGCTGGGGAAGAGGGGGAGGAGAGATTAGGGTAGACTGATGGAAGAAAGGGAGACACGGGGTGACAGACTGACAGACAGGCGAGGAAGGGGGTGTAGATTGGGCGAGAGACTGAGGAAGGGTCGCTGGGAAGGGCATCGGAACACTGTTTGTGTTTGAAGTGCACTCAACCCCTGTTGCCAGGGGAGACTAGATGCTGCAATCTATTGGAGTGCAGGTGGGCTTTCATTACCCTTGAAAGAGAAAGAGTTCAATCCCATGAAGTAGTGGTCTACTGGGATCAGGAAACCAGGGTGCCCTCGCTGACTCAATTAAATTGTCTCAGTCTCAAGAACTTTAGTCGCCTGGGTGCCAGGCTCAGGAATTTAAGTGTTTTTGTTGTTATTTGTTGTGGGACTCCTTAGTCTCTCACCTCATCCCACCCTTTCTCCCTACACTCTCCTCACCCTCTCACCTCATCCCATCCTCTCTCCCTACCCTCTCCTCACCCTCTCACCTCATCCCACCCTCTCCCCTACCCTCTCCTCACCCTCTCACCTCATCCCACCCTCTCTCCCTACCCTCTCCTCACCCTCTCACCTCTCACCCTCTCTCTCACCCTCTCACCTCATCCCACCCTCTCTCCCTACCCTCCACTCACCCTCTCACCTCATCCCACCCTCTCTCCCTACCCTCTCCTCACCCTCTCACCTCATCCCACCCTCTCTCCCTACCCTCTCCCTCTCACCTCATCCCACCCTCTCTCCCTACCCTCTCCTCACCCTCTCACCTCAACCCACCCTCTCTCCCTACCCTCCACTCACCCTCTCACTTCGTCCCTCTCTTCACCCTCTTCTCCTCTCTATGCCCTTCCAGGAGCCCAGGTATAAGGACGGCAGCGAGGCCTTTGACAGTGGAGTGGATGGCCTGACAGCTGACACCAGCTCTCCCTCCCAGGTATCCAGCCTGTGGTACCCTGGCGGTGTGGGGGCCTCCCGGGCCCAGTCGGCAGGGGCCCTCCACCACAGCAACGATGCCCTTCGCCAGAACATCTATGAGAACTTCATGCGGGAACTGGAGACTGGACAGGGCAGTAGTGGAGGAGGAGGGGGAGCTGGTGAAAGGAGAGACCCGTCTACGGGGACAGAAGAGGGGGAGAGCAGCAGTGAATCTGCGGGGGGCTCTCTGGAGCAGCTGGACCTGCTGTTTGAGAAGGAGCAGGGGGTGGTGCGCAGGGCTGGTTGGCTCTCCTTCAAACCCCTCCTCACCCTGCATAAGGACAGGAAGCTGGAGATGGTCACACGAAGGAAGTGGAAACAGTACTGGGTCACCCTGAAAGGTGAGTAGGGGTGGGTGAGCAGAGGGAAACAGGGTTTGGGACATTGCCATCTAAGGTCCAGTCGTTCAGAATTTAATTGGACCTTGAATACCTCACTGAAGTCTAGTCGAGCTTGATGCTCTCTAGGTTGGGTCACATTGAAATGTGAGTTTAAGGTGTGAGGAAGAGTAGAGGACAACAGAAGGTCAGAGAGTATTCAATTCTCATGTCCAGTCGATATGACCACTGTATCATGGAATACATCAACTGAAATTTAATTTACGCTGGTAGACAGAGGGGAAGGACAGTTTCCAACTTTAAATCACATTAAAGTTCAAGTAAAACTCTCCTAGAGAGAGTCCAGACGTATCACTTAAGTGAGGGAGGCAGCTTCATGTGGTTTCTGTAGGAGACTAGTCCACCTCCTTTACTTAGCCTGTGCATTACATTTACCATAGACTGATTCTTCACTACCCTAAAAGCTTACAGGGAATTATACTGGTGTATTTATCTGCTAAATGGATAAACCTCAGGCCAGGTGTGTGTGTAGATGTGGACCCTCAGCCTTCCTTCCACTTTACTGTAAAATGACAGAGACAAATAAATGACAGTTTGAGGTCATTCTTCTGAGGTGTGTTCTTCCTCCCTCTAACAACCAACCTCTTCCTCTCCCTGCAGGTTGTACCTTGTTGTTCTATGAGACCTATGGGAAGGGTTCTCCAGAGCAGGAGCTGTCTCCACGCTACGCCCTGTTTGCAGAGGACAGTATCGTCCAGGCCGTTCCTGAACACCCCAAGAAGGAGAACGTCTTCTGTCTCAGCAACACCTACGGAGATGTCTACCTATTCCAGGTGAGGCGGTCCGACTTACCTCACTCTCCAAACTGAACAAAGTACTGTAGATGCCAACAGTAGTTACCCCAATTGACGGAGATGCTGTAGATGCTTAACTGTCTCTTCTGAAAGAAATTCCATGTGTTTTGTATACATACAGTAAGTCTCCATGTGCTCACAGAGGTCACACTACAACTGTTTGAACTGCATTGCTCAGTCCAGCTGGTCACTCCTCCATTTTACTGCCTGCGTGGCGTTAGCTTGGCGTTAGCTCCCTGAACGCATTGTGTGTTGACGGTCTGATTTCCCCCGTCACGCTGCTTGGCTCCCTGTCAAGCTGTGTTCCAGCCAATTCAACACACAATTAAGGAGCAGAAGCTGTTACTTAGTGGGGAATGTTTTGTGAACCCGGAAAGGAAAGTGTGTCCTGTGCTGCTGTGGCAGCTAGCCTGGTTTGATAGCCTCTTCCTGCTTGGCCAGTTAAGCGGAACGTGTTCTGGTGACGTGTCCACAGTGGTGTAGTCTGCTGTTAGATTACACTGACTGTGTCCGACTGTGTCATTTTGGGATTAACATGGGTAACCGGGATTCCGGGACTGTCCCGGGAACACTCTTCACATTTCCCTAAAGAATAAAAGGACAAGACCCGGGAAATAAAATGTTCCCCCAATATCGGAACTAATGCAATTCCAGAAAATACACAACATGCGCAGCATCAGATTATCAAAACAGGTTGTTTCGTGGAAGCCTTTAGTGTAGCGTATTTACGTCACACAAAGTCGCCATAAATTCAAAGCACACGCATAATTGACACTGCACACGCGACCATAATGCAGTTAATAAACCCTACAGGAAACCCCTACAGTATAGCCTAAAAATAGCGTGTGCCTCTTTGAGCTGACATTGTGACTCTTCAGATTTTTGGTAGGCCTATGCACAATTCACTACATAGGCATCTCTGTCAGACATGACGTCTGTTAACAAGTCAGAGGCATCAGGGAACATTCTATCTTCTCCTGTCCTAGAGCCTAGGCTATTTTCCTATCCAGTCCCAATTCCACTGAAGCCCCAAATCCTGACTCCTGTCTCATATGAAAATTCCTAACTTTATTCTGTAATCCATAGGTTGTATTATCAAAGCACGTCTCTTGCCGCAATAACATTTCCCCCACTTCTCTGCACTGTCTCGTACTAGCTGCCAATATGAGAGCTTCAGTGAAGAATGTGTGATCAACATACAGTATGAGAGTAGATATGGATATATTTTTTAAACAGAGTTGGTCCCCGTTAAGAGAGCTTGATATTTAAACTACTTCCACTCTTCATCTCCCTGTTATTAATCAGCTGATCTGTTATCTGTATAATCATCAACTAGATTTTGCCAAATTGAAGGAGGTTATCTAGCAAGCTTAGCAACTTTGGTCATTTGACTTTTTTTGACTGTCGTTACAAAGTTTGTATGATTCCACAGCGTTATACTCGGGATGCGCTCTGTGCGTCCTGAGCGCGCTCTGTGTCGAGATAACCTACGGCTGAATTAATTGAGGAACATGACAATGCTCAGAATTTATGAATGGCCTGTTTCGCAATTCACAACAATGTCATTGGCGATCAAAGATAGTTACTCTATAATGACTAAATATAATTTAATTTGCTCTGAAATCTTTACATAGTTGCGCAGCCAAGTCGAGAAGGTGGCGCAGCGCCCCTCTTGTTTGGAGAGAAATCTGGCATAGTGACCATATCTTGGTTTTAAAAGCTGTAAATGTGTACTGCTGATTTTTTGCTGTATTTCCCGGGACTCTCTGGATAAATATGAATTATTCCCGGTATTGAAACTTGGTAGCTTTTCAGGGAAATAGTTATCCCTAGAGTCAGCTAAACAATAGTGAACAAACACAATATTCAGCATATTCAGGCTGTATAGGAGTGGATGGAGATGTTTTACAAATATAGTCATACACACTCACACACACTTGTTGTGTATTTTTGCACTGTATAATCGAGTAGATCAAGTTAATGATTATAGCTCGTAAATGATTATAAGGAGAAGATTTAAACTCCAGCTGGAGGGTTTCTGTTTGTGTTCATATTTTGATTATCATCTGACTCGCTGACCTTATTTTCACTGTTTGATACAGAGATTCTTGAGGCCTTGACTTGCCCTCTGTAGTTTTCCCCTCTCACATTTACGAGCTTTTCTGAGTGTATCGCATGAAATCCCAGTTGTGGTGTTCGGAGTAAATCTAATAAAATGGTGAAGTGGACTTAACATCACTAGAGAGTCTAAAGAGGTCAGGAAACCACTGACAGTATAAACTGGAGCACTATAAAACCCTGTGGTCTGTGTTCTCTCTCATTGTGTCCTACACGAGTCACTCCTCCCTCATATTCCTAGCAGATTTCCTACCATGTCCTCTGATAATTTAATTGTTTTGTTAAGGTATATTATCCTTTCAAGATTGACTGTATTGACTGTGAAATTACGTAATAGCGTATAGATTGGGGAAATCTGGTATTGTGATGATATGCCATGAGGAGGCTAGGAACACAATATGCGTTAGAGCTGTCAATCATCCGGATATATAGAGCCCAACCCTTAACATGTCGTTCATGACGTCACGATCATCGCTGCGTCTTGCAAGTGTTCATACCATCTCATAAACCATTAAAGAACAAATTATTTTACAGTAATAATCTAGTTTGACCATTTATGGTCTAATCTCAAACCTCCATCATCTAATGTCCTACCTTCACCTCTGTGTGTTCAGGCCAGCAACCAGACAGACATGGAGAACTGGGTGACAGCCATCCACTCTGCCAGTGCCTCTCTGTTCGCTAAGCGTCATGGGAAGGAGGACACAGTACGTCTGCTAAGGAGCCAAATCAGAGGCCTGCTGCAAAAGGTAGACATGGATGGTAAGATGAAGAAGATGGCTGAGCTGCAGCTGTCCATCGTCAGTGACCCTAAGAACAGGAAGGCCATCGAGAACCAGGTGAGGAGGATGATTATGATGAGGATCAGAGGTTGTTATAGTGATAGTGTTGTGGTGTGTCACATGGAAGTATTGGTTAGTGTCCCTGAAAGAAAAACACGTTTTTGTTTTAATGTCCTGTTGTTCTGTTCTGTTAAGTGTGTTTGTTAGGAATCTAGCAGCCCTAAAAATACTTGAATCACACCATGCGACTAAAACCCCATGTCTTATTTTTGGAAGTGGTCTAAATGTAGCTAGTGGCCGTCAAAACACAATACTTAGGGGAGAGAAGAGGCAGGCTGCTTCTTCCCATTGCATCAGATTGGGAATCCAGATGTTGTTCTGTATAATGGCCTCTCAACATGCATTATCCCCTGTAACAGCCTGCCTGAAGAGAAAAACCAGAACCAATCACTGATTCTCACCACAGCTAAAACTGTCCTGTACATGTAATGTAGTGAGCCATGGAGATGGCCAAAGATTAGTTTATCAACTCCCCACCTACTTAAGAGTAGATGTCAGATTTATAGTGAATCTACCTCCACTGCAAGACATGAAAGCTCAACATCTGAAAGCGCACATTTTTCTAATAATCTTATCAATGAGGTAACATTGCTGTGAAAAAGATGAATGGCTCATGGGAATGGCCTGGAGGGCAGTCCCTGTCTTCCAGACTGACTTAGTGTCTGTTTCATGTTAGCTATCACGGCACCTCGGGACAGAGAGACATAGCAGTCTGGAGCCAGTGATAGGGTCAGAGGGGAAAGGGCGGGGTTAGGCCCCGAGACGGGCACCCACGGCTGATGATGGATTTGGGTTAGAGGGCAGGGGGTGCTACAAGGGGCACATTGATGTCTACCCTCCCCCTTCTCAAAATCAGTGCCAGCAGACATTTTTGAACTCTCTCTATTCCCCCTCCATAGTGAAGTCATAATCAGGTTGCCATTTACAACCATTAAGAGATAGAGGGGGCAGATGTTGGAGAGGAAAGTCAAAGGAGGCTGTATCTCTAAGGAAAGGCCCATTCCTGCCTCTTTTAATGGGCCTGAAATGGGAGTAAATAGAGACTAAGTAGGATTGCTCTAAGGCCAGATGGGTGCAATATGCCGTCACTGCGATGATAGTGTCTCTCTGCCTTAGTGCAGGTTTGCCAGCGGTACAGAGGCATACACACACACGCATACCTCTCTCTTAGTCTTAATCTGATAATGGCCATGCTTCTTTGATATGATGAAGGATTAACATTGCCTGACAGAATGTAAATAAGATGTAATCGATCAGACATGGGTTTGAGTGTGGCGCTTCCATTTGTGGCTATGCAGTGTCCAATATTAAACGGTATCAGCTATCAAACCCTAATCCACCTGTCTCCCCATTGTATCCTCTCCTGTCCCCCAGAATACACCATTGTTATGGCTTTAGAGAAGCCATGGGGATACAGGGTTATCGCTGCAGATTTACCAAGCATGACGCTTAGGACAACCTAACACAGCTCTGCCCAGACTCTGACCCTGGGATGACACTATATGAATGACACATGACCATGCACTAGATGTCTGCACACTGGCTCACATTGGCTCCTGAAGGGCATATGTTGATAATGTCATTGGGTTTAACCTTTACGTGTGTTAGCTCTGTCTGAACACACAGCATTGTGCAGCAGGCTCATTGTTGGTCTTTACAGTCCTGTTGTTGTAATGGTGGAATGTTCTAGGCTCAGACTGCTCCCCTCCCCAAGTCATTCCCAACCATGAAGAATTCCATCAATGTGAATCAGTCTTCATGGGAGGACTCCATCCTGTTCTGTATTGTAAATTAACTCTCTTCAGACCAACACTATTAAAGTCAATTGTATAGAGAGTCGTTTAACTCCAGTTTTCTCGTTAAAGTGAACCTCCCAAGCTAACAAAATAAGCACCCTCTCTCACCCTCTCATACTTTACAAAAGGGCATGTGTTCATTCTCTGTGCGTGTGTTTGTTGGTGAGTGTGCTGTGTGTGTATTTAGGGGGAAGGGTTATAGGGTGGTCTGGTGCTCGTCAACTCCCTTCCATGACTTTTATTGCAGAGAATAAGAGAGACTGCATTAAACACACACACACACACACACACACACACTCTACAACCCTCCCTCACTATCATCAACCTTAATGCCCTGCCCTCACCCAGCAGCAGCTTGTGCATACCCCCCCACCACCACATCTGTAAGCAATCCCAGTTTGATGGAATGCACCCTTAACTATCTCCCCGATCTCCCCTCTCTGCCTTTCCCTCCCTCCCTCTTCTCACCCCTCCAACTGTCCCTCTCTCCCTCATCACCCCTCCTCATTCCCTCCCTCCCTACAGATCCAGCAGTGGGAGCAGAACCTGGAGAAGTTTAACATGGACCTGTTCAGGATGCGCTGTTACCTGGCCAGCCTGCAGGGGGGCGAGCTGCCCAACCCCAAGAGTCTGTTAGCTGCAGCCAGCCGGCCCTCCAAGACCACCCTGGGACGCCTGGGCATCTTCTCTGTGTCCTCCTTCCACGCGCTGGTGAGACCCTTCATATGGCAGGTTGAGGGGTAGGGCTGTCTATCCAAATTATATAGAAAGTACTCTAGTTGACCAGAGTTTGTAGTTTTGAAGTCTGGTCTGGAATGAAAGGTTTTCTACAGTAGCTAAAGATGTTCAGTTAAGGTGTAAACTCTCAAAGGTAACCCTTTGACACACACATTGATTGAGTATTGCTATAGGAGACTGAAGTTGAAGCAGGTTGATTGATGTAAGTCTAACTGCTGCGTTTGATCCTAGTCCTGACGGTGTGTTATGTCGTCAGATCTGTTCCAGGGATGAGGCGACAATGAGGAGGCGCTCCATGTCCCTGAGCCAGAGATCACGTAACAAGAGAGGCCTCTTCTCCTCCCTCAAAGGCCTCGACAACCTCACCAAGAGGGGCCGCGACAAGAGACCGTCCACAGAACAGGTACAGTACCTGGACACACTGAACACACACAGACTCCCACACTGGCCCAGTGAGTCCATAACACTCCTGCAAGGAAATCTAATCAAGACTTTCTCACAATTCTTAGAGAAAGTTCCAATGTGGTGTGCGTTTTCCCCAATAAACGAGATTATGTTTATTAAACTCATATTCTTCTCTGGTGAGTTTTAAGTGCATAATCCCACTCTATGTAAACAGCGAGCATTCCAACCACAGGTGCAAGAGGGATAAATTCTCTGTTTAGTAATTACACTTCCACACAGGCTCATTATTTATTGATGTTTTCAGTCCACCCCCCTCTACCCTGAAGGTACTGCTCAGGAGAGTCAGTACAGTAGGTGGTCTATTTTAAGACAAGGAAAAGACCTGGTTTCCATGATCAAGTCTATTATGAAAACCCATACATTTGGATAATGGTGTGGGAATGAGAATGCCAGTACAACACTACAATCTTTCCTCTGATGTAGTTTGACAGTCTTCTTCTTTGAGTTGCATCTGTGCTGGAGGCTTCACTTTGAGGATTCATAAATGTTTCTGCTGCCATGTCTTAGCTGTTACTGGTGCTGACTGACTGACTGACTGGTGTATCTGTGATTGTAGGGAGCATAAAGCACCCATCTAAACTGTAGACACTGCTAACTGCCAGCTCCTTATTCTCCTTAGTCCTCTTCAGAAGAGGAGGCCATCTGTCCTTAATGCAGACAACAGGGTCTTCCCTGCTCCTCCCAGTACTCTCCTCACCCCTCCCCCTCCGCTGGGCTATATATGTGTGTGGTGTTATGTGTGATGTTGTTTAAGGTGTGTTTGGGAGCTCTAGCAGGTTAGCTAATGAGACCCAGTCTGTTTCACAGCGCAGAAGGCTGAGGTGGCGCACGGCGAGTGGGAACAGTGATGTAGCATGAATTATTAAAAGCCATATGTGGTAAATTGCAGCCTGCTGTACCGAGCCCTGCAGCTACAAACAGATGGTTTGTGTAAGTCCACTAAATATTAAACAGCTCCACGCTTTTTCACAGGTTTCACTCCTAAGCGTAGCTCTCCAGTTGGGATATGTTTCTGCCTTCCTATGATGGGCGGCAGGTAGCTTAGTGGTTAAGAGCGTTGTGCCAGTAACCGAAAGGTCGCTGGTTCTAATCCCCGAGCCGACTAGGTGAAAAATCTGTCTGTGCCCTTGAGCAAGGCACTTAACCCTAATTGCTCCTGTAAGTCGCTCTGGATAAGAGCGTCTGCTAAATGACCAATTATTTTTATTTTTTATGTTGATTCCCATTAAAAGAGTGGCTAATTGCTTCAAGGGGGTTGTAGAGTGATGACTCCAGGTACATCTGCTGTCTTGTGTGTGTAGGTAGGGCTGGTGTAGTGTGAGAATTAGTTTCCAATCTTTCCTAGAGACTAGTTGAGCCTCTGTGTGACACCATTGCTCATGACACGTGTTTATTACAGAGGGATTTAGACAGCAGGCTGATCTTTTATGCCAAACTCTCTCTTCTTTACTTTCTCTTTCTCATATCCCCTTTCCTCTTTCTCTGTCCTTAGCTCTCTCCCTCCAGCTCTCCCCTTTCTCTGTTTCTATAGTATAAACATTCACCACCTACCACATCTTCCCACAGTCATCTCATTGAGTCATCTCTGTTGACTAGGCCCAAATCCAATTTACTCTGCTTGGTCATTCCAAAATCAGAACCTCTCCCTCAGCACAGGACAGGCCCTCTTCTCTCCTCTGTCTGATAGACAAAGGGGTGTGGCGTTACCCTAGGAGCTACCTGGCCAGGGTTCAGTGGCGGCAGTAGACAAGACAGAGGAGGGCCCAGGGATTTGTGGGAGAGGTTTAAGAGTTCTAAAATGAGTGGGCTTGTCAGCAGTGTTTACAGTACTATAACAGGACCTGCTCTGTGCTGCATACAGCATGTGTTAGTTACCTCAGTAGCCAGAGGTCAGTGGAGGTCTGAATGTGTCACTACTAGGGCCATCTGTCTGGAGAGGCCATATTCATTTATCATCTGAGTTTCACCTGAAACAAGGCAGAGTGCTGGGTTTAGCTGGGTTGAAGGACAGTAGAGCGGTGGCGTCATCGGTCATCCCGCTGAACCTGCAGAGTCACCCTGCCTAGAGGGCTTAGGGACTCATCGAATGCTTTGCTGCCTGCCACAACACACCTTACGTCAGTCAGGCGGGAGGGAGGGGATCAAGAAGAGCGAGATTAAGGGCCTCTTTACGCTACACTACTTTGACGACACATACTAGTCCCAGGAAAGATATTAAAGGCTTTTAAAATATCCACACATTTGTGAATCATTGCATTAATCAAGTGTGCAACATTATGTGCAATATGGTTAAGATGAGAAGCTCCTGTATAATTTGAATTGCTATTCTTTTTTTTGTTGTCTATATACTATGATATTTACGGTATGCTAATAGGTGCACACACATATAGAGGCTTTGAATGTGGCTTTGGCCAAATCAAATTGTATTTGTCACATGCGCCGAATACAACACGTGTAGACTTTACCGTGAAATGCTTACTTACGAGCCCTTTCCCAACAATGTTGAGCTAAAAAGTACGAAAAAAGCAATAGTGACACAATAAAATAACGAGGCTATATACAAGGAGTACCGGTACCGAGTCAATGTGTAGGGGTACGAGGTAGTTGAGGTAATATATACATGTAGGTAGGGGTAAAAATGACTAGGCAATCAGGATATATAATAAACAGAGTAGTGTGTGTGTTGGGGTGTCAGTGTAGTATGTGTGGGTAGAGTCCAGTAAGTGTGCATAAGCCAGTGCAAGAGAGACAGTCCAACAAAAAAAAGGGGGTCAATGCAAATAGTCCGGGTAGCCATTTGATTAACTGTTCAGCAGTTTTATGGCTTGGGGGTAGAAGCTGTTCAGGAGCCTTTTGGTCCCAGACTTGGCGCTCCGGTACCGCTTGCCGTGCAGTAGTAAAGAGAACAGTCTGACTTGGTGGCTGGAGTCTTTGACCATTTTTAGGGCCTTCCTCTGACACCGCCTGGTATAGAGGTTCTGGATGGCAGGGAGCTCGGCCCCAGTGAAGTACTGGGCTGTACTCACAACACTCTGCGGCGCCTTGCAGTTGGAATGCCAAGCAGTTGCCATATCAAGCTTTGATGTAGCCAGTTGAGATGCTCTCAATGGTGCACCCGTATAACTTTTTGAGGATCTGAGGGCCCATGCCTTTTCAGCCTCCTGAGGGGGAAGAGGTGTTGTCGTGCCATCTTCACGACTGTGTTGGTGTTTGGACCATGAAAGGTTCTTAGTGATGTGGACACACAGAGAAACTTGAAGTTCTCGACCCGCTCCACTACAGCCCCGTCGATGTGAATGGGGGCATGCTCGGCCCTCCGTTTCCTGTAGTCCACGATCAGCTCCTTTGTCTTGCTGGCATTGAGGGAGAAGTTGTTGTCCTGGCACCACACTGCCAGGTCTCTGACCTCCTCCCTGTAGGCTGTCTCATCGTCGTCGGTGATCAGGCCTACCACCGTCGTGTCGTCTGCAAACTTAATGGTGTTAGTCGTGCGTGGCCACGCAGTCGTGGGTGAACAGGGAGTACAGGAGGGGACTAAGCATGCACCCCTGAGGGGCCCCCGTTTTGATGGTCAGCGTGGCGGATGTCTTGCCTATCCTCACCACCTGGGGGCGTCCCGTCAGGAAGTCCAGGATCCAGTTGCAGAGGGAGGTGTTTAATCCCAGGTTCCTTAGCTTAGTGATGAGCTTGGAGGGCACTATGGTGTTGAACGCTGAGATGTAGTCAATGAACAGCAGTCTCACATAGGTGTTCCTTTTGTCTAGGTGGGAAAGGGCAGTGTGGACTGCAATAGAGATTGCATCATATGTGGATCTGTTGGGGCGGTATGTGTAAATAGAAAAGTTGCAAATCGGATGTTGAAGAGGGATAGATCTTACTACACATATTTTACTAATGTAAACCCCCCCCACAGAGGTATAGTAAGAGAGAGGAGGGTCTGGAGAGGGAGAGGTGGTGTCTCCCACCCTCCTCTCTGCCCTGGTGGGCTGTCTCTCCTTTCATCTATTCCCTCTCTCTCTCTCCTGCCACACAGAAGTCTTATTAGCCTCAGTCCTGTTTCTGTATCTCCACACTGCTTATTACTGCCTTTTTCTGGGGCCTCACGGGCTGCCTCTGCCCCAGCCACCATGGAAATGGTATCAAAGCACCAGGCCCTCACTGCACACTTTTTAATTAGCTACATAATAACAGTGTGTGTGTCTGTGTAATACGTCTGCTGCTATGGGTCACTGCTGTTTAATAGATGACTAAGGGGATTTTTACAAGTCAAGTCAATGTGTGTTTCTCTTCGTTGCAGATCTTTGAAAGTGATGAAGGAGGACAGCCCTACTGCCTCCCACCCACTAGTTCTGAGGTGAGTTTATGTTACCACTTTTTATATGACAGTTTCATAAAATTGTATGACATTTTAAGAAATATGGATGTTAAAATACCATATTCTGTTTTTATGTCTGCTTCGGTTTAGATATCAAACAAGTGTCAAACTATCTTATAGTTCATTGACTGAGCGTCTACCGTCTAGATTCTATAAGTGAGTGCATATGGCTGAAACATGGAACAGCAGTATCATGTGTCTCAGCAAGCTTTATGGTTACGAATTACGATGACAAGCCGTGTGATGACATCTCCCACGTGTTATCACAGGTTAGGGGTCATGCCTTCATGTCATGACTGACTTTGCAGACTTAGTGCTGTGGTCTGTACCATACGTAGGGCCAGATCAGGATAAAAGCTGAGATTTCTCTAATGCCATCTGCAGGTGTCTGTCTCTCTCTACTGCCATATCTGTACATCAAAAGGAGAAAAACCTGCACCCCAGCGTATCTAAGGGGCAATACAAACCACAAAAAGAGATACTATACAAAGCCAAGATCATAGAGCTCAAAAGGGAGTGCCCAGTGCAAAAGTGAGTTAGTTAACCTACTGGAACCAATTGGTCATCATCAGCGTGTTACCCACTAGCAACGTTTAGACACCGTGTCCGATAGAAGCCCCCACTGACATTCTACCCCTCACTGTCTAAAGGTGTCAGCATGCTTGAGTTCGGCTGGCGCCAAGCCAAACCAAACGAGTGTGCACGCATACTCCCTTAAAAGACCTTCGCTTGAAAAACAAGAATAAAGCGGCAATAGTACTGTTTGTCCATTTTTTGAGATGCCGTAGCCAGTATACACTTCCTCAAAATACTCAGAATTAATAACTCAAGAAGTCTGTCATTAATTTGGACGTATCTGCCGAAGAGGTCTTAGTCGCACAATTTTACATCTAACTAAGATGTTTGGTGCAGTATTTTTCAATGAATAAATGTGCATGAAAACTAATCATCTCTAGTTGAATGCCAACAAAGACTTTATTGAAGTATCCCTACTGTTGACCAATCACCGACGAAGGGGCGTAGACTTCGGCTCCAAACTTCGGAATGCCTCCAGAATGTTTTGTTTTGTGCCTGAACAGCCGAAAAAACCCTCACCGAAGTCCAAAACTAACAAAAACGTCACAAAATGTTGTCATAATATATGCACAAACTCTACCGCAATGTTTCGGCTGGGAAGCATGCGGAAGCCTTAAGCAGCAGGGGTAAAATACCAGACGTTCTGGTGATGTATTTAGGGGCTCCTCTTTACAACGTGAAGGTGATAATGGAAAGTATTGAGAGACAGTGTTGAGAAGCTCTGTCAGTGTGAAAGTGTTGAGTGAATATCACAAATTCTCACAATCTGAGCGCTAACATAATGTAGCTGCAACAGTAAATCCCCTTGGATCACACATTTGAACTATTAGGTGGTTACAAACATGTTGTCAGGAAGTTCCAAATTGTCTGTGGCTCTTCTGCTCTCCTCTTCATCCATACAGAACAACTTGTCCTGAATGTGTTGGGATCTATGGGACAGATAGAGTTGTACATGTCAAGGGGTGGTCTGGTCACAATGAACACACAGAGAGAGCAGTAGATCTGTCCGGCAGCCTCGCATCACCCCTCTGGACACAATGCTCTGTATTGAGGCTGAATCAGAGAGGAGCGGACTAGGGTGAATGTGGCCAATGTTAGACCCATATAGCCACCTCTAACATGAATTGCTCCACCCAGCCACAGAATAGGATGAGGATGAAGAAGGGACAAAGATGGCCTTTCTTCAGGACGAGCTTTAATGTTGTTGTGAAAGTGTCACGATGTTCCTCTCTCCACAGTGCATTCGGAAAGTATTCAGACCCCTTGACTTTTTCCACATTTTGTTACGTTACAGCCTTATTCTAAAATGGATTAAATAGTTTGTAATGACAAAGGAAAAACCGTTTTTTAGAAATGTTTGCAAATATATTTAAAAAAAAGAACGGAACTATCACATTTACATAAGTGTTCAGACCCTTTACTCGTTTCCTCCAGACGTGACGCTTGGCATTCAGGCCAAATAATTCAATCTTGGTGTCATCAGACCATAGAATCTTGTTTCTCATGGTCGGAGAGTCCTTTAGGTGCCATTTGGCAAACTCCAAGCACGCTGTCATGTGCCTTTTACTGAGGAGTGGCTGCCGTCTGGCCACAGTACCATAAAGGCCTGATTGGTGGAGTGCTGCACGGATGGTTGTCCTTCTGTAAGGTTCTCCCATCTCCACAGAGGAACTCTGGAGCTCTGTCAGAGTGACCATTGGGATCTTGGTCACCTCCCTGATTGCTCAGTTTGGCTGGGCGGCCAGCTCTAGGAAGAGTCTTGGTGGTTCCAAACTTCTTCCATTTAATAATGATCGAGGCCACTGTGTTCTTAGGGACCTTCAATGCTGCAGAAGTTTTTTGGTACCCTTCTCCAGATCTGTGCCTCGACATAGTCTCAGAGCTCTATGGACAATTCATTCAACCTCATGCACTGTCAACTGCATGTCCAATCAATTGAATTTACCACCGGTGGACTCCAATCAAGTTGTAGAAACATCTCAAGGATGATCAATGGAAACAGGATGCACCTGAGCTCAATTTCGAGTCTCATAGCAAAGGGTCTGAATACTTATGTAAATACGGTATTTCTGTTTATATTTGTAATAAATTAGCAACAAAAACCTGTTTTCGCTTTGTCATTATGGGGTATTCTGTGTAGATTGATGCCATAGCCATAATGTGGCTATGCTCTCTTATGAGATGGGCTTCTCCACAGCTGTCTCTACAGGCTGGTGATCTGTTGACATTGCTTAAACAGGCTAGGAAGGAATGCTGCAAATCAGGGGAGCTTCAGCTTTCAATGGGGGATATGGAGGGCTCTGACAGTGGCTGCCAGCGAACCCTCACCACCTGTATCCCTTAGGAATGAATGTCATCATGGTGCTCCTGTACAAATCTTTGGCTCTCCAGAGACTGTGACAGACCATGTCAGTCCTGTGAGATCCCCCTGACCCCCATTCCCCCACCATCCCCCTTTCCACATGTCACCACCTCTCTTCAACCAGAGGCCCTCTCAGACCTGTTGTACTGTAGTTGACCCCTTCTCCTGCCCCTACCCCTGCCCCTGTGCTGTGTGCGCCCCCATCCCTCCTCCTATGCCACGCTCTGTTACCCATGAGCACCGTCACCTTACATGTGAGGTCAGAGGAAAGGAAGTGCCGCTGATGTTGTCAACTCCACACAGGGAGCAGCTAACGCTGGTCTTTTTTCACATTGGAATTGTGTGTTTTACGATTATGTTTGAAGAAAGAGTTTGGGGAAGATATTTTAAGGACTAAATGTACTTCTTAGAAGGCAGTGTGCTCCGATAACGGAAATACACTATGGAATTCTTTAATACCATTATATTTCCTCTCATAAAAAAATAAAAGTACATTTACATGTTAC
Source organism: Coregonus clupeaformis (assembly GCF_020615455.1). NCBI lineage: Eukaryota > Metazoa > Chordata > Actinopteri > Salmoniformes > Salmonidae > Coregonus > Coregonus clupeaformis. The sequence goes on from NC_059220.1 coordinate 30,475,001, forward strand.
ACAAAGATTTGCCTGAGCTGTAGTATTTGTATGTTAGCCTGTTGCTAGGAGGTGCTGTACAGAGTTGAGAGTGTTTTGGGGTGGTGGTTAGCTCTGACATGAAGTGTCTGTTACTCTTGATTCCATCTTTAGAAGGTACAGGGTGGTGGTTGGCTGTTATAAATGATTTCCCCTCTTAAGAGAGGAAATACTGAAGTATAGGTTTGGGTTTACACCCACACACACGTTAAGGGCCGACACATGCTGAGGCTTGGCAGTTCCTGTGGAAAGTTGACCAGGCCGTTACAACCCTACCTGGGGCCATGAATGAGTGCACAGTCACGCGGCAGCTACTGGGCTTGAGGTGAAGAGGCAGAACGTTTAGTTTCCAGTCACACCATGTTAGATCGACAGACAGACAGGGTGGTTGTAATGCAACCTTTCTCATGACAAAACGGTTTTCTCTCTGAAAGTATAAACATGGCCTCATTAACCCACAGGACTAGACAGAAAGTTGTGAAAGAACCAGCTCTCTGTTGCTTGTCTCCCCAAAGGTTTGAGCAACACATTGGACAGAACATTGGTAGGCTTTATGCTGGCAGTGTTCTTGTCAGGTTATTCTTCCCAATTGGACATGTTGCTGGAAAATTCAATGACTGTTTTCTTGTACATGTTTTTCCAGCCACCTTGGTCAGAAAGACACTTTGTTACCTTCGCTTGTGTGTGTGGGCTTGTGTTATTATCCTTGTGGGTACCGGAAATCCCCCAAAGTCCCCACAAGGATAGTAAAACAAGGAAAATTGTCCACACGAGGACAAAGGCTATTTTAGGGTTAGGAGTTAGGATTCGGTTAGTGTTTAGGGAAAATAAGATTTTGAATGGAAATCAATTGTAGGTCCCCACAAGGATAGTAAAACATATGGCGTGTGTGTGAGACGCATATGTTTATGCCCGACAAACACCATAGACCGAGTCAAAGAGACCTTAGTCTCCAAGTCAGACTGGTCTCTGGGGGAGAATGTCTCCCAAGGTTTTCCTCTGTGACACACCAGCAGACAAACAGACAGACAGACAGCATCCAGGAGCCACACACACCTCTGTATGCTCTCTAAGTGGTAGAACTCCACCTTTCTACTCCAGACCTTACTCACCATAGCAACTGTAAATGTCTGTCTCTAATTCAGCATTTTCATTGAAGTGCTGCTGAATCATTGGCTGGTTCTGCTGGTTGTGACTTTTGAAACATGTTTGAGTGTTTCCTCGCTATGTGGAGCCTGTATAGCAGCTGTGGTCTGTGGTGTTACTGTTGCGTCGCCCACAACCTCTTAATGCAGCAGTGGCTGTTTTCCCTTCAGAGACATGGAGTCGCAACCAAAACCCAAATACTGCAGCTTCTGAGGCCCAGTGGCAGGACAACCCAGCATTAATGCTAACCCCAACCTCATTGTTAATGTGGATAGGGAATAATTGGCCTGAGGGCCTCAGATGGCCTCCTGGAAGGAGCCTGTAAAGGCAGCCATTAATCCATCACTAAACATGAAATCATCTGGATGGCACTTAGAACTAAATGGGGCTATTATTATCATGATGATAGTGCAGTCTTTTTGTAGATCTGTGCAGATGTCGCCCGTCTAGACACGTTCCTCGCAAACTCTGCCAATAACCCCCCCGTAATCAATCCTCTTGTGTACACCATCATTATAATGGCTATTATATGAAATGACTCTGTCCTGCGATGTCTAAATGGCTAATTGCATGACATCTTTGCACTAAACTTTGAGCCACTGCCAGTTTCTGCATCGGTTTAATGGAAACCTATTGATTTGTCCACTGCCTGTTTTTCTCTCTCTCCCTCGCACTCTCTCACACTCTCTCTCTCTCTCTCTCTCTCACCATCTCTCTCTCTCTCTCACCATCTCTCTCTCTCACCTACTCTCTCTCTCACCTACTCTCTCACCATCTTTCTCTCTCTCTCACCATCTCTCTCTCTCTCTCTCTCACCATCTCTATCTCTCTCTCACCATCTCTCTCTCTCTCTCTCTCTCTCTCTCTCTCTCTCTCTCTCTCTCTCTCTCTCTCTCTCCTCTCGCTCTCTCGCTCTCTCGCTCTCTCGCTCTCTCTCTCTCTCTCTCTCTCTCTCTCTCTCTCTCTCTCTCTCTCTCTCTCTCTCTCTCTCTCTCTCTCTCTCTCTCTCTCTCTCTCTCTCTCTCTTCTCTCTCTCCCCGCTCTCTCTGCTCTCGCTCTCTCTCGCTCTCTCTCGCTCTCTCTCGCTCTCTCTCGCTCTCTCTGCTCTCTCTCGCTCTCTCGCTCTCTCGCTCTCTCGCGCTCTCGCGCTCTCGCGCTCTCGCGCTCTCTCTCTCTCTCTCTCTCTCGCTCTCTCTCTCTCTACTTTCAGAGACTGGACAGCTTGGCCAACCACTACTCTCTGGCTCCCCCTGAGGGTGGCCAGTGGGAGAGCAGTGGAGAAACACTGACCTGTGTGTACATGCCAGACAGCCACGCCATCCAAGTGCCAATGAGACGGGACCATACAGTGGCTGATGTCGTCTCCCTAGCCTGCAAGGTGAGAGTCACAGAGAAGGAATTGTTATGATGTTCACGTTCCCAAAAGTTAGCCCTGTGAGTGGTACTGTTACGGCAGACATCTTTGATTTGAACAGGGGCACTTAAGAGAAAAGCTTTTACTTGAGGTTATGCCTTGCTTTTTTTAAGCCTGCTTTTATGTATATAAAAAAACAACACTTTCAATGTAATCATGTTAAAATCTCCAATCTGTGAGTAATTTGACCAACCCACGCTCTACTGCCTTTTGTGACCCACTCATTTTTATTTATTGTTATGCCCATTGTTAGAGCTCTGGCTTATACAGTAGACAGTTCCATATGTTTACTGTGCTTGTCTGTCTGTCTGTCTCAGTGTCTGTCTGTCTCTCATTGTCTCTGTCTCTCATTGTCTGTCTGTCTCAGTGTCTGTCTGTCTCTCATTGTCTGTCTGTCTCCCGGCCCATATGCTCTTTACCCTGAGGGCCTTGTACACACACACTGCACTCTCTGACCTGTGTGTTGGCACAGGTGACACACACACACACACACACACACACACACTCACCTGCCCTCACTCTGTCTCTCAGGTGTGTGACAGAAGTGGATGGCTAGCTAGCTCATTCTCACACCCACACTTCTTGGGCCGGGACGATACCAGTACCGCGATACTCGTTAGTATCGTGGCAAGGAGACAAAACACAAAACTGATTTAACTTCTTTAGGAAAACAGCCCTAATGTTGGAAACAATCATCATTATGTTGTCATCCAGAGTCACATGTATTAGCACACAATGTTTTACATACAGCAGGTTTTTTAAGGACCAAAGAGTTAGGTCTGCTTCCTGTTTTCATCTTTGCCATATTACGACACTGGTATTGTCACAGCTTTACACACAGCACAGACACATGTACACACACACTTTATTAATCCCACAGGTCAAACTTGATGCCACTTCATCTTAATCACCTTTGAGCTGTAGTGAAGCCATCCCATGTCACATGATACAACAGCACAGATATAACCAAATTCATTTTTTGTGTAGACCAGGTGTCTGGCCTAGACTAGTTGTATTTGCTATGTATTGCTGCATTCAGGGTGTTGACAGATAGTGTTTCCCTGTCACAGTCGAAGCAGCTGGACCCTAGCCTGCACTGTCTCAGACTACACAGATGTTTGGCCCAGAACGTAGAGGTCCGCACCCCCACACCCAGTGAACTACTACATGACCTGGTGAGCCAACACAATATTCAGCATAATACTTTACTGGAAATGCATAGAACAATAGCATTGTTTTAGTTGTGTTTAACATCACTGGCTGATGTGTGGAGTTGTGGTTTCTAAGCTGTAGTTGTCCCTCTTTTGTGCAGTTGTATGACGAGCTTGAGGTGTTCTTACTGAATGTATTCACCCTGCACATGACCAGACCTGTCTGCACTGGGGACTTTGGTGAGTGTTGTGTTCTCTAGCAGATGAACAGTATGTATGTCATTGCCACAGACATCCTATAAATCATTGGCTGTATGTACTGATATGGTCATTGCACCCTACGAACCATCATTGGCTCAGTCTCTCGTCTCTGTTGTCAGGCTTTGCAGTGACAGGGCACATAGACGGACAGAGGAACAGCCGCATCTTTGTCAGTGAGGTGCTGTCTGATGGGCTGGCCTTCAGTGAAGGTATGTTCACTTAACTTTGACTTAAACATGATTCATATTGAAATATTTATACATATCGCCATGATACTGTTTGTACTGTGACCGTATTTCTTACTGTGTTTGTTTTGTGTGTGTTCCTCTCCCAGGGCTGAGACCAGGAGATGAGATTGTGGTTCTGAACGGTCGAGGCGTGTCCACTCTGGACCTGGGTCTGATCCAGACGCTGTTTGCTGAGCAGACCCTCCAGCTGACCCTCAGACGGGACGCCCCGTCCACCTCACCCCTGACCTCTGGTCCCTCGACCCCGACCCCACTGCCCAACCAATCACAGCTGCTGCAGGACTTCCTGGACACACACCACCGTGCCAAGTCCACCACAGGTGAGAAGGCCTACACACACATACTAACGCACATGCACACAACCAGTACTGTGTCTTTGCCAAAAGGCTGGTAGGCATCACTTCACAGGTCTAACACAATTACTGAAACCATACAGGACGTTGGGAAAATCACTGGCACAAAGAATTGGCATCAATTATATGGTAGAGCTCAGCATCAGCTGGTTTACTATGAAGCTGACTCAATCACCAACAATCACAGTAGACAACCAGATTGATAATACATTGATGTTGACCTTGGCTTAGTATTGGATACTGGAATTTACTGTGAAATGAGAGCAGTAAACAGACAGCAAGTATTCCTGGCTGTGGCAGGTGGCTAGTGAGAAAGAGTCAGGGTCATACTTCCACAGAATTGCTTCTACTTGGCAGATACTGTGTGGTAAGACTGAGCCTACTGTCAGCATGTGTGGGTTCCACCAACACCTTCTCTGGAAACGGTCTATCAGCAAGCTGTTGCCCAACCTTGCTTTTCTCCACCAGTGTGATCTCATAATTGAAATGATGCCAGAATATCAGAAAGATGCTGTAGGGTTCTGTGGAAAGTGTAATTTGATTTTGATATGAAATTACCATACCATTATTTTGTTTTTACCTTCATTTTAGCAGGGAGTCACCATTGAGACCACTGTCCAGTGACATTTCACCAGCTCTCTCTCTCTCTCTATCTCTGTGTGTGTCTGTAGAGATGAGAACTTAGATGATATTTTTCACTTACACCATATGAAGTCACCACAGACTTCCTGCTTTGAGAGTCAAATACTTCCTCAAAACCGATCAGCCCCATTGGCCCTTCAGAGTCAGGCAGACCGAAGTGAGCGGCAGAAAGGTATAGAAGGTTTAGAACATGTGTTCAGGGGAGAGAAGTAGTTTTAATAAGAACTGCTGCTCTTTAATTATTTGTTACTTTTATTTTGTATTATTTTATATTGTATTTTTTGTGTGTTTTATTTGTATTTTTTTGGTATTCTTTCTTAAAACTGCATTGTTGGTTAAGTATTTTTTTTTGAAATTGCACAACATTTCACTTCTCTGGTTGGCGATACTTTTTAAGGTAAGGTTATCATAGTATATGGTCATGTTTTCCTCTACTGTATATGTATAATGTCTTTTGAAGAAGTGTCTTTTATAGACTGGAAATTTTGCTGGTGATGCTTCAGTCTATAGTCTTTATACACTGAGTGTACAAACATTAGGAACAATTCAATTCAATTTTATTTTATATAGCCCTTCTTACATCAGCTAATATCTCGAAGTGCTGTACAGAAACCCAGCCTAAAACCCCAAACAGCTAGTAATGCAGGTGTAAAAGCACGGTGGCTAGGAAAAACTCCCTAGAAAGGCGAAAACCTAGGAAGAAACCTAGAGAGGAACCAGGCTATGAGGGGTGGCCAGTCCTCTTCTGGCTGTGCCGGGTGAAGATTATAACAGAACCATGCCAAGATGTTCAAAAATGTTCATAAGTGACAAGCATGGTCAAATAATAATCAGGAATAAATCTCAGTTGGCTTTTCATAGCCGATCATTAAGAGTTGAAAACAGCAGGTCTGGGACAGGTAGGGGTTTCGTAACCGCAGGCAGAACAGTTGAAACTGGAATAGCAGCAAGGCCAGGCGGACTGGGGACAGCAAGGTGTCATCATGCCCGGTAGTCCTGACGTATGGTCCTAGGGCTCAGGTTCTCAGAGAGAAAGAGAGAACGAGAGAATTAGAGAGAGCATACTTAAATTCACACAGGACACTAGATAAGACAGGAGAAGTACTCCAGGTATAACCAACTAACCCCAGCCCCCCGACACATAAACTACTGCAGCATAAATACTGGAGGCTGAGACAGGAGCGGTCCGGAGACACTGTGGCCCCATCCGAAGAAACCCCGGACAGGGCCAAACAGGAAGGATATAACCCCACCCACTCTGCCAAAGCACAGCCCCCGCACCACTAGAGGGATATCCTCAACCACCAACTTACAATCCTGAGACAAGGCCGAGTATAGCCCACAGAGGTCTCCACCACAGCACAAACCAAGGGGGGCGCCAACCCAGACAGGAAGATCACGTCAGTAACTCAACCCACTCAAGTGACGCACCCCTCCCAGGGACGGCATGAAAGAGCACCAGCAAGCCAGTGACTCAGCCCCTGCAACAGGGTTAGAGGCAGAGAACCCCAGTGGAGAGGGGAACCGGCCCGGCAGAGACAGCAAGGGCTGTTCGTTACTCCAGAGCCTTTCCGTTCACCTTCACACTCCTGGGCCAGACTACACTCAATCATATGACCTACTGAAGAGATAAGTCTTCAGTAAAGACTTAAAGGTTGAGACCGAGTCTGCGTCTCTCACATGGGTAGGCAGACTGTTCCATAAAAATGGAGATCTATAGGAGAAAGCCCTGCCTCCCGCTGTTTGCTTAGAAATTCTAGGGACAATTAGGAGGCCTGCGTCTTGCGACCGTAGCGTACGTATTGGTATGTACGGCAGGACCAACTCGGAAAGATAGGTAGGAGCAAGCCCATGTAACGCTTTATAGGTTAACAGTAAAACCTTGAAATCAGCCCTTGCCTTAACAGGAAGCCAGTGTAGGGAAGCTAGCACTGGAGTAATATGATCAAATTTCTTGGTTCTAGTCAGGATTCTAGCAGCCGTATTTAGCACTAACTGAAGTTTATTTAGTGCTTTATCCGGGTAGCCGGAAAATAGAGCATTGCAGTAGTCTAACCTAGAAGTAACAAATGCATGGATTAATTTTTTCTGCATCATTTTTGGACAGAAAATTTCTAATTTTTGCAATGTTACGTAGATGGAAAAAAGCTGTCCTTGAAACAGTCTTGATATGTTCGTCAAAAGAGAGATCAGGGTCAAGAGTAACGCCGAGGTCCTTCACAGTTTTATTTGAGACGACTTTACAACCATCAAGATGAATTGTCAGATTTAACAGAAGATCTCTTTGTTTCTTGGGACCTAGAACAAGCATCTCTGTTTTGTCCGAGTTTAAAAGTAAAAAGTTTTCAGCCATCCACTTCCTTATGTCTGAAACACAGGCTTCTAGCGAGGGCAATTTTGGGGCTTCACCATGTTTCATTGAAATGTACAGCTGTGTGTCATCCGCATAGCAGTGAAAGTTAACATTATGTTTTCGAATAACATCCCCAAGAGGTAAAATATATAGTGAAAACAATAGTGGTCCTAAAACGGAACCTTGAGGAACACCGAAATGTACAGTTGATTTGTCGGAGGACAGACCATTTACAGAGACAAACTGATATCTTTCCGACAGGTAAGATCTAAACCAGGCCAGAACTTGTCCGTGTAGACCAATTTGGGTTTCCAGTCTCTCCAAAAGAATGTGGTGATCGATGGTGTCAAAGGCAGCACTAAGGTCTAGTAGCACGAGGACAGATGCAGAGCCTCGGTCTGACGCCATTAAAAGGTCATTTACCACCTTCACAAGTGCAGTCTCAGTGCTATGATGGGGTCTAAAACCAGACTGAAGCATTTCGTATACATTGTTTGTCTTCAGAAAGGCAGTGAGTTGCTGCGCAACAGCTTTTTCTAAAATTTTTGAGAGGAATGGAAGATTCGATATAGGCCGATAGTTTTTATATTTTCCGGGTCAAGGTTTGGCTTTTTCAAGAGAGGCTTTATCACTGCCACTTTTAGTGAGTTTGGTACACATCCGGTGGATAGAGAGCTGTTTATTATGTTCAACATAGGAGGGCCAAGCACAGGAAGCAGCTCCTTCAGCAGTTTAGTAGGAATAGGATCCAGTATGCAGCTTGAAGGTTTAGAGGCCATGATTATTTTCATCATTGTGTCAGGAGATATAGTACTAAAACACTTAAGTGTCTCTCCCGATCCCAGGCCCTCGCAGAGCTGTGCAGATCCAGGACAGCTAAGCCCTGGAGGAATACGCAGATTCAAAGAGGAGTCCGTAATTTGCTTTCTAATGGTCATGATCTTTTCCTCAAAGAAGTTCATGAATTTATTACTGCTGAAGTGAAAGCCATCCTCTCTTGGGGAATGCTGCTTTTTAGTTAGCTTTGCAACAGTATCAAAAAGAAATTTTGGATTGTTCTTATTTTCCTCGATTAAGTTGGAAAAGTAGGATGATCGAGCAGCAGTGAGGGCTCTTCGGTACTGCACGGTACTGTCTTTCCAAGCTAGTCGGAAGACTTCCAGTTTGGTGTGGCGCCATTTCCGTTCCAATTTCCTGGAAGCTTGCTTCAAAGCTCGGGTATTTTCTGTATACCAGGGAGCTAGTTTCTTATGACAAATGTTTTTCGTTTTTAGGGGGTGCAACTGCATCTAGGGTATTGCGCAAGGTTAAATTGAGTTCCTCAGTTAAGTGGTTAACTGATTTTTGTCCTCTGACGTCCTTGGGTAGGCAGAAGGAGTCTGGAAGGGCATCAAGGAATTTTTGTGTTGTCTGAGAATTTATAGCACGACTTTTGATGCTCCTTGGTTGGGGTCTGAGCAGATTATTTGTTGCGATTGCAAACGTAATAAAATGGTGGTCCGATAGTCCAGGATTTTGTGGAAAAACATTAAGAGCTACAACATTTATTCCATGGGACAAAACTAGGTCCAGAGTATGACTGTGGCAGTGAGTAGGTCCAGAGACATGTTGGACAAAACCCACTGAGTCGATGATGGCTCCGAAAGACTTTTGGAGTGGGTCTGTGGACTTCTCCATGTGAATATTAAAATCACCAAAAATTAGAATATGATCTGCTATGACTACAAGGTCTGATAGGAATTCAGGAAACTCAGAGAGGAACGCTGTATATGGCCCAGGAGGCCTGTAAACAGTAGCTATAAAAGTGATTGAGTAGGCTGCATAGATTTCATGACTAGAAGCTCAAAAGATGAAAACGCCATTTTTTTTTTTTTTGTAAATTGAAATTTGCTATCGTAAATGTTAGCAACACCTCCGCCTTTGCGGGATGCACGGGAATATGGTCACTAGTGTAACCAGGAGGTGAGGCCTCATTTAACACAGCAAATTCATCAGGCTTAAGCCATGTTTCAGTCAGGCCAATCACATCAAGATTATGATCAGTGATTAGTTCATTGACTATGACTGCCTTTGAAGTGAGGGATCTAACATTAAGTAACCCTATTTTGAGATGTGAGGTATCACGATCTCTTTCAATAATGGCAGGAATGGAGGAGGTCTTTATCCTAATAAGATTGCTAGGGTGAACACCGCCATGTTTAGTTTTGCCCAACCTAGGTCGAGGCACAGACACAGTCTCAATGGGTATGGCTGAGCTGACTACACTGACTATGCTATTGGCAGACTCCACTAAGCTGGCAGGTTGGCTAACAGCCTGCTGCCTGGCCTGCACCCTATTTCACTGTGGGGCTAGAGGAGTTAGAGCCCTATCTATGTTGGTAGATAAGAGGAGAGCACCCCTCCAGCTAGGATGGAGTCCGTCACTCCTCAGCAGGTCAGGCTTGGTCCTGTTTGTGGGTGAGTCCCAGAAAGAGGGCCAATTATCCACAAATGTTATCTTTTGGGAGGGGCAGAAAACAGTTTTCAACCAGCGATTGAGTGCTGAGACTCTGCTGTAGAGCTCGTCACTTCCCCTAACTGGGAGGGGGGCCAGAGACAATTACTCGATGCCGACACATCTTTCTAGCCGATTTACACGCTGAAGCTATGTTGCACTTGGTGACCTCTGACTGTTTCATCCTAACATCGTTGGTGCCGACGTGGATAACAATATCTCTATACTCTCTACACTCGCCAGTTTTAGCTTTAGCCAGCACCATCTTTAGATTAGCCTTAACGTCGGTAGCCCTGCCCCCTGGTAAACAGTGTATGATCGCTGGGTGATTCGTTTTAAGTCTAATACTGCGGGTAATGGAGTCGCCAATGACTAGGGTTTTCAATTTGTCAGAGCTAATGGTGGGAGCCTTCGGCGTCTCAGACCCCGTAACGGGAGGAGTAGAGACAAGAGAAGACTCAGACTCAGACTCCGACTCGCTACATAATGGGGAAAACCGGTTGAAGGTTTCTGTCGGCTGAATGAGCGACACCGGTTGAGCATTCCAACAGTATTTCCCTCCAGAAGCCATGAGAAAGTTGTCCGGCTGCGGGGACTGTGCGGGGGGGATTTATACTAACGTTACTGTCTGTACTTACTGGTGGCACAGACGCTGTTTCTTCCTTTCCTACACTGAAATTACCCTTGCCTAACGATTGCGTCTGAAGCTGGGCTTGTAGCACAGCTATTCTCGCCGTAAGGCGATCGTTCTCCTGTATATTATGAGTACAGCGACTGCAATTAGAAGACATCATGTTAATGTTACTACTTAGCTTCGGCTGTTGAAGATGTTGACGAACCATGTCCAGATAAAGCGTCCGGAGTGAAAAAGTTGAATAAGGGAAAAAAGTTGCGATGGAAAAAAGGAAAATAAAGTAAAGTTGGCAGCTAAAACGCACAGGAAAATGACTCTTCTGTCTCGGGATAAAACGTCCGGGGTGAAAAAGTTTAACGAAAAAAGATGAGTGAGGACAAAACTAAAAAGTTGGTAAATTTGTTGAACACAGAGATTGATTAAACGTTTATTAAAAGTAAAACGTGAATAGTTTGGCAGGTAGCCAAGTAGCAACAAACAGCACAGCAGCACGGAGACAATGCGGAAGCGAGGAACACCTTCCTAATATTGAGTTGCACCCCCTTTTGCCCTCAGAACAGCCTCAATTCGTCAGGGCATGGACTCTACAAGGTGTCAAGCTTTCCACAGGGATGCTGGCCCATGTTGACCAATGCTTCCCACAGTTGTCAAGTTGGCTGGATGTCCTTTGGGTGGTGGACCATTCTTGATACACGCGGGAAACTGTTGATCGTTAAAAACCCAGCAGCGTTGCAGTTCTTGACTCACTCAAACCGGTGCACCTACTACCATACCCCATACTTAGATATTTTGCCTTGCCCATTCACCCTCTGAATGGCACACATACACAATCCATGTCTCAATTGTCTCAAGACTTAAAAATCTCCTCCCCTTCATCTACACTGATTGAAGTGGATTTAACAAGTGACATCAACAAGGGATCATAGCTTTCCCCTGGATTCACCTGGTCAGTGTATGACATGGAAAGAGTTCCTAATGTTGTGTAGTTTTGGTCGTTAGTGAAAGTATGATGGATTTCCATGAAGCAAGTTAAATATGAGGGATTTTCTCAAGATGCTATTTATACAGATAGGGTTTTCATGTAATTATGCTTCATTTATTCTGAGTATGAGAACTGAGAAAGTTTCTCTTTTTGAGTATTTGGGGTGTTGAGTTCTCACAGTGTACTAGAGAAGCAGTTCTCAACCTTTCCGTTCCGGGGACCACTGAATCACCATAAAAAAATGTATTTCCGTCAACAAGTTGAAAACCACTGTACTAGAGAGAGTGAAATACAGTAATTTATCACTACAACATTCTGAACCAAAACCACAGGCAACACTTCACACTACAGGACTGGTGATGACATGCAGTAAAACTTACCGAAAACTGTGTAGCCACTGGCTTATCACTTAGTTGAAGATGAAAGCATCTTACACAGTGCCACATTCTCACACTAGTGAGATATGAGATAGAGGCCAGCAACATGAGTGCAGTTTCCTCCTCTACCTCTAGAGGGGGTGCTATCCCAGTCAGGATGATGAGGGTGATGAGAGGTCTGAACCATCCTGGAGTGTGACAACATCAGGGTATACCACTCTATGGTAGAAGGCAGCACCCCTGGTGTGTGTTAGAAATGTTTTGTGACATGCTATATTGACTTGAGATATGCATAGCAGGGAAAGGGTTTGTCCATCTATACATCTCTGATAAGTGCTTCTGAATGCTGCAAATCTTGGAAAAACTTTACTTGACACCCAGCGTCATAACACGTTATGACACGGTCATAACCATGCCATAAATCAAATCAAATCAAATGTTATTTGTGACATACATGTTTAGCAGATGTTATTGCGTGTGTAGCGAAGTGCTTGTGTTTCTAACTCCAACAGTGCAGTATATCTAACAATTCACAACAATACACAACAATACACACAACCTAAATGTAACATATTGGAATTAAGGAATATATTAAGATTAATTCCATTCTTTTCCTTTTAGGTTGTGTGTATTCTTGTGAAAATTTTATAACAGCTGACATAACCTGTCATAATATGGTCATAACACTGTCATGACCCATATATTTACACCTGTTGTGACATATACTGCATTATTTTATGGCTGGTTATGACACCTACATCAAATGTGTTTTTTCCCTGCCAACAAGTTTCCTCTTGTTTGAAAGTTTGTTTCTTAAGTCCTTTGTTGTTGTTGTAATGAATTCTTTACAGTCATGTTTGTTTCATCATATTTTAAATAACTTATAGAAAATACACTTTATGACACTGTCATATAAAGCATTATAACCATCCTGTGTCACTTTACTTAGTGCATGTGTGTGCAATTACAATGAATTTAATATGGTCAATTTCAAATAAGATTATGTAACCTGAACACAAAAGTGTTGACAAATAGGCTATGGTGTTAATGGAATGTTTTGCCGTGTGGTAGGTTTTAGGTTTTATGGGTTTTAGGTTTTAGGTTTTATGGGTTTTGACACTCTCTTATGTAGGTGTCATAACCAGCCATAAAATAACGCAATATGTCACAACAGGTCTAAATATGCGTCATGACAGTGTTATGACCATGTTATGTCAGCTGTTATGACACATTATGACCTGGTTATAACCGTGTCATAACGTGTTATGACGCTGGTTGTCAAGTAGCGTGTTAGCCAAATCTTTATGTCCCAGAATACAATCAAAAGGTCAAGCCAGTTGATTGTGCTCATGTAGCTCCTGTAGCTCAGTTGGTAGAGCATGGCGCTTGCAACGCCAGGATTGTGGGTTCGTTTCCCACGGGGGGCCAGTATGAAAAATGTATGCACTCACTAACTGTAAGTCACTCTGGATAAGAGCATCTGCTAAATGACTAAAATGTAAATTGATTTCCCACAAGCCTGTGAGTTTGTTAGAAGCAGGAAGGGAGGAAGGCAGGGAGGGTCGAGGTCCCCACCAGACCCAGTGAGTGTAATCAGATCTCGCCCCACTTAATCCAGTCAGGTGCCTTTTAACCAGGGGCAGCGTGTGACTGAGCGCTTTCCCAAAATGGGATTTTCAGGAAAGATACAACAAGAGTATATTATCAACAGCTTTCTCCTAAGACCACGTCCAACAGACAGAGGGAACTGGAGGATTTGTTCCCTTGACTGACTAGTGGAAGAGCCACTTCTCTGGGATAATGTTTATCATTACTGTTTTTAGAATGCTGCATTCTAACACGTGGACATTGACCCATGGACGCCTATGACGGCGTGGTATACTGTTACTAGAGAAGTGTGTTTTATGTTCTGTGGTCAGTAGATAGATGCTGAACTGTAATCATCACTCCCTCTCAGAGGAAATGCTGTGACATGACTAGCCTCGATAACAACAGCACTTGGCTGTGCTTGTATGAATTGGCCAAGCCAGTTAACAAAAAAAAACACTGAACATCATCCAGTAAATGTGATGCTAATTGCTGTGTGTCTCTCCTCAGATGTGTCCTTGGTGCCAGAGGTCCCTGGTGAGTCGCTAGGCTCTGGGCTGGAGAATGGTCTACAGGACTCCCACCAGAGCCACAGGGCCGTACAACACAGCAAGGTAAGACTGAATGAACGCTGCGCCGCTGGCACTGCCCACACTGGGTTGAATGAGTCGGCATAAACATACAGAGAGGAAGACCGAAGGACAGAGTGAGATATAGAGGTAGAGCGGGGGAGACAGAATAATCAACAGATCTTTGAGACCATGAACAAACACACTACAGGCCCCAAGCAATTTTGAAACACAGTTACTAATGTACACACTTTATTAGGTACACCGCCCCGTTCATGAAAATAGTTCGCTCCTACAGACAGTGAGTCACGTGGCCATGGCTTGCAATATAAAGCAGGCAGACAGGCATCGAGGCATTCAGTTACTGTTCGATTGAACGTTAGAATGGGCAAAACGAGTGACCTAAGCGACTTTGGTGTAATGGTGTGGGGAATGTTTTCCTGGCACGTTAGGTCCCTTGATACCAATTGAGCAACAATTGGATGCCACGCCTTGTAGAATCCATGCCCCGTAGAATTCAGGCTGTTCTGGATGCAAAGGGGTTCCGACCCGGTACTCGATGGGTGTACCTAATAAAGTGTATATGTGTTCAAAATGAGTGTGTGAGCTGTGCATATAAATGTGTGCATGTGTGCTTGGCGCCCCTCATCAGGGACAGCTGTGGCAGCGGGCGGAAGACGTCTTGGCACCACACTTAAAGATCTCTATATAATTACACTGACCTCAGTCTAAAGACAGCTTATTACTGTCACACTCAGAGAGAGATGCCCTCAGTCTAATGGCCATACTGTCAACACTCCCTCTGCCTGCTACTAACCTTCCCTCTGTCACTGTCTGAGGCCCCAACACCCTAGATAGACACCCTGAATAGCAGGAAGTAGTAATGACAGAGTCAGGGTTGGCTATGCTGGGTCCTAGCCCTCAATAGAAGCAGCATAGGCATGGTACTGAACCTCAAAGCCTACTGCTAGCCTCATCTCTTCCATGGCTCTACCCCTGGCATAGAGGGAGAACAGACGTGAGGGCTGCTCTTTCTCTGTAGGTAATAGAATTAGAGCAGTAGATGGAGGTTGCTGTTCCTTCCTATCTTGGTAAATCATTGTTGGCGAGCAATTATACTCAAACCTACCTTTTTGATTTCAAAGAGTTTGTTGTGTGATCATGTTCCGATTTGGGATTCCATAGTGACTTCGTCAAGGAGGGGAACTCTAGGTTATCTCTGTATCAGGGAAAGGCTAGGTGATGGCTAGTGCACCTCGGCTTTCATCAATTCTAAACTGTAAAAGCTCCACATTTCCTACTGTAAGTATGCAAATGGCTGTCCAGTGATGATTCAATTGATGTTTATTTTTATCCCAGGGAGTTTTTGTTCTTGTCAGTTTTTTAATATGTAAATCATAATTTATTTAAGTCATTAAAGTGTGTTTATGCGTCATGTTGGAAAGCTTTCTACATTATGTTAATTAAACAGATTTAGAGATGGGAAAAGGGTCTATACCAAGCTTTATTATTGGGCTGCATTAATGACTCCAGTCATCTGGAGAGCCAGGTTTTAATGATCCACTCTTCAGTGGACTGAAAATAACATTGCAGCTCAGAGGAGAGAACGGTCTGTATGCTGTTTGATGCTCCTAAAATATCCCTCTCGAGACTGTAAACACTGGCTGGAAATACTCAATATCTAGGCTGGCTATTTGCCTGCACCCCTGTGTCCAGCACTTGTATACAGCAGGTTGTCAATGTGTTCCTATGTAATGCCCCAATACACTGTTACATTATACATTACAGTGAAACCATGCCTATATGGTTTAGTGTATAGTATGTCCCAGTGGGCTCTGTTAAGTCTCTGTAATAGAAGGTCTGAGGTCAGTAAGGAGGTGGATTAGAGAGGACAGGCTCCTCTGCTCGCTCTCTGTTTGCCCAGTGACAAGAATGAGTCCCGCTGCACTGGGATCTGCACTGCAGTACCTCTGACTGCTGCTGCTGCATCGGCCACTGTGTTTGTCTTTGTACCAGCGGAGAGGTACCGAGGCTGTGCAGGCGTGTGTGTAAGTGGAAGGTGTGTGTATTGTGTGTGTGTGTGTGTGTGTGTGGTGAGTGTACAATCGCATGCGTGTGTGAGCGAGAGATACTGAGACATATAGCTACATGTAGTAAAAGCGAGCAGCGTGAGATTTTGTTGTGGCAAATCTGATAGCTGTCAAGAACGGTTGGAAATTAGTCTTACTACCAGAGTCAGTTTGTGCCCCGGAGCGGAAACGCAGCAAAACAATCTAGTCAATGGGTAGAAAATGACCTGTGTATCAGGCAGGCAGAATAGGTGCCCACTGCAGCCAGCCTGCCTGTGACTAAATGGAGAGGGATGGGAAGGAAATACTCATTTCAAGCCTCTTGTCTCAGCATGTAATCGCCTGCTGCGGAACACTAACTGACTTTGATTAATTGGACTAGTGGTTTCCAATTTTCTCATATTAAAGCGGTGAGCAGCTGCTTACAAAGCATTGTTAACTCAGTATTTACCCTAGTGCTATGACACTGGATGAGATTCCCCACTGCCAAGTTGTTGTGTTTTGGGGACTTGTTGCTAATACTATTGGTCTCCCCCCCCCCCCGTAGTATGTTACTGTAGGTCCCATGTCCCTCCTCCTCAGTAGACAGATGGGATGGCAAGTGACTTGAGAGGCCAGGGGAGGGGTAATCTGGCCTGGAGCAGACTGACACCCTGGTCTGGTCAGCCCACACAGCAGCACCAGCACATCTCTTCCTGACTCAGGGAGCTGACTTACAATACCACCTAGATACCATCTGCTACAGCGATACTGTTTACATCAACACCATGACACAACAAAAACTATTTTTAAACCACATTTACCAGTTGTTGTAATACCAGGTTGTTTTAGTTATTAATACCAGTTTATTGTATCTTATTGGACGTTGTGAGGTTGGGGTAGTTTACCAGTGGCATTTCATTGGGTACTACACTACCATGTTTCTTTCATCAAATTGCTCCATATGGAATGATTTTGCATTGGTCAGTCACCTTATTATTTAGGACATCACTTTAGGTTCTGGTGCACAGTGTTCATATTAGTTTTACAGCTCCATGAAGTTGTGTAGTAACCCTCATAAGACACAAGAGGAGCTGTACAACTGTATGAAATGGCATATATCACACATCACCACCCTCTATAGGCTGGCAATGGCATGACGTTGTTGTGTTACAGATACTATTTGCCAACTGGCTGAGTAGAGTAAGCTCCTTAACTTCCTCCAACCCTTAACTAAGAGGGATTTGACAGGACAGAGAGCAGTAACCACATCCTTCCATTACTGTAGCCTCCCTTGCCGCCAATATCCAATGTAGGGCTGTCCCCAACCAGAAATAAATCTTGGTCGACCAAGAGTCGTCTGTCCTTTCGACCATTCGATTGGTCGAAATTTGAAAAATTGTATGTGTTTTAATCACATCAACTATATTAACTGAGCTTGTCATATGCTTTAAGCTAACGGTTTGATGAAATAATTAAGACACACAAATGACTAGACAGAGTCCGACCGCAATTGATTTGATTGTGCCGCCTGGCTCAGACTTGCTGCACTGTGTTAAAAAATGACAGCGAGTGACTGTGTGACTAGCACCTGTTGTCTCTCTCTCCTCTCTGCTGCAGCGACCACCACACGTCAACAGTGTGGATAGCGCTGTCCGTGTTTCTGAAGCTGCAACATAATTATAGCCATTTCTGTTGCACCATTGTTCTTACATAATATAACCATATACAATTTCTTAGACTGATGGACTGTGTCATCCCCACGGCCTCCACAATGGATCAGTCCACTCAGACAGGTGCGAATCAGACCGGTGTCTTGTGCACCATGATTTTTTGCTACTGCTCGACTAAAGAAATCTCGGTCAACCAACAGCCTATCGACCAAACAATCAATCAGTCGACTAAATGGGGTCAGCCCTAATCCAATTACTTGGTTTGATTCATTAATGATTTAGTGATTGTGGGAAAACCACAAAATGGTCCTTACAGGAACTGACTGGGCAGTTTACTGTAAATGGCAGCATGTATTTTGGGTGCTATACCCGTTAAGAATTCCGTTGCTCTATTCTCGGTTCTAGGCTAAGAACATCTGAAAGGTGTGAATGTGAGAGGTGAGACATGCTCTCCAATTACTGCATTATTACTACCCTCCTCTAGATGGTTTCTGGACCACATAACAGCCAGCAAAGACCAATGGACTCTAGAAATAAAGACCTATGGACTACAGCCTCGTTAAACTTCTCCCACCTACTTATCTCCTCCTTGGGAAGCTCCGACGATCCCAGTCCCTCCTCTTGGGCCTGCCTATGGGAGGAGGTGGAGTGGGTGGTGGTGATGATGACTAAGTCTGTCAGTCACCATATGGCTGTGACTAGCCTAATAATCTGGGCTTATGGCTGGGAAGTGGCCCCAGCGTCTGGAGCGGCCCAAATGCAGAGAGACAGAGGGAAGGAGGGATAGACCCATCGAGAGAGGGGTAGAGGCTCGCCAGAGGAGAAGAGGCGTGCTGGGGTGCATTGGAATGGCAGCCCTATACCATGGCTCAGGGCTGGGTGGAGGATTGATGGCTGAGAGGAAGGGGGCGGTGGTGGCAGAGGAGGAGGAAGAGGCCAGGCCCTGCGTCTACCTCACCACCCTGATCCAGCTGTTCATCAGGGACCAGTCCCCAGCCCAGGCCCTGTGCTCCATGCTGGCCATGTGCTGGTTTTGGCCTGGAGGCTGTGAGGCCGAGGAGAAGGACCTGTTTCTGGGCTCGGCCCTGCTCACCCTCAGACAGCTGTTTAAAGACAAGCTGGCCCTGCTGCTGGACGACATGGCTGGATGTGTGGCCTGTGAGAAACCTACGGTACCCGACCCACGCACTGGACTCCTGGTAACCCAACACTGCCTTTTCTAGTTGTTTGATCGGGGTTTATTGTAGTTAGTATGTTTAGTACAGGTCACATAGTGTTAGTAGGTATCAATGTTCTTGTGTGCTGACACTTCCCTATTTGTCCAACCTGCCTCTACTAATGATTTATTTAAGCAATAAGCCTGAGGGGGCGTTGCGTCATGCCTAAGAACAGCCCTTAGCCGTGGTATATTGGCCATGTACCACAAACCCCAGAGGTGCCTTATTGCTATTATAAACTGGTTACCAACGTAATTAGAGCAGTATAAATACATGTTTTGTCATACCCGTGGTATACGGTCTGATACACCACGGCTGTCAGCCAATCAGCATTCAGGGCTCGAACCACCCAGTTTATAATTAAGTATATTGTATACAGTACATGTAGCGGATCCCCACAGGAGAAATTATCAATTCACTCTCATACTACAGTAGGTCACGAGGGTGTGGTGCTACAACTGAGTCACTGTGTCACTCTTCTTACTCTATAGTATTATTTATTGTACTCAGGTGAGTCCACCTGGTTGTCCAGCCTTTCTCTGGAAGGTTGACTTGGCTGTTACAGTTTTTTGTGTGGTTTTGCTTTATTTCAGAGTCTGTCCTTTTCGTAGCCTGCTATATGTTCAGTCAGATGTTATCAGACATCCTCTGGACCAGCGGTAGGTAGTGTTTGCTATCACCAAGCTACATTTTAGGGCAACAGGTCATGTGGCTAGAAGAAGGTTTCCACATCACTGACTGCTCCCGACTGTGCTTTCAATTTCATTTCAGTTTCATGTTGAGGGAAATGGTTTGCTGCTATGTTACCTTTCCTCTGCTGTCATTTGATATTGATGTTGTTGGGGGGGTTATAATGTTCTTTGTCTCACTCCCCAATGGGGACTTATCATGAAACACGCACTCTGTAGTCTCCCATGCACTCTGAAGTCTCCCACACACTCTGAAGACCCGGTGGAATAATATTTGTTTAGAATGAAAAATAAAGCATATAATGGGAATAGCAGACTGGGGCCCTCCCTCCCTGTTTGATTTATGAGAAACTGTCTTTATTTATTGAGTTTTAAAAAGCGGATGGCAACATTGCACAATAGGCCTAACCTGAGGGATGAATCAGCCTCTGTCAGAGCCTTACAGTGGTGTGACAGAAAACTCTCCTTTGAGCAATGGGCTGAGCCGGCCCGAGGGACGCCCCATATTTTATCCCTGGCGTTACACTTTAGACTTTCCATTTGTGTTTGTTTATTTTCTTAAAGAGAAAGTATTTTGGCGCCGGGAGGATTATTTTCTTTCATTTGAAAGCGATTCATCTCTTAAAGTAGGCTGAGCACACTGCTTTTAATGACTCTATTTTAATGTCTGGCAGAGATAGGGGAGATTGAACAGTATCCGGCTTCACTCAACTGTTTGACAGCTCTTGTTTGTCTTTGGGCTGTGTTTGTTTCTAACCTCACTGTATTTGAATACTATTTGAATATGATGTCAGTGGAGGCCAGGTTGAAGTTGGCTTTTGACCTTGGATTAGGAGACACTTGGATGTGTTTGGCTGCCAATGGGTGTATGAGGGAGCGGAAGAGAGGTGTCGTGAATGACACCTTGCCCGTGGGTGGAAAATACCAGACTGGATAATCGTACCAGTTGGCACGTCAAGCAGGACTCTTCACAAACAGCTTCTTCTGACCTCTCCCATGTCAACACGCCTAGGATTTTACATGAACAATACCTAGCCATTGAGATCACATTGGAGTTCTCCAGTGTTATATGTTTAGTGAAGTTATCCACATACTTTCAGACATTCCGACAACTTTGCAGACACACATTCTTTGCTGCATTCTCAGAATGCTGTTCACTTCAAGGGGTGGGGACATAGTGGATCTAATGTAATATGTTGTGCATATACTGAGACCTTAGTTAGGCTAGTTAATTGTGTTGTTGTGTTGGAGTGGTCTGCCCACACAGGCCTGAGCCTCCAGTCAGGTGACCTGACCTGGATTTGGAACAGTCAGCTAGTTGTCACTCGGCTAATGACCTCAGGTAGCTTTGTCTGCAAACAGTAGACCCATATCCCCCTCAGCAGCAGGATACCCCTCAGTAAGATGTTGTTTACCATGAAGCATAGCTTCTAAACATAAGCTTGGACTCATGTTTTTGTTGAAAAGCACCCACAATAGTCCATAGAGGGCCCCTCCTCCTCCCTACAGTGTGTCCTGTGTTGTTGTCAGTGTAGATGTGTGCCCCTGAATCCCCCTGGCCTGTTGAACAGACACAGCTATTCCTGACCGTATGACAGTGCAACAGTGAGGCTGGCGGGCCAGAAGAGTCCTCATTGTGTTGATGGTATTGAGAGGCCAGGCTTCAGGCCTGTGGCAGCATGGCCAGTAACACTGGCAGCCTGGCCTCTGCATTACACTCTCTGGAAGCTGACAAGGGTCACGTGGACCAGAGATGGGGTGAGCGAGAGAGACAGAAAGAGAGAGCGAGGGAGGAATGCCCCTCCGTTTGCATTGTCCGCTCGGTCCGGCCGTCCACTCTGATTGATATGCAGATTGGTGCAGGCAGCAGTTTTTAGTCAAATGCCTACGCTCACAGAACCTCTAGATCCCATCAAACGGCCCCTGGCCCCTGGAGAGTGAGGCTTCTCCAGGTCTGGTGGTGGAGGAGGACGTGACAGTCACTAATGAGGAAGAGGCAGAGTGGGAGAATACTGAATGTGAGGAGGTAGAGCGAGAGAGGGGAAGGGAGAAGGACTATCAAGTACTGTCCAGTCAAGAACAACTCATTGCGGTCTAGTGGTCAGACCCAGTCCAGTCAGTCCAGCCGTGATGCCAGCGTCCAGGTCGGGTAGGCTGCATAAGAAAGGCTGTAACCTGGCCCGTAGGACCCAGAGACAGGCCACAGCAGCTTGGAGGCTCCTCTACAGACTGCTCTTCATGGTGAGTAGGACAGAGGGATTGAGATCGAGAGGATTGATGATTGTCGTGGGAGTACAGTTGACCGTTCATAGAGGGAAGGACAGTGTTAGTGGGTTATGGGGTTTAGTCTTTCACTGTCTAGTTGTTCAAGTGTGGCGATGGGTATCAACCTCAGGCTCAACATGTTTTAGGGCTGTAGGTGTTGTGACAGAGAGGTTAAAACTATTCCTCATGGGGAGAGGGAGAGAGAGATGTCTGGCTTTACAACAGGGAGAGCAGATGGGGTGATAGTCCCGAGTGAGCTGTCCAATTTGGGCTAATTGGCAGGATAGGATTTAGCTAATTCTTCCTAGAATCCCCACAGGCTTCATGGTTGTTCAATCAGAAAAACCCAGTCAGTTCCCTATGTTGCATAAGTGGGCTATAGTATAAGCACTAAAACTGTGAGAGGAGCCCAAATGCAGCAGAAGCTGTCAAGCGTAACCAGAATACGGAGGGAGAATTGAGACTAGCGCTGTTGGATGTGCTCGTCCATTCTCCAGCTGCAGTGCTGCCTCCTGCTCCCGGCTCCCCCTCTCCACAGCTCCCAAGCGGCCTGTTCGCAGATCTTAATTGGAAATTTGGGTTAGCCGTCAGGCGTTTGGCTCAGACCGTTGGTGGGATTGTTGTGAGATAGGGAGACTTCTGAGTCATGTCTCTCTCTCTCTCTCTCTTTTCCCCTAGTCATGTTCTCACAGGTCGCCCATATTAAGTTAATGAAAAGTAATGCTGCGAGAAAGGGAGACTCCTTCTGTCTGTCTCAGTGTGCGCATGCCTGTGTGTGTAGCTCAGTGTGTGGCTTCAGAAACAAACATTATCTGTCTGTGTGAGGCAAGTTTGCCTCTGAAGCTGCCGCAGGGTATCTGATTAATATGTAAACATCATCTCCTTCAGCCCTTTTTCCTCCTTGAGCTGGTCTCATAGCCTTTCAGCTGCAATATGGAGGAGCTTTGGTCTGTGTTAGTGTGTGGGTGAAACATATCCACTACATTCAGTGTGTGTGCTTGAGCTTGTGTGTGTGGGTGTCGATGCTTGCCTGCGTGCCTGAGTCTGTTCTTTTGTGTATCTACAGTATACAGCCGTACAGAATCCAGTCAGTGTAGTAGCATAGTGGGTCAGCTTAGTCTCAGTGTAATTATCATTGCTCACGCAGAGACCCAGAGCTGCTGGCTGGGTGGTCGTATCTAGAGGCCAGACCTAGCCTACCCCATGCCTGAATCCCCTTCCCCTCAGTGGGGGCCTGAGCCACCAGCCCCCTGTCCCTGTCCCTAGCCCCAAGACCACTGCCGTAGCCATGCTGCTCCCACGGTGCTGCCTAGTTCTCTATCCTCTCTACAGATTAGTATTGAAGCTGCTTTGGCACCCTCCTGAGTAACCATGTTATGATTAAGCAATAAGGCACAAGGTTGTATGGTATATGGCCAATATACCACGGCTAAGGGCTGTTCTTATGCACAACACAACGTGGAGTGCCTGGACACAACCCTTAGCCGTGGTATATTGGCCATGTACCACATACCCCCGAGGTGCCTTATTGCTATTATAAACTGGTTACTAACGTAATTAGAACAGTAATTGCAAATGTTTTGTCATACTCGTGGTATACGGTCTGATATACCACAGCTTTCAGCCAATCCGCATTCAGAGCTCAAACCACCCAGTTTATAATTACCTGATGAGCTACTGGCTTAGCTTAATAGAGGACTTGATTTGTCCTCTGTCTCTATGGTATACTCTGACACTATCTCGGTCCTGCTGGGTTGTTATACTGTGAGGGCTGTTTATTGATTTGGTTTGTGTATGTCGTGTGCGTGAATTTGTCTGCGCTGTTGCTGTGCAATATTGATGGTGACAGGCAGGGTATTTTCTGAGAATTGCTTATGTGTAACGATCAGCGTCTCTCACTTTTTTCTCTCACTCAAAAATGCATTCTCTTGCACTGACTCTCTTGCAGTGGCTCTTCCTTCTACACCCCCCCTCCCCCAGTGGCTCTTCCTTCTACACCCCCCCTCCCCCAGTGGTGGTTGTCCCACTGGCTATCCTAAGTTGAATGCACCAATTTGTAAGTCGCTCTGGATAAGAGCGTCTGCTAAATGATGTTAAATGTTATGCACACTCACTGGACTCTACCCACACACTCACACATACTTCACTGACACCCCAACACACAAACACACAGACACACACACACATCCAGAGTCATATTCCAGCAAAACAAATTATGACATCACCAACCAGAACGTTCACTAATAGGTCCGGTATCACATCATCAACTTGTATTGATCACATTTTTACTAACATGGCTGAACATTGTTCTAAAGCTGTATCAGTGGCACTAGGTTGTAGTGATCATAACTGGCTGGCCCTAAGGTCATCTACCGAAGGTCCTACAGAGGGTTCAATCAGGACTCATTTGTGGATGAGATTAAGAATGTGCAATGGTTAGAAGTGTGTAGTAAGGATGATCCTGAAATGTCACTAAGTTTTATGAAATTATTTATGAGTATTGCTGATAGGCATCCCCCTTTAAGAAAATGCACTGTGAGGTCAAACGGTGCCCCATGGATTGATGATGAGCTGAGAAATTTAATGATTCAACGTTATGATGCTAAAAAAGCAGCAGATAAATCTGGCACTCTGTTTGGTAAGCAAAGTTATTGTAAATTAAGAAATCTTGTGACCAAGCTAAACAAAGGAAAGAAGAAGGGATTCTATCAGCACAAAATTGATGAAGTAAAGGGTGATGGGAAAAAAACTGTGTAGAACGTTGAACGCTATTATGTGTAGGAATTGGAACATGTCCGCCTCTTTTGTTGAATCAGAGGGTATATTTATTACAAAACCACACGACATCGCAAACTACTTTAATGAATATTTTACAGGCAAAGTGGACAAGTTGAGGAATGCCATGAGTCCAACTGATGGCTCCATGTCATATACCCTTATAAAAGATTGCATCATGAAGGAGAGGCAATGCATGTTCGAATTTCACCAAGTAGAAAGGGAAGAGGTTGAAAGGATGTTGTTGTCTCTTTCGGATGACAAGTCACCTGGTACAGATAATCTTGACGCCAAATTGCTTAGAGTTACAGCTAACCAAAAACGATATTATAACCGCGATCGATAAAAGACAGTACTGCGCAGCCTTCTTCATCGACCTGGCCAAGGCTTTCGACTCTGTCAACCACCGCATTCTTATTGGCAGACTAAATAGCCTTGGTTTCTCTAATGACTGCCTTGCCTGGTTCACCAACTACTTCTCAGATAGAGTTCAATGTGTCAAATCGGAGGGCCTGTTGTCTGGACCTCTGGCCGTCTCTATGGGGGTGCCACAGGGTTCAATTCTCAGGCCGACTCTATTCTCTGTGTATATCAATGATGTCGCTCTTGCTGCTGGTGATGCTCGGATCCAACTCTATGCGGACGACACCATTTTGTATACATCTGGCCCTTCATTGGACACTGTGTTAACAAACCTCCAAACGAGCTTCAACGCCATACAACACTCCTTCCGTAGCCTCCAACTGCTCTTAAACACTAGTAAAACTAAATGCATGCTCTTCAACCGAACGCTGTTTGCACCCGCCCACCCGACTAGAATCACTACTCTCGGCGGGTCTGACCTAGAGTATGTGGACAACAACAAATACCTAGGTGTCTGGTTAGACTGTAAACTCTCCTTCCAGACTCACATTAAGCATCTCCAATCAAAAGTTAGATCTAGAATCGGCTTCCTATTTCGCAACAAAGCCTCCTTCACTCATGCAGCCAAACATGCCCTCGTAAAACTGACTATCCTACCGATCCTTGACTTCGGCGATGTCATTTACAAAATAGCCTCCAACACTCTACTCAGCAAATTGGATGTAGTCTATCACAGTGCCATCCGTTTTGTCACCAAAGCCCCATATACTACCCACCATTGTGACCTGTACGCTCTTGTTGGCTGGCCCTCACTACATATTCGTTGCCAAACCCACTGGCTCCAGGTCATCTATAAATCACTGCTAGGCAAATCCCTGTCTTATCTTAGCTCACTGGTCACCATAGCAACACCCACCCGTAGTCTGTGCTCCAGCAGGTATATCTCACTGGTCATCCCCAAAGCCAACACCTCCTTTGGCCGCCATTCCTTCCAGTTCTCTGCTGTCAATGACTGGAACGAACTGCAAAAATCTCTGAAGCTGGAGACTTTTATCTCCCTCACTAACTGTAAGCGTCAGTTGTCAGAGCAGCTTACCGATCACTGCACCTGTACACAGCCATTCTGAAATTAGGCCACCCAACTACCTCATCCCCATATTGTTATTTATTTTGCTAATTTGCACCCCAGTATCTCTATTTGCACATCATCTTTTGCACATCTATCATTCCAGTGTTAATTACGAAATTGTAACTATTTTTGCACTATGGTCTATTTATTTATTGCCTTACTTCCACAACTTACTACATTCGCACACACTGTATATATATTTTCTGTTGTATTTTTGACTTTATGTTTTGTTTACCCCATATATAACTCTGTGTTGTTTGTTGTTTTTATTGCACTGCTTTGCTTTATCTTGGCCAGGTCGCAGTTGTAAATGAGAACTTGTTCTCAACTGGCTTACCTGGTTAAATAAAGGTGAAATAAAATAAATAAATAAATATCTACCCCAATCTCTCATATTTTTAATAAGTGGTTGATTTATGGGGTGTGCCCAGAAGTCTGGAAAAAGTCAAAGGTTATTCCACTACCTAAGGATAAAACATTCTGAATTCACTGGTCCTAATATGCTTGCTACCTGTGTTAAGTAAATTATTTGAAAAAAATGTATCTGTACAAATTAAGGATTATTTCTCATGTAATGGTCTGATTACAGGTTTACAGCATCCATACAAAGAATGGCATTCTACGAGTACGGCCTTAGCACAAATGACAGATGATTGGTTAAAGAGTATGGATGACAGGAAGTTAGTTGGTGCAGTGTTGCTAGATTTCAGTGCTGCTTTTGATGTAATTGATCATGAACTGTTACTAGGTAAACTAAAATGTTATGGTTTTAAGTCTGCAGCTCTATCCTGGATGGAAAGCTATCTATCCAGAAGAAGGCAAAAAGTATTTAATGGTAGCTTTTCAAACAGTAAAGATATACGCTGTGGTGTTCCTCAAGGAAGCTGCCTAGGCCCACTTCTCTACTCTGTCTTTACTAATGATCTACCTTCAGTAATGAGCAAAGCAAGAGTGGTAATGTATGCTGATGACTCTACAATGTATAGCGCAGCATCAGAATGTAATGAGCTAACAGATGTACTGAGTAGTGAACTAAGAATGGTGTCTGAGTGGGTTGATATGAACAAATTGGTGTTGAACATTTCTAAAACTAAATGTATTGTACTTGGTTCAAGATATATGCTTGTTGATGATCCCCAATTGAATTTGTTGATGAATAGAACGCATGTAGAGCAAGTGAAAAAAACGGAACTACTAGGCATCATGGTCAGAACACATAGATATTGTTATTAAATGGGTAAGGGAATTGCTGTTACAAGAAAATGTTCAGGGTACAGTGGGGAAAAAAAGTATTTAGTCAGCCACCAATTGTGCAAGTTCTCCCACTTAAAAAGATGAGAGAGGCCTGTAATTTTCATCATAGGTACACGTCAACTATGACAGACAAAATGAGGAAAAAAAATCCAGAAAATCACATTGTAGGATTTTTAATGAATTTATTTGCAAATTATGGTGGAAAATAAGTATTTGGTCAATAACAAAAGTTTCTCAATACTTTGTTATATACCCTTTGTTGGCAATGACACAGGTCAAACGTTTTCTGTAAGTCTTCACAAGGTTTTCACACACTGTTGCTGGTATTTTGGCCCATTCCTCCATGCAGATCTCCTCTAGAGCAGTGATGTTTTGGGGCTGTCGCTGGGCAACACGGACTTTCAACTCCCTCCAAAGATTTTCTATGGGGTTGAGATCTGGAGACTCCAGGACCTTGAAATGCTTCTTACGAAGCCACTCCTTCGTTGCCCGGGCGGTGTGTTTGGGATCATTGTCATGCTGAAAGACCCAGCCACGTTTCATCTTCAATGCCCTTGCTGATGGAAGGAGGTTTTCACTCAAAATCTCACGATACATGGCCCCATTCATTCTTTCCTTTACACGGATCAGTCGTCCTGGTCCCTTTGCAGAAAAACAGCCCCAAAGTATGATGTTTTCACTCCCATGCTTTGGTGTTCTTTGGATGCAACTCAGCATTCTTTGTCCTCCAAACACGACGAGTTGAGTTTTTACCAAAAAGTTATATTTTGGTTTCATCTGACCATATGACATTCTCCCAATCCTCTTCTGGATGCACTCTAGCAAACTTCAGACGGGCCTGGACATGTACTGGCTTAAGCAGGGGGACACGTCTAGCACTGCAGGATTTGAATCCCTGGCGGCGTAGTGTGTTACTGATGGTAGGCTTTGTTACTTTGGTCCCAGCTCTCTGCAGGTCATTCACTAGGTCCCCCCGTGTGGTTCTGGGATTTTTGCTCACCGTTCTTGTGATCATTTTGACCCCACGGGGTGAGATCTTGCGTGGAGCCCCAGATCGAGGGAGATTATCAGTGGTCTTGTATGTCTTCCATTTCCTAATAATTGCTCCCACAGTTGATTTCTTCAAACCAAGCTGCTTACCTATTGCAGATTCATTCTTCCCAGCCTGGTGCAGGTCTACAATTTTGTTTCTGGTGTCCTTTGACAGCTCTTTGGTCTTGGCCATAGTGGAGTTTGGAGTGTGACTGTTTGAGGTTGTGGACAGGTGTCTTTTATACTGATAACAAGTTCAAACGGGTGCCATTAATACAGGTAACGAGTGGAGGACAGAGGAGCCTCTTAAAGAAGAAGTTACAGGTCTGTGAGAGCCGGAAATCTTGCTTGTTTGTAGGTGACCAAATACTTATTTTCCACCATAATTTGCAAATAAATTCATTAAAGCTCCTACAATGTGATTTTCTGGATTTTCTTTTCTCAATTTGTCTGTCATAGTTGACATGTACATATGATGAAAATTACAGGCCTCTCTCATCTTTTTAAGTGGGAGAACTTGCACAATTGGTGGCTGACTAAATACTTTTTTCCCCCACTGTATGTAACATCTAGCACTCTGAATCAGGTGATTCAATCCCTGGTCCTATCACACCTAGAGTACTGTCCAGTTATATGGTAATCTGCAGCAAAGAAAGATATAAATAAAAGCTAAATCACTCAAAACAGGGCTGCCAGATTAGCTCTTCATTGCTCTATCCGTATGAATATTATCCAAATGCATCAATCTCTCATGGCTTCACGTTGAAAACACAGTCCTATCCAATCTTCTGATTTTCTTTAGGAATGTTTTTTTAATTTTTTAATTTTTTAATTTTTTAACGGATTTATCAGACCAGTTAGTACATACTGGCAACACGCATAACCACCAAACCAGACAGGTAAATTCAGGGCATCTAAGACAACCCAAGCCAAGGACAAATCGCCTTCAATCTACAGTTTTAAATAGAGCCATAGCTGAATGGAACTCTTTACCAATCCATATTTCTCAGGCAAAAAAGTAAATCCACCTTCAAGAAAAAAATGAAAGAACATCTAATGCAATAGACCATATGACTGGACAGGAAATAGAAAGCATCAACTGAATGTTAAATGTGTTACCTGTCAGGTATTTTAATTGCCTGTATTGTCTACTTGTTAAATGTTGTAAAGTCTTTAATTTGTAATTGTTTGTAATGTCTTATTAATTGGTGTTGGACCCCAGGAAGATTAGCGAACGTTACGGCGTTAGCTAATGGGCATCCTAATAAAAATACTATCAGAGCCGATGACAGCCCTGAGCCAATCACACAGCTAGCACTGTGTGATACTGTATTACTGTTTAAGTTGCACTCTATGGTTTAGCTTTGTGTGCTGTGTACTGTATTCCAGCTTGTTATGATGGTTGATGGGGATATTGTTTTTGATTGATGTTTAAACAAGATAAAAGTCCTTGTGATCCTAATACGCTTTGTGTCTACATGTTACTGTGGTCCCTAACTGCTCTGTCTCTCTATCGCCCCCTGCAGAGCGTGGAGACTGTGTGCACGCTGTACCACACCTTCCAAGAGGGCTCCGGGGGCCTGATGGAGGGCCACAAAGAACCCCCGAACCCAGGGGCCGAGCCCACCCTGCTCAGAACCTGCCCCCGACACATGAGCGCCACCGAGAGGCTCAGCAAGGTCATCCAGGAGCTGGTGGACACAGAGAAGTCCTACGTCAAGGTAATTATTTGTTATCTTTCTTTTATAATTCTTGAAGGTAATAGCCAATTCAGTCTATTCAGTTGAGCCAGGATGAAGAGACAGGGCATAGGAAAGCAAAGCCACAGAAGAGTAACAAGACAATTGTCTATTTCTGTTGCGCCATGGGGAGAAACAAAGTAGCCTGCTTCATTATACTCTACAGTACACAGGCTCATAATTCAGAGGCCCTGTACAGCTCAAGTTTCCAACTCTCATGATCTTCACCTCGTCTCTCTGTGTGTGTCAGAGGAGTCTGCTGATTGTCCTACAGCGCGCTCTCTCTCTCTCTCTCTCTCTCTCTCTCTCTCTCTCTCTCTCTCTCTCTCTCTCTCTCTCTCTCTCTCTCTCTCTCTCTCTCTCTCTCTCTCTCTCTCTCTCTCTCTCTCTCTCTCTCTCTCTCTCTCTCTCTCTCTCTCTCTCTCTCTCTCTCTCTCTCTCTCTCTCTCTCTCATTTTGTGGGCAGTGTGCACATAGCCTGTCTTCTCTTGAGAGCCAGTTCTGCCTACGGTGGCCTCTCTCAATAGCAAGGCTATGCTCACTGAGTCTGTACATAGTCAAAGCTTTCCTTAATTCTGGGTCAGTCACAGTGGTCAGGTATTCTGCCACTGTGTACTCTCTGTTTAGGGCCAAATAGCATTCTAGTTTGCTCTGTTTTTTTGTTAATTCTTTCCCATGTGTCAAGTAATTATCTTTATGTTTTCTCATGATTTGATTGGGTCTACCATATCTCTCTCTACCCTATCTCTCTCTCTACCCTATATCTCTCTCTCTCTCTCTCCCTCTCCCTCTCTCTCCACCCTATCTCTCTCTCCCTCTCTCTACCCTATCTCTCTCCCTATCTCTCTACCCTAGCTCTCTCTCTCTCTCTCTCTCTCCCTCTCCCTCTCTCTCCACCCTATCTCTCTCTCCCTCTCTCTACCCTATCTCTCTCCCTATCTCTCTACCCTAGCTCTCTCTCTCTCTCTCCGGGCGGTGGGTGGGGGATTTGTAGGAGGGAGGAGAATGCCTTCCCAGCGTCCTCTGCTGCGGCTGTAACCATCTGTCTGTGATGTGCTGCGTTAGCTGGGCGGCGGGGCCATAGATCAGCCTAATGACTGAATCTCCAGTGACGCCCTGACGGGCCGCAGCCACATTAAAACACAGGGAGGGAGAAAGTGTGAGAGAGAGAGGACAAAAGAGAAAGGGAAAGATAACGGAGTAGTTTTGGGGGGGTTGGAGTAACTGTTGATACTGATACCACTCTATGATGCAGTGGTGGTGTATAAGTGGCATTGGTGTTGTCGGATTCACTAACCCACCTCTTGTGTCTCTTTCGCTTTGTCTGTCTTTCCTTCCTCCAGGACCTGAGTTGCCTCTTTGAGATCTACCTGAAGCCCTTGCAGAATGAGACCTTCCTCACTCTGGACGAGGTAGAGGAGGGAGGGGGGTTGGTGGGATTGGTGGAGGGGAGGACGGGGGATTGGAGGGGGAGTTAATAGAGAATTTGATGAGGTTGGTTCATGATGACTGATCCAGGCTCTGTCGTAGCCGGCCGCAACCGGGAGACCAATGGGGCGGCGCACAATTGGCCCAGCGTCGTCCAGGGTAGGGGAGGGAATGGCCAGCAGGGAGGTAGCTCAGTTGGTAGAGCATGGTGTTTGCAACGCCAGGGTTGTGGGTTCGATTCCCACGGGGGGCCAGTATGAAAAAAAAATATATATAATAATAATGTATGCACTAACTGTAAGTCGCTCTGGATAAGAGCGTCTGCTAAATGACGTAAATGTAAAAATGAAGATTGATAGCTTTATTAGATTGGGGTGGGGGTGAGGTTAAATTACCTCAGTAATGAACTCTCAGGACCTCTTCTTATTAGTCCCTTACTGACATAGGACCAAATATTAGAAAGTGTGGGTAAGATTCTGTTTATATCCCCAATTGCATTGTAGTCTTCCATTGTTCATCGATACAATTTACTCTTATCTCAGGTTGGGATTAGTCCTTGTGTGACTGTCCCTCTCTGAGCCCACAAGGCTATGGCTGGAGAATGCTAATGATAGTATAGCTTTAGTCCCACTTAGCTAGGGACATTGATGTGAACTGAGCCTAACCTCAGTCTCAGGACGACGCTCTCACAGGAGAGATCCATCGATACACACTGAGGAGTGTGGCTGATTAAACCACCATTAACAGACACTCAGACGTGTCTAGGCACACAGTGGACAAGAGAGCAAGACACCCTGAATATATTTTAATGAAGGTGAGGGAGTGGGAAGGAGAGAGCGAGAGACTGGGAGATTGTATTAGAGATGGAAGGAAAGAGAGGCTGTTCCTAAGTGCCTCTCACACCTGAGACATTAGAGGGGGTGGTGAACGAGTGACTGACTGCTGTCAAATCAAATGTTATTTGTCACATGCGCCGAATACAACGGGTGTAAACCTTACCGTGAAATGCTTGCCAACAATGTAGTTCAAGAAATAGAGTTAAGAAAATATTTACTAAATAAACTAAAGTAAAACATTTTTTTTAAATAAAAAGTAACAAGATAAAATAACAATAACGAGGCTATATACAGGGTGTACCGGTACCGAGTCAATGTGCGGGGGTACAGGTTAGTCGAGGTAATTTGTACTTGTAGGTAGTGGTAAAGTGACTATGCATAGATAATAAACAGCGAATAGCAGCAGTGTAAAAACAAATGGGGGGGGGGGTCAATGTAAATAGCCATTTGATTAATTGTTCAGCAGTCTTATGGCTTGGGGGTAGAAGCTGTTAAGGAGCCTTTTGGTCCTAGACTTGGTGCTCCGGTACCGCTTGCCGTGCGGTAGCAGAGAGAACAGTGAGTTGGGTGACTGGAGTCTTTGACCATTTTTTGGGCCTTCCTCTGACACCGCCTAGTATATATCTCTGACCAGGCCCATGTCTCTCCTTTCCTTCAGATGGATAGTCTTTTTGGCAGCCTGCCAGAGATGCTGGACTTCCAGAGGGTGTTCCTGCAGACACTGGAGGAGAGGATCGCCTCTTCACCTGACTTCAGAACGCTGGAGACCCCTGAGCAGTTTAAGGTATGGTAGCTTGGAGCACACACAAACACACGTGACCCCTATGTTACAGCTGCCTCTGCCAACCATCTCTTGCAAAATACACACATGACATGAAACCACATACTCATAGGTTTATTAACCAGTGAGCTATGATGGTGTCCTGTCACACCTTGGGATATTAATTATTGAAGAGATGTCACAGGTTCACACATGGTTGATTTACTGCATCGACATGGCAACATGTGTGGCCTATTGATTTTGCGATGTTGACTTGGAGAATTGTATCTTGATAAAAGCACTGTACTCAGGGGTTAGAGGGTGCGGGGCCTGGGGGATTTTAAACACTGTCCATGGGAGGGAGGTGAGAGTGGTCAGGTCACGACTTCACATGTTCTCTCCATCCCTCTCTCCATCACACACTCACACTCTCCCTCCATCTCTCTCTTTCTTTCTCACTCTCTCTTTCTCTCTCTCTTGTCTCTCTCTGTGTCTCTGTGATTCCAGAAGCTTCTCTTCTCTCTGGGTGGATCCTTCCTGTACTACGCTGATCACTTCAAGCTCTACAGCGGCTTCTGTGCCAACCACATCAAGGTCCAGAAAGTCTTGGAGAGAGGTACGGGTCTCCCCTCTACCCAACGCTGTCCCCCACCCCACATCTGCCCACAATATCCACTTGCACCTCCATTGCATCATCCCCACCATCCCCAGCACTCTATGTAAATGACATGGCTGACTAGGCTCCTACTGTCCAGCATCAATAATGTACTCCAGTAAAATGTCTCTGAGTGGAGCTACTCGCTTGGTAAAAGTAATGTGATGCAATTCCACTTTACTTCAACCGCCTCTTGCGTATTAACTCTATCAATCTGGACTCCCTGCATTCTCTTTCATATCAACTCAACTGTGAATGGCTTCCCATTGTAAAACTGTGAAAGTGCCTAGGCTAGCTGAAGTCCCCCCATTGCGCAGCACAGCTAAAGCTGGTCTATAATGAGAGAAAAACTATTAAACGCTGACAGGGGTAGCGCTAGTCATTTTGAGCACCCCTGTGTAATGATTGAATATAAATGTTGAACTTAATTTATTTCTATGACGTTGGCCTCCTCCGTTTTGGGCACACTGCCCAGCGCAGAATGAATGAAACAAGAGTGGGAAAATTGCACCCCTGTGCCTCTTAAATTCCTCCCATTACAAGATTATGTGCGGCGTTCCTAGAAGCAGGTACCGAAATTGAGTTTTAATGGCGCAGGGAGAATCTGGCAAGTGGTTTGGCCTGTTCCACCACAGTCTCTGATGAATCAGAATGAACTGGAGTAGGAAACAGCATAGTAAACATGATAAATCACTACAGCACTACTGTTACAGTGGCGTAGGGCATTAGAGCAGAACTCACAGTATAGTACAACACACAGCACAGGCCAGCAGTACACAGCATAGCCTAGCACAGTGGAACCCAGCACAGCTGAATGAGGGTGTTCACAGAGAATCTGTGGGTGTCTGTCAGCGGTTCTAGTAATTACACGTTCTCGTTCTCCCTGGGTTCTCGCTGCGCACACACTTTGTGTTTACTCGTTAATTGCCTGCCAATTACTGTGTGAAGTGTCAATGCGGCTGCCTGTCGGTCTGTGGCTCAGAGTGCTATAATTAATACTCTAATGGCCTCTCAATCGTTCCACACAGAGACGCACGGCTAGGTGGTGAGGAATGTCAACACCTGACCTCCAGAAAGCCTCTCTGTGTTACAGTGCTACACCACGCAGCACCCAATATTAGCATCTCTCCACTCTATACACTGTGAATGAAAATCACTGCAGTGATTCTTTTGAAACATAGTGTCTTTTGAATGGTAGTGTTTTGAGTGGAGTGGCAGTCTCATGTCAACACCATGTTTTACAGAAGCTACAGTGCATTCGGAAAGTATTCAGACCCCTTGACATTTTCCACATTTTGTTACGTTAGTCTTATTCTAAAATGGATTAAATTGTTTTTTTCCTGCTCATCAATCTACACACATACTCCATAATGACAAAGCTAAAACAGGTTTGCAAATGTATTAAACTGAAATATCACATTTTTCTTACATAAGTATTCAGACCCTGGCCTCCCGAGTGGTGCAGTGTCACTAGAGATCCTGGTTCAAGTCCAGGCTCTGTCGCAGCCGGCCGCAACCGGGAGACCCATAGGGCGGCGCACAATTAGCCCAGCACTGTCCAGGGTAGGGGAGGGTTTGGCCGGCAGGGATGTTCTTGTCCCATCGCGCACTAGCGACTGCTGTGGCGGGCCGGGCGCAGTACACACTGATTCGGTCGCCAGGTGTACAGTGTTTCCTCCGTTACATTAATGCGGCTGGCTTCCGGGTTAAGCGGGCATTGTGTCAAGAAGCAGTGCGGCTGGGTTGGGTTGTGTTTCTGAGGACCCACGGCTCTCGACCTTTGCCTCTCCCGAGTCCATACGGGAGTTGCAGCAATGGGACAAGACTGTAACTACCAATTAGATACCAAGAAATTGGGGTAAAAAAATCAAAAATCAAAATAAAACCTAAGTATTCAGACCCTTTACTCAGTACTTAGTTGAAGCACCTTTGGCAGCGATTACAGCCTTGAGTCTTCTTGGGTATGACGCTACAAGCTTGGCACACCTGTATTTGGGGAGTTTCTCCCATTGTTCTCTGCAGATCCTCTCAAGCTCTGTCAGGTTGGATGGGGAGCGTCGCTGCACAACTATTTTCAGGTCTCTCCAGAGATGTTCTATCAGGTTCAAGTCCGGGCTCTGGCTGGGCCACTCAAAGATATTCAGAGACTTGTCCCGAAGCCACTCCTGCGTTGTCTTGGCTGTGTGGTTAGGGTCGTTGTCCTGTTGGAAGGTGAACCTTCGCCTCAGTCTGAGGTCCTGAGCTCTCTGGAGCAGGTTTTCATCAAGGATCTCTCTGTACTTTGCTCCGTTCATCTTTCCCTCGATCCTGACTAGTCTCCCAGTCCCTGCCGCTGAAAAACATTCACACAGCATGAAGCTGCCACCACCAAGCTCCACCGTAGGGATGGTGCCAGGTTTCCTCCAGATGTGACGCTTGGCATTCAGGCCAAAGAGTTCAATCTTGCTTTCATCAGACCATAGAATCGTGTTGCTCATGGTCTGAGAGTCCTTTAGGTGCCTTTTGGCAAACTCCACGTGAGCTGTCATGTGCCTTTTACTGAGGAGTGGCTTCTGTATGGCCACTCTACCATAAAGGCCTGATTGGTGGAGTGCTGCAGAGATGGTTGTCCTTCTGGAAGGTTCTCCCATATCCACAGAGGAACTCTGGAGCTCTGTCAGAGTGACCATCGGGTTCTTGGTCACCTGCCTGGCCAAGGCCCTTCTCCCCTGATTGCTCAGTTTGGCCGGGCGGCCAGCTCTAGGAAGAGTCTTGGTGGTTCCAAACTTCTTACATTTAAGAATGATGGAGGCCACTGTGTTCTTGGGGAACTTCAATGCTGCAGAAATGTTTTGGTACCCTTCCCTGTGTCTCGACACAATCCTGTCTCGGAGCTCTACGGACAATTCCTTCGACCTCATGGCTTGGTTTTTGCTCTGACATGCACTGTCAACTGTGGGACCTTATATAGACAGGTGTGTGCCTTTTCAAATCATGTCCAATCAATTGAATTTACCACAGGTGGACTCCCAAGTTGTAGAAACATCTCAAGGATGATCAATGGAAACAGGATGCACCTGAGCTCAATTTCTAGTCTCATAGCAAAGGGTCTTTATACTCATGTAAGTAAGGTATTTCTGTTTTTTATTTTTAATACATTTGATAACATTTCAAAAAAACTGTTTTCGCTTTGTCATTATGGGGTATGTGTGTAGATTGATGAAGAAGAAAAAAATATTTGATCAATTTTAGAATAAGGCTGTAACGTAACAAAATGTGGAAAAAGTAAAGGGGTCTGAATACTTTCTGAATGCACTGTACCTACCTGCAGTGTTGCCATTTTACTGCAGTGGTCATGCTAGGGTGAGGAGTAGCCTATACTGCCCCCCTGTGGACAAGTATTATTGCACCAAGATACCATGATAGGTCTAATGCTAGCACCACTAGCACCATCCTCCAAGCTTGCGACAGTATGAGAGATGTGATTGAAAATACTGACGTACAGAGCTTGGTAAAGTAAGTCTAATGTTTGTCTGTTGTCTACAGCTAAGACTGACTTGGCCTTTAAGGAGTTCCTGGATGCGAGGAACCCAACGAAGCAGCACTCGTCCACCCTGGAGTCCTACCTGATCAAGCCAGTCCAGAGAGTGTTAAAGTACCCTCTACTGCTCCGAGAGCTAGTGTCCCTCACTGACACAGACAGCGAGGAGCACTACCACCTCACAGGTACATTGAAGATGCACACACACAAACATACACACACACACACACACACGCACGCACACACTAACACTTCCCTCTCCTCTTATGTACCCCCAGAGGCCCTGAAGGCCATGGAGAAGGTGGCCAGCCACATCAATGAGATGCAGAAGATCTATGAGGATTATGGCTCTGTGTTTGACCAGCTGGTGGCAGAGCAGAGTGGCCATGAGAAGGAGGTAGCTATACTGTACTGTACCCTGCTGCTCTACCCTCTGCTTCAATTACAGCAGCTTTCATCACACTCACTCATATCTTTAATCTGGACACGTACTTAGGCCAAAACCAGCACAGCCTACGTTTGCTGCATAACCATCAAGGTCAATTCAGTCTATTCAAGGGATCTTGGTGATATGTCTCTTACAGAAACTGGATGGAAATAGCTAAGTTCCCTTGTAGATACTTCCTCCTATAGGTACTCAACATCCACCCCACATAGATGGCACTTGGTTGTGGTAGCTGAAGCCCCATTCCCTGTACACATTACTTAGTACGTCCCTCACACACTGACTGTGGCCCATGGGGTTCCTTCTCTCTCCCAGGTCACAGAGCTTTCCATGGGAGAATTCCTCATGCATTCCTCTGTCGTCTGGCTCAACCCCCATCTCTCGCTGGGTCGCATGAGAAAGGATCCCGAGCTGACCGTGTTTGGTGAGTTGGAGAGACACTGTACCGCTACTGCGGCATTATGGGAAAGAGATTGCCTGGCCCCTGCCAGAGCCAGAGGCGGTTGGCAGTCTGTCTGCCTGGAATCCTATCGAATTCCATTTGAAATGCTGAGTCCACTGGCTTTAGACAAACACATGTAAACACAACACACATTTAATGACTAACTATTAGATAAATGTCTTGTATATCCACCTAAATATTAATGGTACTGTTTAGTGTTACACCAGTATAATTTGGGACTTTTATGGATATAGTGCCAATGTGCTGTAAACTCAGATGTAAAATGCTTCTGAGCGGATGGATTCCCTGTGTACATTCCCAAAGTTGTGTTCATAATCAGTGTTCATGTCCTTTCTCTCATCAGTGTTCAAGAAGGCAGTGATACTTGTCTATAGGGAGAGCAACAAGCTCAAGAAGAAGGTGAGACCTCTCTCTCTATCACTTTCATTTACTTTCATACAAGGGTGAAAGTAAGCCGGTATGGTATGGCATCCCGGCAAAAGAAATTGTGGAAGTACGCCGTACCGGTAAAACGTGATTAACACAAAATGCTAAGAAAACTATAGGCTATTACACCATTATGTAACATTACCGCATGTCAGCCGCATGAAAAATGAGCGAATTGACTTGAAACCGGGTGGTATACGCTCCAAATTGCATTGTGGTTTGACCAGAATACTTAACTTTCGCCAAGTTGGAGATGAGTGACCGAGGCGGGTGCGGAAAACAGTGGACGCAATTCAGGCTACAAGTGTAGGCCTAATGACAATCGCAGAATGTCATTACAATACATGTAGGTGTTTTGTAGCAGATGTCCCTTTCCATTCATCAAATTGCAGGTGCACAGTCTCGGGGTTGGATGCTGGAAATATTTTGTGAGTGGACAGTCAGATGAAAACATCATGACTGGTTGTGTTTATGCCACATTAAAAGTCATAGGTGGTGTGTCCATAAGGCTAGGGGAAGCTACGCTTTCCCTAAAGTAAATTTCCATTTCCAAAATTATATAGCCTACTCCTGTCTATACAGAAATAAATAAAATCACTCAAAATAGGCTACTACATCAGAAAGCATGATTTGGCCATGGATTGTTTTAAATCGCATAGCCTACAGTTGGAAGGGCCTGCAAATTGGGCAGCATGCGCTGCAAATACCAAATTAATTATTGTTGAGTTGTGACTGTCAGTGAAAAGCAGAGAGACTCAGCCAGGCATATTGCAATATTTAATAATACAACAGTTTGGAAAGCATATGGCTATTGCTGTAAAGAGAAGACAATGAAAGACTCCAGTCTGTCTTTTAGTTATCAAAATTCTCAACTTAATTGAGCAAACAGTAGCCTATCTTATTGGCACCAGCGGAAAACACCGGCCATATCCCCGGTGAGTGTGCATATTAACTTTATCATTGGGTCAGTGCCACTTTTATTTGTTTTTGGACAATCATTTCCTCCTCCAGGTTAGATGGACGTCATATTGTATTTGTGTCTCCCCTTTTCGTAGGCCGATTATATGGATCAGACAATGTTGTTTTTATTGATCTGTTTGTCAGTGTCAACAGAATAGGCTACCCTGTAATGTTTGTCATATTAAAAAAGATTCTGCTAATGTCTCCAGTCATATAAAGTGTAGTAGAATTGCATGACATTTGTTTATAAAAGGCCAATATTTTCCTGTGCGAAGAAAGGAGCAGAAATGTATCTGATATAGCCTAGGCCTACTCTACTCACCACTAGGCGCTGCATTGAACAGTATTTTCTGCGAACATTGAGTGTACAAAACATTAGGAACATGACAGACTGACCAGGGGAATCCAGATGAAAGCTATGATCCCTTATTGATGTCACCTGTTAAATCCACTTCAAGCAGTGTAGATGAAGGGGAGGAGACAGGTTAAAGAAGGATTTTTAAGCCTTGAGACAATTGAGACATGGATTGTCTATGTGTGCCATTCAGATGGTGAATGGGCAAGACAAAAGATTAAAGTGCCTTTGAACGGGGTATGGTAGTAGGTGCCAGGTGCACTGGTTTGTGTGTCAAGAACTGCAACGCTGCTGGGTTTTTCACCCTCAACAGTTTCCCATG
Source organism: Coregonus clupeaformis (assembly GCF_020615455.1). Classification (NCBI taxonomy): domain Eukaryota; kingdom Metazoa; phylum Chordata; class Actinopteri; order Salmoniformes; family Salmonidae; genus Coregonus; species Coregonus clupeaformis. The sequence goes on from NC_059220.1 coordinate 30,515,584, forward strand.
TGTATCAAGAATGGTCCACCACCCAAAGGACATCCAGCCAACAGCAGGCCAGTAGTCGAAAACGGGTTATTGATGAAAGAGGACAAAGGAGGCTGGCACAAATTGTGCAACAGACGGGCTACAGTTAGTCAACTGACAGTCCAGTACAACACTGGTGCCCAAAGACCCATAAAAGAATGAACAACTCGTTGTACCTTGACACAAATGGGGTATGGTAGCCGACGACCTTACAGAGTTCCACTTCTTTCAGCAAAAAACAAGAAACTGCGGTTGCAGTGGGCTAAGGAATGAAAACACTGGAGAATTGGAAAAATATTGCCTGGTCTGATTAATACCGGTTCCTGCTGTCTCACGCTGATGGGAGGACTAGGGTATGGAGAAAACCACATGAGTACATGCATCCATCATACCGCATGTCAGCATTGCAGGCTGGTGGTGGTGTGTTGGTGTGGGGTGTGTTTTCATGGCACACATTGGGCCCCTTGATAAAAGTGGAGCAACGTTTGAATGCCACAAGATATCTGAACATCATTGCCAATCAGGTGCATCCCTTCATGGCAGCAGTGTATCCATCTGCAAATTGATTTTTTCAGCAGGATAATGCCCCATGCCAGAAGGCTAGGAATGGTTTCATGAACATGACAGTGAATTCAGCTTACTGCAGTGGCCTGCCCAGTCACCAGATCTTTAATCCAATTGAGCATCTGTGGGATGAGATGGAACGAGCTATTCAGAGTAGAGATACTAGCAGCCAACTTGACACAACTGTGGGAAGCATTGGAGTCAACATGGGCAAGCATCCCTCTTAGGGTTGAATGGCGGGAACCCGGTTACTGAGATTTACCAGAATTTATGGCGCAAAACCACTCCCTTTTCCCGGAATAAATAACTGAGAGAAACCGGTAAATTAAAATAAATTATTTATATGAATGGCATGAAATGGAATGTTAAATTTTATGCAATGTCTAAATCTGGCTTCTCTACGGCCTCTGCATGATCAATCATCAACGCTCAGGGTGGGGACAGACAGCCCATCTCAGTATGGAGCGCAGTTCACAATGCATTGTGATGTCACGAGAGGCTGTGTCCTGGAGGGACGTTACATCCCCTGAGATGGCTGCAAACCCAGACAGCTATGGCTCCATCTGCTGGTATGGTCGGGAACTCCAACCCTCTATGGCCAATCTTCCCACGCAGCTGAAACCAATCAGGAGCTGATGAGCTGAAGGTTTGGTTGAAGGGAAGAGACACACTGGGGGTGAGTGTGTGGAAGAGAAGAGACACGGTCTCGAGGTTGGGTCTGGGAGAGACAGAATGGTGTTATTATTTCGTTAGTTGCCGAAGACCTTTAATAAAATCCTTGTTTTGGTTGAACCTGGTCTCCTTGCACTACTTGGGCAATCCCGCTGGAAGCTGTAGCCTCTCGTGGCATCACAGCATGTAGACCTATCATCTCATCATGGTAACTTTTTTTCTTGTTGCAGATAGGCCTGCATTTGCTGCAGCAAAGTCTATGCTACAGTAATATAAAGACCGAACGAGTGTCTAATTTACACATCTCCATCTGGCTTTCGGGGGTCACCATATTTTTTTATTGTAAAGATTTTTTGATTGCAGCAGCAGAGTTTTAAAACAGCCTAAAACTAAAATATCGTTGCTTTAAATCAGTCTTTCTCTCACCATCAACTCCATTCAAATTGCATCCAAAATAGATAATCCTGTTCTAGATTGAGAACTAGACCTATATAGATGTCCTAGCCTACCTCTTTCAGGCAATAAATTCAATGCAGTATTAGCCTTATATTTAGCTAATTAATGATGGGTTATGCAAAATAAGCTTCTAACTTGCGCAAGTCTCTTGCGCAATAAGCAAGTACCTGTGCTCCTGTGGCCTCTATCCTTAAAAAAACGTCTTAACTCTTGGAGTCCCATGCAGGAAAAGCTAGACTAGAAAAGCTTGCTGGACATAATTTTTTTATACCAATAGACTATTTGAAGAGGGACTCAAGCTCTTGTTTGCTGAATGTTAAATACAGCAGCCAATAGAACTCACAGGTAGTTTGAAAGAAGAGCGAACATGCGATGGTGGTAGGCTATAGCAGTTATTTATTCTGACCCATAACCATTCAATCTTCGTGAAGAGAAGTGAAAGCCTTCTTTCTGCATCTAATTCTAGTCCTATATTATTCAAGGATGACAACGAAACGCATTTAATTTAACTGTTGAAAGCGAGGAAGGAATGAAGCAACAATAGAGAGAGAAAGAGGAGGTAGGCTAATAGCTTTAGGGGAAATATTATGAAAGGTATATATGCATCAGTCTACTAATTATACAAATAGGACCTATTATATTTCAAGTTCGCTAGCCTATACTTGTAACTTTGTAGGCAGCATGGTTTCAACGATGTGCATAATTCCAGTCCATATATATATTTATTTTTTATTTAACCTTTATTTAACTAGGCAAGTCAGTTAAGAACAAATTCTTATTTACAATGACGGCCTACACCGGCCAAACCCGGACGACGCTGGGCCAATTGTGCGCCGCCCTATGGGACTCCCAATCACGTCCGGTTGTGATACAGCCTGGAATCGAACCAGGGGGTCTGTAGTGACGCCTCAAGCACTGAGATGCAGTGCCTTAGACCGCTGCGCCACTCGGGAGCCCAATACAGTATAATACAATACAGTAATACTCAAAATGATTAGCCTACTGGAGCTTGTTTCATTTATTTACCCAAGAGAGCATATAGCTAGCATAGGACTATTTATATGCTTTTGAATGACACTTCCGGTTTTGGCTGGAAATACTGGGTTACCCGGGAGAAAAGTGATTTATTCTCGGGATGGAACACTTGTAAAATACTGGGAAAATGTTCAACCCTAATCCATGTGGAACGCTTTCGACATCTTGTAGAGTCCATGCCCTGACGAATTGAGGCTGTTCTGAGGGCAAAAGGGGATGCAACTCAATATTAGGAAGGTGTTCCTAATGTTTTGTACACTGTATATTATTAGCCTAAATTATGACTATCTAATCATCACATTAGTAATAGTAGGCTATCTTACATACGTCTGCAAATGCGAGGATGCATGAAATGCTTTATTATAAAAATGCATTTTTATGGGGAAAATGTGCTTCCCCGGACATGAAACCCACTCACCGCCTATGTTAAAAGGTATTACATGTTAAAAGTGATATGACCAATCTTTACTAGGCCCACAGACATCATATATGAAATTAATAGGGATTCTATATGTAATTCTATGATTACACCCCTAGGCTATATTTTTTAAAATTGTGCGAGAGCTTGCAGGTCCCGTACTGATAAGAAATGTACTTTCACATGCCTTTGATGTCAACAGTGCCTAACCTCTCTCTCTCTCGTGTGTGTGCAGACCGCCCCTCGCTCGGCGCACTCCCATGGAGACCTAGACCCCTTCAAATTCCGCTGGCTCATCCCGCTCTCTGCACTGCAGGTCCGACTAGGCAACGCTACAGGTAAGAGAGCAAGACACACACACACACACACACACACACACACACTCCTTTAGACAGACACACAAACATGCACATACCCTCCTGGCTCTCATTAACTATATAAGAGATCACATTCTCTTGGATTTTGAGTCTTTTGAATGTAGATGTGTTGATTAAAAGGAGCTTCTCCAATCTCTTCCCCCTAGGAACTGAGACTACCTGCATCTGGGAGCTGATACATACCAAGTCTGAACTGGAGGGAAGGCCAGAGACTGTCTTCCAGCTGTGTAGCAGGTAAGAGAGAGCAGCAGTTTTGACTGGAGACTATGGATCTATAGCTCTTGTCCTTGACTGCCTTCTACAAGGTTAGGGAGGTGCATGGACTCTCTAGCCAATCAGTGGTCCATTGAGTGTCAGGGGAAAATGATCCCCAGCAGGACAGTGGTCCCAGAGGAGTGGCGGGGTGCCCCCCTACTGTAAACTCACTGAGTGAATTAGCCCTTTTCTATCAGAGTATGGTATATAAAGATTCCCGCTGTCTCCCTCCCAGTGTCCCAGAGTGCAAAGTCAACATCATCAAGGTCATCCGCTCCATCCTCCGGGAAAACGTCAGACGGAACATGCTCCCGGCCGAGAGGCGGTGTAAGGAGCGCCTCACGCCTCTACGCAGCACCCTGCCCTCCTCTGCCAGGATAGGTGAGTCCCATCCCTACCCTGTTCCAAAAAATCACTTAAAATAACACTGCTTTGATTTCTATTTAAGTGATAATGCCCTCGAAGCCGGTGTTTGGAGGATATATTGGCACGGGTGTCCGTCGAGGGCCGGCAAACTGTGCCAATATATCCTCCTAACACCGGCTTCGAGGGCATTATCACTTTTATACAACGGGTTACCAACATATTCAAATAATGATTGACACATTTTCATTAAAAACGTTACTTTGATGAATTTATTCATACTATTTCATCCTTCCACAAGATATAGTCCCGACACAAATCTAGGGTTGCTTCCGAAGCCGGCTGGTCGTTTGTTCTATCGGTTCGGTTGCCAGAGACGCTACCCAGTCGTTCAGCTGGAGATTGAATTTGAATATTGAAACAATGTTGCAAATGTCGGAGAGCCAGACAGCAAGGTTTATACAAATCTCTGCTGTTGAAAACTAAATGTTAGTCCAAAAGAAATGTGACAATGTCTAGATGCTGTTTATAGTGGAGATTAAGTTTATAAATTACCTGGCTGGGCTGATGAGACAGTGGATTGCGCAGTCAGATGGAACAGAGTAAATAGGCATTTTAACATCATAGATTTAGTCGGTAGTAACTTGTGGAACAGACACCGGCTGGAATGCGGTTTTAACCAATCAGCATTCAGGATTAGACCCACCCGTTGTATAACTTTAAATAACATGACCTTGACTTAAAGATTATAAGCCCTCATTGACTTACATACACTAGTGTCTGTGCCCAAATATGAGTGAGTATATTGCTCAGTTAGCAATTCTCTCACTCTCTCTTCCATCCCCCACCAGGTTCGTCCAGAGCCACCTGGCTGTGTAAGCAGCCCAAGCTGGATCTCCCCACCCCAACCAGCACACTGAAACCTGGCCAGCCTGACTCTGACGAGGGCAGCCTGAGCAGCGGCACCCACAGCTCCTCTGGAGCTCCCCCAGCCAACGGTCCCACACAGCCCAAGACACTGCCCACCCGACAGGCCTGGTCCCGGGGCTTCCGGCATAGCCAGCGCTCCTCTGTCTCTAGCTCCGTGAAGGAGTCAGACATTCTGAGTGATGAGGACGATGATGAGTTCAGTGAGTCTGGGGGGCGGCAGGAGGGGCAAGGGAGCTCCCCGACGAGCGCCATCGAGGCCCAGTTTCTCAGTCTGAGGCTGTCGGAGGAGGCAGCGTCCTCCCGGGCGCCGGCCCCCCGCGTGCAGCCAGAGGGTGCGGAGGTGGACACCCCGGAGAGCCCGCCCAAACTGGTTCAGGGCCACCACTGCCCCGTGAAGAGGAAAGACAGCAGCAGCCAGCGGTATAGCCAGGGGGCGCTACTGAGCCTGAGGGAACACAGCCGTTCCATGGACAGCCAGACGGACGTGGCAGCGATGGACCTCAACACTCTACTGGAGAGAGAGTTCAGTGTGCAGAGCCTCACCTCCGTGGTCAACGAGGACTGTTTCTACGACCCTACGGACTCTTCAGACACCACAGATACCACATACACTGGCAGTGCCCCCAACTCCTCGTAGGGTCAGGGATGGACACAAGGAGAGGAAGAAGGACCAAACCTCTGCCCTGCCCCCGCTCCCTGCCTCAGGGCATGGGAAACCCTGGTTCTGTTCTGTCCTAGTCCCAGGGTCTCACAGGGTTCTGTTGTGCCTCAGCTCTGAAGTTAAACTGTGTTCCTGTGAGAGCGTGCAGTAGGCTGGTCATTCCATGAAATTAGTCCTTTTAGGTAGTGTTTTATTTCACCTAATTTTTACATTGTCATGAAGAGCACATGTTCAAATGAATAAAAAACATGTTTTTCCATCTCAAAAATGACTATAGTAAATGCCTATTAAGTGCCAAATAAAGTAACAGGGTTGACCATAACAGGGTTGATGATTTAATCTTAAATCAGAGATAAATCCCCTTGTGACAGGGGGAATGGAAGCATGCTGTGTGCAACTGGGAGGGACAATTTAATGCACGCAAAATATATATTTTAATTACCTTAAAATGAATAACTAATCACATGAAATGAATAATAATCTTCAGAAATGACTTTGTCAAAGCAACAAAATAACTAGGGCTTTATGTTGATGGTGAAAACCTGGGAGAAATGTTGGGGTAAGTAGGTTAACATCTTCTTAGAAGTCACATATGATACACAGAGGGACATGTCGATTTATTGAATGTTCCATGTTGGGCACTAAAGGGCACTTCATTTAATAGAACAGGATTTTAAAATTAAATATTGGTGCACAATTTCTACTGAAAATATCAAAGGAACGTAAAAAGGGACTCATTTCGTGGAACGACCAAGGCAGATCCCACCTGCTTAGCTATGCACAGGTGTAAAAGGACAGATGAGTTGCCTTTGACTCAGCGACATGGTTTTCCCCCTAGAGAGAGATGAGGTGACTCTGTCCCTGATAATGACTGCAATGAATCTGCTGAGCACTGATGCACAACGTAGCTCCGCCTCCACCCAGCGCTCTACTGTATATGCCTCACTCTGCCCAGCTCCCCTTCTCTAAGGGGCCATCTCAATTGGCTTCCTCCCGTCGTCTCCTTGATATAGGATAATTTGATGGATAGACTTTGCTCTCACCTGTCCACTTAATTCACATCAGTCAGATTGAGGAGAGGATGCCACTTGAGACTAATGAGATTCACCCTAAAAGCTTCACTTTAACTCAAAACTTCCTGTAAGAAGTTAGGGCTCTATTTCAATCCGTATCACCGGAAGTTCAGCGTTACAACGTGATTGAACTTTAAAGGCAATGTTCCTGCGTTAGCGGAGACTGCATTCACGGTAAATGCTGCATATGTCGGCTCAATCGGAAATTACCTTTACATTTCTATCGCTCAATCTGTAACGCTTTATCAATACAGATTGAACAGAGCCCTTAATCTGAATCAACGACACGACAGGATAGGACAGGATGATTGGACATTGATTTTATTGCGACTCTGCCTTGTTGTATTTTGTGCACTAAAGTACACTGTTTGCCTATATTTGAAACATCCTTTATTTGTACATTATGGGATTTTTGTTGTTTTTAAGCAATGTTTATTTATTGATAGTTGTAATTTTTTATTGATTTGCTAAATAAGTATGGGGTTAAGGCTTGAATTGACGAATCTGGAGAAGAAGAAAAAGTATTTTTCCACCCAATTAGTTTTATTTTCAGTGTATTGAATACGAGTATGGTTGTCATCCTCCCAAAGTGTAGCTTCCAATGTACAGGTGTTGTCAAAATAAAACGGCATGATTTAATTTAAACCATGTGTTGTCAACTTGCCCTGTTTGCAGCTCCCATACCCAATACTTTTCTTTATGTTCTTGTTTACATATTTTTCCAGAATAGCTGTACTGTAACTTAATTTAAATATTGTATATTATTACACATACTTGACATTGTACAGGTAGATAAGGCTGTAACTTGCAATAAATACAGTATCTAGTACAAAAGTGGTTTGGGCATATTTTTGTAAAGGTACTTATTATTTAGCCGTTGCATCTTGAAGATACTGGTGAGAGATCCTATTATCTGACAACTCACCACCACATACCCTCCCTCTGATTGCCCTCAACTCCACTGTAAACATGCCTTTAATGCTAGCGTACCAATGAATATGAATGTGAAAAGCCCCCTTTCTTATGGAACTGTTTTATAAATAAACTTTTTTATCTGTGAGATGCGGTCTTGTGAGAGCGCTTGTTTTATCCAGTTGTATTTCAAAGCTGCCTCAGTCTGGCTTTGAGAATCTATATTCTTCCTATGAGCTTATCTCATTGACAGGTAAAGCACAGGTAAGATGAAAGTTTTTATTTCCAGCTCCATCCTAAGGCTAAGCTTGCCATTCCTTGTTGATGAGCTGTCAGAAAAATGGAGAATCCTTGTTCTCTACGTTGGACCAATGATATACAGTGCTATGAAAAAGTATTTGCCCCCTTTCTAATTTTCTCTACTTTTGCATATTTGTGATACTGAATGTTATCAGATCTTCAACCAAAACCTAATATTAGATAAAGGGAACATAAGTGAACAAATAACAACAATTACATATTTATTTCATAAACAAAGTTATGCAACACCCAATTCCCCTGTGTGAAAAAGTAATTGCCCCCTTTCAATAACTGGTTGTGCCACCTTTAGCTGCAATGACTCCAACCAAATGCTTCCTGTAGTTGTTGATCAGTCTCTCACGTCGCAGTGGAGGAATTGTGGCCCACTCTTCCATGCAGAACTGCTTTAACTCAGTGACGTGTGGGTTTTCAAGCATGAACTGCTCGTTTCAAGTCCTGCCACAACATCTCAATTGGGATTAGGTCTGGACTTTGACTAGGCCATTCCAAAACTTCCAATTTGTTGCTTTTTAGCAATTTTCATGTAGACTTGATTGTGTGTTTTGGATCATTGTCTTGCTGCATGACCCAGCTGCGCTTCAGCTTCAGCTCACAGACGGATGGTCTGACATTCTCCTGTAGAATTCTCTGATACAGAGCAGAATTCATGGTTCCTTGTATTAAGGCAAGTTGTCCAGGTCCTGAGGCAGCAAAGCATCCCCAAATAAAAAAATAAAGAAATTCCTTGTACATGTGTGAAATATGACAAATATAAGCACCCACCAAATTATTATTACATCTCGCAATAAAATCTCCTTCTGGTCACTTCACACACTCTATTCTTCCTTTACAACTGGACTGGAGTGCCTGAGCTCTAGTTAAGTATGTGTGTTAGCTACACTAGCTGTTCCAGTTTGGACCGAGGCCCATAGTCTCTCCCTCTCCAGCCAAAGGCAGTGTTCAGTTCTCCCCCCTGTTGTTTCCACCACAGTCCCTCTCTATTCTATTCCATCTAGGATTCATTGTCTCACCCAGTGCCTCTGGGACACCAGTGAAATGGTGTTTAAAAATGCATGCGTGTGCCATGTGGAAATGTCAGAGCTAAGAGCAGTCCGTTGTCTCTCTCGTCACTAACAGAGACCATTAGGCGTTCCTTCCACTCCGCCCTTTAAGTGTCTCTCTCTGTCAGACGGGCTGCTGAGTACCATTAGTGCTGCTGCCCGGTCGCCGGTTAAGGTGTTTGAGTCGGAGTTCCTCTCTGAAGTCGTAGGTGAGGAGACCCTGGTTCTCAGAGCAGAGGTGGCTGTAGGCGTCCGCCAGGGCTCTGATGTCAAGGATGGAGAGCTCCGTGGGGCGCAGGGTGGGGTCCACGTCCGCCTCACGCATCATCACCTCCGCCAGCTCCAGCCGTTGCGCCTCCGGGAACAGCATTCTGGGAAAAGAACACAGATATAGTCTCAGGTGGCTTCCTGTCCATCATGGCCACTCATAGGTACAGTACAGGGCCAGATGGAATCTGCTGAGTTTTTTCCTTAAGCTTTCAGCAATCATTTTCTAAATAAAAAATATCAGGAGTTAATATAAATCAAACAAAATGCTGCCACAAAGAGCATAAATAAATAATGTAATTGTGATTAAATATGCAGACAAAGCTGTTAGGGTGTTAAAAAGAAGATTAAAAAAACATCAGCAAAGAATCCATCGGACCGTACTGTAGATGGAAATAACTAATACAAATGCTTTCTATTCAGTTCTCCTGTCATGTCCTCTCAGATCATTGGTCACGGAAAGGAGATGAGAAGAAACAATTGAAGACTATAGACTAGACTTAGCCCCAGATGCCCACACCAACGTCATGGGTTTTCACAGAGTTAGCATACAGAACCCAACTTCAAGAGCATCATAGCACAGCCAAAACACCCACATACCCAGTACAGATGCTTGCTTAGCGCTTCAGCTCCAGAGAGCTCATACACAAGCTGTTAAAGCTGCCTCTCCGCCCCCTGTAGTTACATAATTTATCATGCTTTGTCTTCCTATGACACCCCAATGACTCATAACTGCTGCTCTCTTATTTTGTTCTCTGGGCCTACTCCTCACAGGCATGGTGGCGGCAGGGGACAGAAGGAGTGAGAGAGAGCCATGAGGAGCTTTGTATAGAGCTGGTCAAGGATGAACAGAGTTCACTTAATGTGGAATGTAACAAAGAGAGCGTGAGTGAGTGAGTGAGTGAGTGAGTGAGTGAGTGAGTGAGTGCGTGAGAGAGAGAACTTGGACCGTGTGAAGTAGAAGGAGGGGTAGAAATATTGCTTACTCAAGTCCTTTGCGGCAGTGCTTCCTCCGGAATTGGAAGACGTTCCTGACTACTTTCTCCACCAGCTTAAAGGGCTGCTGGATCTGGGGCTGAGTCAGAGGTGTGAAGTGTACCACCCCCACGTCCACCTACACACACAAGCAGCAGGGGTTCAAATAGATCTGTAGGCAACACTGAAGAGAATCCGCTCCTTGTAGCAAAAAGACAGTGGAGGAGAGGGAGAAGAGAGACAGGGTGGAGAGAGAGGGAAACAGGTGACGCAGCATGCGATGGATGGCAAGCCAGTTCCTGTTGCCACAGTAACAACTGTGCAAAAGAGCAGAAAAAGCCAGCCCTCTTCCTGTTAATGCTGCCACTCAGCCTGCGTCGAGACACGAGGTGACACATTCAAACGCACTTCTTCTTCCCTAGCCTTCCTCTCCATTGTTTCTGTGGGGAGTCCAGCGGCTTGCTGTACTGTAGCTTCAGCCTCAGACCCAGAGGGATGGAGGAACCAGACAGGGGAACACAGAAGGCAGGGTTGGCCCAGCACACAGATCTTCCAAGGGGGAGCGCTGGGCTAGTGTGAATCCTGGCTGTGGTTCCCCTCTCTAGCCGCCTCTCTGCCTCCCAATCCTCCTGTCATAGCTAAGCTGACATGACAAACTGTTGGAAGTAATTGTGCCAGACTCCGCAGAGCCTAGTCCTACTCAGATCTCTCCTCCTCCCAAACTCCCCCTCTCTCTCTGCCCCTCTCTTCCTCACTCGCTCTCTGCCTGTCTGAGGGTAATAAAGGGATTGAGCTCAAAGACCCACAACACACAAAAGAACAACTTTTATTTTGGTGGATCTGTGAATGTGCAGTAGGAAAGCAAAGCTTCCTCCCTCTCTCTTACATTAGGCTTCCAGGGGGGTCTAATGCAGATCAGGAACCAGACTTACAGCACAGCCAGTCTGAGGAGTGGAGTGGAGCTATGGACCAATGACACGGCAGCACCAGCGAGACACTGGGCAACAGAGCATTCACCTGGTAATATCCGTATTTCTTTGGTGTGAGCGCCGCTCAAGGGAACCACTGACTGACTGACTGACTGACTGACTGACTGACTGACTGGCTCTGGGGACCAGCGCGGCTCACTTCTCTGTTCACAGGGAGGGGAGAGGAGGTGCAGCCTGAGACAGCCGAGGACACCACAACACTGCCAGAAGGATACAGTCTGGACAGACGGACACACAGACATTTACACAGGTATGTGAAAGAGAATACAGAGGATACAATGCGAGGCAGATGATACAGAGTGGATGGATAGAAATAAAACAACAAACACAGGTATGTGAGTGCCAGCACAGCTCTTTTACAGCACAGCTTTCCTGTTGAGACAACCTACCCCAAGGTACTACCTCCAGCAGCATCTGTGTTGGTTGTGACTCACCTTACTCTATCTTCCTTTGTTATTCTGGGCTGGTGAAGGGGATGGGCAGGATAATTGGGGGAGGAAAACTAAAGTGGTCCAAGGACGTGATGGAGGCTTTCTAATGAGCCGTTTAGATTCTGTCCCTCCCGTGCCTTGGCATGCTGCAGTGTCTGGATGGGCTTGTAAACCAGGACCGATATCTACTATCTCATCTGATCTTTAGCTCTGTATGTTGCTGCCTGCCTTACTGTCTGCCTGCCGCAGTGGCATGGGACACCACCGCTAGACTGGAGCCTAGTTGTCAGAGAAGCCAGCTATATTGTAGACTATAGAGTACAGCTAACTCATGGGCTGCTCCCTTCACTATACAGTGCATTCGGAAAGTATTCAGACCCCTTGACTTTTTCCACATTTTGTTACAGCCTAATTCTAAAATGATTATTGTGGTCCTCTGTAGCTCAGCTGGTAGAGCACGGCGCTTGTAACGCCAAGGTAGTGGGTTCGATCCCCGGGACCACCCATACACAAAAATGTATGCACGCACGACTGTAAGTCGCTTTGGATAAAAGCGTCTGCTAAATGGCATATTATTATTATTATTATTATTTTCCTCAAACTATACGCAATACCCCATAATGACAAAGCGAAAACAGGTTTTTTGATTTTTTTAGCAAATATATTAAAATAAAAAACAGATACCTTATTTACACAAGTATTCAGACCCTTTGCTATGAGACTCGAAACTGAGCCCAGGTGCATCCAGTTTCCATTGATCATCCTTGAGATGTTTCTACAACTTGATTGGAGTCCACCTGTGGTAAATCCAATTGATTTGACATGATTTGGAAAGGCACACCTGTCTATATAAGGTCCCACAGTTGACAGTGCATGTCAGAGCAAAAACCAAGCCATGAAGTCGAAGGAATTGTCCGTAGAGCTCCGAGACAGGATTGTGTCGAGGCACAGATCTGGGGAAGGGTACCCAAAAAGTTCTGCAGCATTGAAGGTCCCCAAGAACACAGTGGCCTCCATCATTCTTAAATGTAAGAAGTTTGGAACCACCAAGACTCTTCCTAGAACTGGCCGCCCGGCCAAACTGAGCAATCAGGGGAGAAGGGCCTTGGCCAGGCAGGTGACCAAGAACCCGATGGTCACTCTGACAGAGCTCCAGAGTTCCTCTGTGGAGATGGGAGAACCTTCCAGAAGGACAACCATCTCTGCAGCACTCCACCAATCAGGCCTATAGAAGCCACTCCTCAGTAAAAGGCACATGACAGCTCACGTGGAGTTTGCCAAAAGGCACCTAAAGGACTCTCAGACCATGAGAAACAAGATTCTCTGGTCTGATGAAACCAAGATTGAACTCCTTGGCCTGAATGCCAAGCATCACATCTGGAAACCTGGCACCATCCCTACGGTGAAGCATAGTGGTGGCCACATCATGCTGTGAGGATATTTTTCAGCGGCAGGGACTGGGAGACTAGTCAGGATCGAGGGAAAGATGAGCGGGGAAAAGTACAGAGAGATCCTTGATGAAAACCTGCTCCAGAGTGCTCAGGACCTCAGACTGGGGAGAAGGTTCACCTTCCAACAGGACCATGACCCTAAGCACACAACCAAGACAACGCAGGAGTGGCTTCGGGACAAGTCTCAATGTCCTTGAGTGGCACAGCCAGAGCCCGGACTTGAACCCGATCGAACATCTCTGGAGAGACCTGAAAATAGCTGTGCAGCGACGCTCCCCATCTAACCTGACAGAGCTTGAGAGGATCTGCAGAGAACAATGGGAGAAACTCCCCAAATATAGGTGTGCCAAGCTTGTAGCGTCATACCAAAGAAGACTCAAGGCTGTAATCGCTGCCAAAGGTGATTCAACTAAGTACTGAGTAAAAGGTCTGAATACTTATGTAAATGTGATCTTTCAGTTGTTGTCGTTTTATACATTTGCAAACATTTCCAAAAACCTGTTTTTGCTTTGTTATTATGGGGTATTGTGTGTAGATTGATGAGGGGGAAAAAACAATTTAATCAATTTTAGAATAAGGCTGTAATGTAACAAAATGTGAAAAAATTCAAGGGGTCTGAATACTTTCCGAATGCACTGTAAATTAGAGCAGGGGTTCTTCAACGTTTTCAGCTCAAGACCCAAATGTAAAATGTACTGTCCTCCCGTGACCCAAATTAAGAAGAAATTGTGTGTGATTATAGATGTATTCTCATAACTCGCGACACACCTCTCACATGCACACTTTTGGTCCCGACCCATAGTTTAAGAAACCCAGAGTTGGAGGAAGACGAGAGGGTTTTGGACACCAGTTACAGTAGACTTTCAGGGCAGGGAGGAGAAGCGCTGCATTGCTTTGTGATATACTGGGGCTGAAAATAATATTTGTGACAGGAGCTTTCATGAGAAATTGACTCATCTGCATCAATTGGGCGGAACGAGGCTGACATTAGGAAAATCAATTCTTCCACCGGTCACCTAAAAATGCTAGGATGATGGGATGAGGGGTGGTCTCATACCCTGGTACTGCAGTATGCCTTTAGCAGAATACACACACACCACACACACACACTGAGTGATGCAGCATCAGACCACCATCTGGTCTCGAGAAGTAATAGAAAATAATGGCTTTAATTTCACTCTCCTGGAGTAATTAGGCCATTTATTTTCCACACTTCATGATTTAAGAGAGGAGCAGGGGGCTGTCGATATTCAGACTATACAGGCAGCAGCATTTCAGCCGTAGGCTTGTCCGACTCACTTTGCCTTATGATTTATGAACGGCCCGCTACATGGCCTCACTAGGTGCTCTGCTGTAATATATCCCCCTCCTGCCATTAATCCTCCTCTGATAACCTTAACACGCAAGAAACTTCAATCTTAAATCATACGCCGCCGCCTCCACCCTGCACGCCAGCGCTTTGAAAATGCTCCTGCTCAAATAGTTTGCATGTGGTGGGAGATGGTGAACTAGGAATCCGAGACTGACTTATTGACCCTGTGACAACCTTAATATCTCTCCCTGGTTCTCCCTCTCACTCTCTTCCATCATCCTCCTTCCTTTCAGCTGGTGGGAGGGTGTATGATGAGGCCTGGTTGGATGAAAGTCTGATGATTGGAATGTAAATAGGACTTCATGTTGTAACGAACATGCTTTTTAACAGCGCAGAAAGAAAATCATAACCCCTAATGATATCTAGATTAATTTTGCTACTCCAAATTGGCTCGTTATATAAGGATCTACATAAAATGTATCCAGCTCTCTCCATGGCTAATTTAGTCCTCCTGCCTTTTTTCAACTTCAAACATTTACAGAGAATTTGAACCAACCAACTTTCCCTCTTGCACACTAATCCTGTATGCTAAATAATCTTACTAACTCAACCTTTCTTTTACACACAGTAGTCTTTCCATCCATATCTGGCAAGGTATCACGATATACAGTGGGGAGAACAAGTATTTGATCCACTGCCGATTTTGCAGGTTTTCCTACTTACAAAGCATGTAGAGGTCTGTAATTATTATCATAGGTACACTTCAACTGTGAGAGACGGAATCTAAAACAAAAATCCAGAAAATCACATTGTATGATTTTTAAAAGTAATTAATTTGCATTTTATTGCATGACATAAGTATTTGATACATCAGAAAAGCAGAACTTAATATTTGGTACAGAAACCTTTGTTTGCAATTACAGAGATCATACGTTTCCTGTAGGTCTTGACCAGGTTTGCACACACTGCAGCAGGGATTTTGGCCCACTCCTCCATACAGACCTTCTCCAGATCCTTCAGGTTTCGGGGCTGTCGCTGGGCAATACGGACTTTCAGCTCCCTCCAAAGATTTTCTATTGGGTTCAGGTCTGGAGACTGGCTAGGCCACTCCAGGACCTTGAGATGCTTCTTACGGAGCCACTCCTTAGTTGCCCTGGCTGTGTGTTTCGGGTCGTTGTCATGCTGGAAGACCCAGCCACGACCCATCTTCAATGCTCTTACTGAGGGAAGGAGGTTGTTGGTAAAGATCTCGCGATACATGGCCCCATCCATCCTCCCCTCAATACGGTGCAGTCGTCCTGTCCCCTTTGCAGAAAAGCATCCCCAAAGAATGATGTTTCCACCTCCATGCTTCACGGTTGGGATGGTGTTCTTGGGGTTGTACTCATCCTTCTTCTTCCTCCAAACACGGCGAGTGGAGTTTAGACCAAAAGCTCTATTTTTGTCTCATCAGACCACATGACCTTCTCCCATTCCTCCTCTGGATCATCCAGATGGTCATTGGCAAACTTCAGACGGGCCTGGACATGCGCTGGCTTGAGCAGGGGGGACCTTGCGTGCGCTGCAGGATTTTAATCCATGACGGCGTAGTGTGTTACTAATGGTTTTCTTTGAGACTGTGGTCCCAGCTCTCTTCAGGTCATTGACCAGGTCCTGCTGTGTAGTTCTGGGCTGATCCCTCACCTTCCTCATGATCATTGATGCCCCACGAGGTGAGATCTTGCATGGAGCCCCAGACCGAGGGTGATTGACCGTCATCTTGAACTTCTTCCATTTTCTAATAATTGCGCCAACAGTTGTTGCCTTCTCACCAAGCTGCTTGCCTATTGTCCTGTAGCCCATCCCAGCCTTGTGCAGGTCTACAATGTTATCCCTGATGTCCTTACACAGCTCTCTGGTCTTGGCCATTGTGGAGTTGTTGGAGTCTGTTTGATTGAGTGTGTGGACAGGTGTCTTTTATACAGGCAACGAGTTCAAACAGGTGCAGTTAATACAGGTAATGAGTGGAGAACAGGAGGGCTTCTTAAAGAAAAACTAACAGGTCTGTGAGAGCCGGAATTCTTACTGGTTGGTAGGTGATCAAATACTTATGTCATGCAATAAAATGCAAATTAATTACTTAAAAATCATACAATGTGATTTTCTGGATTTTTGTTTTAGATTCCGTCTCTCACAATTGAAGTGTACCTATGATAAAAATTACAGACCTCTACATGCTTTGTAAGTAGGAAAACCTGCAAAATCGGCAGTGTATCAAATACTTGTTCTCCCCACTGTACATCTGAAATATCACAGCTCTGCCTTTGTCCCCCTCAACGACCCTGACCCAATTAATCTCAATAATATGGAGTCATGCACGTATACATATTAACACTTATACATTTAATGTCTATGACCTTCTCAGAGTTTTGCAGGAACTCTAATTACACGGGCTTTACCCTGTAGCTCTCCAACTCCCCTCATCCCCTTGCCCATTTCCACCTTCTACTCCTTTTCCCCGAGCCTTCTCTTCACCCAATGGTGTTTAAGCAGTAATTTGTCATCTCCCTCTGAGCGTAACCAAGATGAGATGGCAGGCCCTCAGGGTGGCTAGCCGATACCACCTGAGCAACCCGCAATTCCCCTTACGTAACTGCTGCAGGTTCTGAGGGGGGAGGAAGGAACAATGGAATACTCAGCTGGGGAATACAGAAATGAAAAGAAAATAAAAAAGCTAAGATTCCTCCAAGGGGAAAGAGATGCATTAATCATAACAATACCTTCAGAAGACAACATTACATCAGCAGCTGGGGAGGACAGGACAGGCACTCAGGAGGAGTAGGCACTAGGCAGTCAGCACCACTAAATCTAAAGCTATAGGCAGATCTTGCTGGAGGGGGCCCTGCCTGTACTGCCTGCCAGGGCTTCCCACGCCGCAGATCAGCCCTGGGCACACAGCACAGGCAAACCAAGAACATCTCCATCTCATTCTCAGGTCCCCCGAGATGTTTTCCCAAGGAACACTCTCCAACATCACAGTGGAGAATTCCACTAGGTCACGAGAAGAGAGATGAGGACTGTGGGAAAAATGTGCCTACTAAACAAACAAAACTGAGTCTTCACTGTTTTTACACTAAATGTAAAAACACTCAAAATGTCTGATCACTTGGTACATTTGGGAGTAAATGTAGGCCTTGCAAGTTAAGCATTTCACTGTACTTGTGCATGTGACAAATAAAACTTGACCTTCAACTAATATAGAAAACATTATACCAACCCTGGGTAATTTCACATTATGTCTTTTTTCCCCCGTGATGGTTTACAAATGTTCTGCATGTTAAAAATGGGCATGCCCAAACATGGAACAAGATTGTGTTGATAACTACATGGCACTTATCAGATGACACTTCTGACCATAACTGAATAACAAGGCTTCTACAAAATGATGAGCACAAAAGCAATTACACCACGAAATAAAGAATATGCAAATTGAACAATAAAATCCCTCATTTCAGGAAAGGACAATCTCAACGTCCAGTCATGCCTTGGAGCTATACTGTGGAGGACTGAGCTATGAGGTGAGAAAATTAGGAACCATGCTTATAATAGCCTGCCATGTCTTCACACATCACAGCATCACACATCACTCCCTGGGTACATGTTAACTGCGGTTCCTCACCCCACTCTCTCCCCTCCCTGTTATTTATTTATTTGATTCCCCATAGAACAACATCAGAATCAGCGTCGGTAAAACACACTCAAACACACTACTGTGTAGAATTAATGTGGATATTTCTCATCCTGCCGCAGCAACCCACAAGGGCCTGGAGTATGAAGTCTTAAGGTCAGCAGCAGCGCCAAGTCAGGTAATACTGTGGTATTGTGTCTGTGTCTGTGTGTGTGTGTGGCTGTGTGCATGCTGTTATTGTGTTGGTGATGTCTTATCTGCAGAAATGGTCTCTGAGCACTATCTTGCGGGACGAAATGGAGGTAGACCATTGGACCAAATTAAGCAAACAGATCAATCACCAAAACAATCAATCACTGAACTCCCTTTTGGTCATTACTGGTGGGGAGAGAGAGGGGAGATCATTTCCCTCAGGATGGCTGTTCATGATGATCTTACCCATGCAGCAAAATGATGGAAACACACATCTGCGTTATCATGGCTATCATGTATTTTAGCCCGGTCTGTTTTTCGCTCTCTTTGTCATTCTAGACTAGACGTCCTCTGCAGGGGAGTGGAAGAGGGATGAGAGGGGGTAGCAGCTGTGAGTTTAGCCTCCCGTTGAGTGGTTGCTGATGCTAACTGCTCTAGGGAGTATCAGTTTTGGCATAGTGGGGTGGGGTGTAAACAAAACGCGTTGCTCTGACCCGCTGATGGACTCGCTACCACACAAATAAAAGAGACACTGCCAGAACAGCCACTATGGATTTTCTTATGGTTATTATTCTAGGCCTATTGTTTTGTGCCCAATGTGTAATGCAATCCGTAGTTCAGGACCAACATTTAAATGTGTTCATTTAGGCTAGAATATCTGACATGAGGTTGTAGGCTAGCTAGGTGTTTGGTAGGCTGGTAAAAATCATGTTGATTAAACAATATTTTCCGGGGTTCAATGGGTTATTTATTATGATTCCCATGGTTGAAAGAAACGCGGCAGCTCGTGGGCCGTTATTTGGTGGTTGTGCTGTCCGGAATCCTTAGGACGTCCCTGCCCTAAACCCTACCCTTACCCTAGACCTAACCTTAACCATAACCCTTCCCTACCATTAACCCTAACCTTAATCCTTACCCGTTTTAAATGTCAACTTCAATTGTGTGACGTCGGAGTTGGGACGTCCCAAGGACCCCGTTTAGGCTATTCCGTTATTTTTGGGTTTCTCTGGTGGTAAGTAAAGTTAGCCAAAGTTGTAATTTATTTTGCTTAAACATTTCGGAGTATAGAGGTAAGACCAGCGAAGCATGATCAGTGTCATTATGAAAACAGGGGTATCTGTCACATTATTAGCCTAAATGTAAAAAATGTGTGAACGGTTTAACTAGCTATCTAGGCTAACGTTAACAGATCATTAATGTAACGCTAACGTAAGGCAACAGTGCGCACAATGTTTCAGATCAATAGCTATCTAGCTAGTTATTGCAAACAATCCGGTAGCTAGATGCCACGTCTAGTAGCGAGCTAATAATATGGGTCAATATTGGAATTAAGCAGCTCTGGCTCATGATTGATTGCGGTTTTACTGTGGTGCGCTTAGCTGGTCCATAACAACACGTCTGCTTGTCTATCATCTGCTGCAGATATGAAGCATTGAGTGACAAGTGCACTGCCAACACCAACTCAATTAATTATAATGTAACGCAAATAGACAAATAAATATAGTAGCTAGATGAATGTTTACACACACAAATACAAGTGTGAGTGTGTCAGTGTAAAGCTGGTGCACGTTTTGCCGTAGTGAACTTATGGTCCACACTATTCTGTATTAGCTCAGCTCACGAGCCAAGTGACGTAGAGAGAGTATACTACGTAATTGAAAGTAAAGCAAAGCAACCCCTCTTCAGAAGCGCAAAGCAAGCATGTGTGGTCCACGACTGGCTAGGATATCCTTTAATATACTGTTGCTAAGGAAATTGATGAAATGAATGGATCCCTAAGGCTTAAATCCTCCTCGCCCCCTCCTCACCCCGTGTTTTTGTGTGTTTACAGAAATCACTGCGAACAACCTGACGCGTCAAAAGGAGCTCTGCACCAGCCGAGGTAAGGACCTTAATAACATTGCTCTCTCTTGCTGTACATTGTAAACAATTCAAATGTACTGATGTTTGCCCTTGTACACTTACTGCAGGCAAGAATAATCAATACATTTGAAATGAAAAAGCAATGCTGGCAATTTTGTGAACGTCTTAAAAGGAGAAAAAAACGGTCTAATTTCAAAGTTTTACCATTAAAAAAAGAAGAAAATCTATATTATTGTATCAGTTTAAAATTATTTCAAAATGGAAGAATTTACCTTGTGTTAATATTGAAGTCACTGTGGTGGGGTAACCTTATTGTAGTGAGGTGAAGAGGACACTGCAGCTTTAAGTCCACATATTGAGCGTTGCAAAAATCAGAAACTCATTCTCCTCTCCAGTAACAGTTGAGGCGCTGGCATAAGGAAGAGGCAGGCACAACAGAAAATGCACACACACTAAAACCTGTCTCCTCCAATAATCAGCCAGAGCGGTTTCTCTCTCCAATTGGTCCGGCTTCACGCTCCTTTGTTCTTGTAAGAAAAGTCTGTGCGTGTGTGGGGTGAGTGAGGGGAGAGAGAAAGACTGAGACGGAGAGACCTGCTCAATTCAATTTCTCATTCTTGTCTCCTTTCCTCTACAGTCCATTGGAGCCGGCACTGAGCTGAGGGGCTGAGGATCGGCTGCTGCCAGCTCTAGCACCAGAATCCTCTACAGCTGTCTGGGGTGAGGAGCTGAGGTGCCTGGCTGGGTGGATGGTGCCTGGAGGAGGGGGGGGCACGGCAGCAGGAGGAGAATGGCATCCACAGGCATGCAGATCTTCGCCTTTGTCCTGGCGCTGCTGGGCATCATGGGGGCCATGGTGGCTACGCTGCTGCCCAATTGGAAGGTGAGCGCCGATGTGGGTTCCAACATCATCACGGCCATCTCCCAGATGCAAGGGCTGTGGATGGACTGCACCTGGTACAGTACCGGCATGTTCAGCTGCACCTTGAAGTACTCAGTGCTGTCGCTGCCCGCCTACCTGCAGACTGCCCGCACCACCATGGTGCTGTCCTGTGTGATGGCTGCCATGGGCCTGTGCCTGGCCTCCCTGGGGCTCAAATGTACCCGCTGGGGGGGCAGCAGGCGTTCCAAGAGGCACGCAGCCATCGCCAGCGGGGGCTGCTTCATCGCTGCTGGCTTCCTGTGCCTGGTGCCCGCTTCCTGGTTCACCAAAGAGGTCATCACTAACTTCCTGGACCACAGCGTGCACGAGAGCAATAAGTTTGAGCCCGGGGGGGCCGTGTACGTGGCCTTCCTGTCGGCAGGCTTCCTCTTTGTGGGGGGGTCCATCTTTTGCGTGTCGTGCTCGGGGAAGAGGCCCGGCCACCAGGACATGATATTGCTGCCGCCCCCTGATAAACTCTTACTGCAGCACCAACAGCAGCTCCTACAGCAACAGGACCAGCTCCAGCACCAGTACTGCTCCCTCTCCCCACTAGACAATAAGACAGGCTACAGTCTGCAGGACTATGTGTAGGCTAAAGCAACACGCCATGCGCTACTGTTAGGCAGACCAGTTTGGGAAAACCGCTGCGTCTTACATGTAGTAAACCAACCAAGCTCTTAAAGATTAAGAGATGGAGGAGGAGGAAATGAGAGAGGAGGGGAAGGACTTTGGTGTTTTTTTCTCTCCCCTCTTTTCTTTCTTTACTTCCTGTTCTATGAGCACAAGCAGTGGATGTATTCCCTGAGCAGCCCCTTGGAACAGACAGACGGATGATGAATGTGAAATGCAGCTCAGCCGGGGGACGAAGGAAGGCGCTGCAGAATGGGAGGGGAGCCGCAGCTGAACAAATGCAGATACCCCAGCAATCATCAGTAAATCATATTAGCTCCCGGGGGAATGGGTTAGCTGATAGCAAGCCTCCCGTACACTTCCTTTTCTTCACCAAAGGTTTGAATTGATAAGCATTCATTTAGTTTGGTAAGTCAGCAATATTGATATTATTGTCTCAAAAGAGGCAATAACAGTACGTGGAATTCCCTTTTCATTAGCAGGCCATTGTAGTTTTCAACCATCCACTAGATATGGTAGTTGTTGGGACTGATTTAATAAATTGTCTTATTTTTGGTAGCGAATAGACTGATTGATATTTTGCCTAAGCATGCTGTCTGGAGCCTGTCTGTGTATAATGCAGAGGAATGCCTGCCTGGTAGCGACTGAGACGTACGTAGTGTAACCAACACAATGCCTGTTAGAGACTGAGACGTACGTAGTGTAACCAACACAATGCCTGTGCTTAAAAATATGTAGTACATTATCCTTCCCGGGGAAATTGTTCAAAGAGGACTGTCAGGATGAGTAAATAGGGTGCTGGGCTTGGAGATGGAACAGAACTGCAGACAAACCGAACCCTGGATCTCACCCTGCAAGTAGAGAGAGACAGAGAGGGAGAGAGATTGAGAGAGACAGACAGAGAGAGAGAGAGATAGAGCCTCCTCCCTCCATTAGAGTGGACTGTCTGACATGTTTCTTGTTGCATTCCCATTTAGCTCCAAAAACAAAAACAAGCTGCCATCTTCAGATAGGCTACACGCTACTGATTGTATGCATTAGGCATACAAATTAACACACACACACCCACAGACATACTGTTCACACCCACATATAGAGTACACAATTATACACAAAACACACACACACACAGATACAAAAACCCACACATACACACAGATACAGAAACTCCCATACACATGCTCACAAACACACAGAAACATAGACTGTACCCTTTGACACACTGGGCTGCATGTGCTTTTCATCCTGCTGTCCGCCTCCTCACTGCCATGGAAACGGAATCCTGTGCCCTAATGTCTTTATTGTCTGGGGTGTGTGTGTGTCATTCAGTGCTTTGAGGTTGGTGAGGGGGGCATCTCTCTCGCTCTCTCTCTGCATGGCCCCATAAGCCTTGTGCTTATATCCATATGTGACTTGTTTACCAAGGGCGTCAGCAGTGCATATGCTACCGTTTAATACCTGCAGGAGACCCTGCAGCTGAAGTTCAAGGACATTCTATGTACCATTCTGTTCTTTCCTTCCTGTCAACCTCTCTCTTTTACCATTTCTCTCTACCTATATCCCCCTTTTCCTCACGTCACGTGGACTTTCTCTTTGACTGACAGGGAACACTGTTGCATGTTGAGAGCATGCTGGCCAGCACACACACACACACACACACACACACACAACCCCAGCTGCCTACTCGTATGTCAATGGTGCTATTGCACATTAACACAGTCACATTCTCATGTGTGTCTAACACGGCTGAGAGGAGAGAGAGGTATGTCGTCTCCGGCCTGAAATGGCTGCTCTGATGACAGGCCCTGGCAGTGGCCCTCTCACACATTGTTTCCTACGGGGAGAGCAGATGGCTAAGCCCAGCTCGCCACCTGCAGGCGGCTGCCTGCACAACGGGGGCATCACCACGGGCATCACTGTAGGCCCTGGCAGCCCGGAAGGGGCAGGTTTCACACCCCAAGCACCATGCCAGGGGTAGAGCAGAGGGGACCGGACGGGCATCCGTACAATAACACACTTTCCCAAACCCAGCCACCCCTTACGAATGCAATAAACGAAGACAAGAATGTGAATGTGCCCTCGTGAACAAACTGAACACATACAACACATACACTACCAGTCAAAAGTTTGGACACAACTACTCATTCAAGGTTTTTCTTTATTTATACTATTTTCAACATTGTAGAATAATAGTGAAGACATCAAAACTATGGAATAACACATATGGAATCATGTAGTAACCAAATAAGCGTTAAAACAAATAAAAATAAATGTTATAGTTTAGATTCTTCAAAGTAGCCACCCTTTGCCTTGATGACAGCTTTGCACACTCTTGGCATTCTCTCAACCAGCATCACCTGGAATGCTTTCCCAACAGTCTTGAAGGAGTTCCCACATATGTTGTGCACTTGTTGGCTGCTTTTCCTTCACTCTGCGGTTCAACTCATCCCAAACCATCTCAATTGGGTTGAGGTTGGGTGATTGTGGAGGCCAGGTCATCTGATGCAGTACTCCATCACTCTCCTTCTTGGTAAAATAGCCCTTACACAGCCTGGAGGTGTGTTGGGTCATTGTCCTGTTGAAAAACAAAGGATAGTCCCACTAAGCGAAAACCAGATGGGATAGCATATCACTGCAGAATGCTGTGGTAGTCATGCTGGTTAAGTGTACCTTGAATTCTAAATAAATCACAGACAGTGTCACCAGCAAAGCACCAAAAATCTCAAATTTGGACTCATCAGACCAAAGGACAGATTTACACTGGTCTAATGTCCATTGCTCGTGTTTCTTGGCCCAAGCAAGTCTCTTCTTATTATTGTCCTTTAGTAGTGGTTTCTTTGCAGCAATTCGACCATGAAGGCCTGATTCACGCAGTCTCCTCTGAACAGTTGATGTTGAGATGTGTCTGTTACTTGAACTCTGTGTAGCATTTATTTGGGCTGCAATTTCTGAGGCTGGTAACTGTAATGAACTTATCCTCTGCAGCAGAGGTAACTCTGGGTCTTCCTTTCCGCGGTCCTCATGAGAGCCAGTTTCATCATAGCGCTTGATGGTTTTTGCGACTGCAGTTGAAGAAACTTTCAAAGTTCTTGAAATTTGACTGACCTTCAAGTCTTAAAGTAATGATGGACTGTCATTTCTCTTTGCTTATTTGAGCTGTTCTTGCCATAATATGGACTTGGTCTTTTACCAAATAGGGCTATCTTCTGTATACCACCCCTAGCTTGTCACAACACAACTGATTAGCTCAAACACATTAAGAAGGAAAGAAATTCCACAAATTAACGTTTAACAAGGCACACCTGTTAATTGAAATGCATTCCAGGTGACTACCTCATGAAGCTGGTTGAGAGAATGCCAAGAGTGTGCAAAGCTGTCATCAAGGCAAAGGGTGATTTGAAGAATTTGGATTTCTTTAACACTTTTTTGGTTACTACATGATCCCATATGTGTTATTTAATAGTTTTGATGTCTTCACTATTATTATACAATGTAGAAAATAGTAAAAATAAAGAAAAATCCTGGAATGAGTAGGTGTGTCCAAACTTTTGACTGATACTGTATGTGTTTGAGAAAGTGCCAAATCGACTCATGTCAAGTTTGATCCTGTGTTGTAGTTCATGCGGTTTACTTTTTATTATATTTGTTTGTATGTAAATTATATATTTGCAAATGTTTTATGGATTAATTCTTTGTTGTGCAAGACTAAGTCTTGAGTAAACTAGGCACTCGTGTACAGTATGATGCAACTTTCCAGGGTTGTTTTTTTCAACCTTATTATTCCAATATATTCCAAAGCACACAATTCCAGAGGCATAAACCATTTTAGTTTCATCGGGAAAGACTTGCACACTATTTTATTTTTAAATGTTTAAATCATGCTTCAGGATTTCTTACTCATTACAACTCTGCAGAAAACTGTACACATTTGTCTAGGAAATGTGTGGACCTAATTATTATAATAATTTTCTGGGCAAGGTAACATGCTTTCCTATTTTGTTCAAATGTCTATTGTCATGTTCATACACTGGATCTTCTTTATATGAATACTACTCAATTGCATCTTTGCTTGTGTTACCTTGTTTGACAGCAGTTTGTTTCAAGTGGCTGAGAATTGCAAAGTCCTCTGGACCGGTTCAAGTGTACATAATACAACTGGCAGTCTGAAAAACAGTAAAGCCATTTATGTCTAATGCAATTTGAGCTGGCCAATGTGAGCTGGAGATTTGTTTCGTTATATAGATGTGCAGCCTGTTCATCAGCCAGCGCACCATTTCATTAACTTCAAATTGCCTGGGAACAAAGAACAGCCTCTAGATGTCTAAACAGTTGCCCCTCTCCTGCAGAAACCAAGACGAGAGCTATCATTTTGATAATTGCAGCTTATTTTTGTGGATGCTTTAGCACTTCTTAATTTGCCAGAGGATTATCAACAGTTGTGTTCTGGTAACTGTTGTCTCAATGTGCTTGTGCAAGTAGGCAAGTTATATTTTTTACTAATAAAACTATTTTGTGGAAGCAACACGCCTTTATTCAATTGTGTGTGAGAACAGTTGGGGATGGCTGTCGGCTTCCTGCAAAAAAACTGATTTCCGGAAGGTATGGGATGTACTGCGTGTAGGCAGGCTTGCAGGCAGGCTGTTCAGTGTTCCTATATCCTCTATATATATATATATATATATATATATATACAGCAGCTGTCTGAAAACAGCTCAATTAGACAGAAGAGACAGAGGTTTCACTCCCTTTATAACACGTGTTCATAAAACATTACAGACTGTCTGCAAATGGGATTGAAAAAAGCAGAACCACTCCATAAAGCATGTTCAGAATCCAGTTATCTCTTACTGCTAATTTCATTAGCAAGTGGCATGAAATAACTAACCCTAGGAGAGTTGTTACAAATGGGGATTATTTTGTCTGGTGTATGTCGGTCTGAGTCTGAACATAATCATAATGAATGACAGCATGTGTAGGCTAGCTGCTGCTGCATTTATACAACCAGAGTGGAATAAAAAGCAACAGCTGTTGGAGCCAGTCAGTTAGCATGGGTACCATGGAGGAGAGTCAATCTGTATCCCCCATCCCTTCCTCTGGGTCCACCGAGCATCCCATCAGCCAAGCCAGCATCAAAACAGCCTCGCTAACTTGAAATCTGACTTAAATGAACAGGAATGCCAAGTCAGACTGGAGAGAAATATACCATGCTAAGAACCCCAAAATACTGGTCTTACTCCCAGCTGGGGACTAAATCCATGCTTCTCATAGAGTAAGTGGAAGTCTTAAGCCCCCATATCTGTGCTAGCCTGTAGTGTACGATATATAATATTTGTAGGTATACCGGTATGGATCCACATACCGGTATGGATTTTTACAATACCGTCTATAAAGGTATTTTGATACAGTGCTAAATAAAAACACAGTTCTATCAATTTTACTACTTCACTGTCAGTTTTGTCCTAGTTTGGTTGAGTATAAAACATTCAGAATGGAGAAAGGCCATTAAAACCACTAAGAATTCATTTGTTGCCATCCTAGGGTCATGCACGGGAGGGAATGGCCGGCAGGGATGTAGCTCAGTTGGTAGAGCATGGCGTTTGCAACTCCGGGGTTGTGGGTTTGATTCCCACGGGGGGCCAGTATGAAAAAAATATATATAATAATAATGTATGCACTCACTAACTGTAAGTCGCTCTGGATAAGAACGTCTGCTAAATGACTAAAATGTCAATGTAAATGTAATGCACTACTAATAAAACATATTAAGAACTTTTATTCAGAATCATAAAATACCGTCAAATCTCACCAAAAATAAGAAAGATATTTTGATATATTTTGGCATTATCGTCCAGCCCTACTAGCCTGTAAAATTAGAAACATACAGTATGTTCCTCAATGTATAACTGTCAAGTATCTATGGTCTTCCTACTATAGAAGATATTTGTTTAGCTGGTCGACCTCTTTCTGACTTTTTACAAAGAATCTGGTTAAGTTGACATTACAAAGAAAATACACTTTTTCAGAACCCCTATTTGCACTTGAATCAGTCATGTATTTTCTAATTATTTTAAACACCTATACACATGGTTTATTTTCCATTGAAAAAATGTGACTGCAAGAGGACTCCGATAACAATCTCTTCTCATTACAGCTGATTACAGCCAAGTCGGCGGTGGGATGTTAGGAGATATGTGCTTTCCTGAAACAAACATGGATTATTCAAGGCTCTCTCTCCTCTTGGTTATACAACAGAGGGGAGATGAAATAGCTCCCCTCTTGGGTAAACGCTAATAAGATCCGCTCCTCTGTGTATTTAACCTACATTTCCTTCAAAGGCTCTCACCCCGAGTCGCCGTCATGACAGATCAGGGATGTGGGCTCAGCTCTGGGATAAGAGCTTTGAACCCTGCAGACTTCCAGGTACAGGGTTAATCTAACTGTATATACCACCTTGAGCATCCGTATAACTTGAACAGAGATCAACAACAAGCGATGCATGATATAGGTTGTATAGACGTAGGTGGTTATGAGACTAAAACTAAACATCTGCGCGTAAATCAGCTCTTTATCGATAACATTGT
Organism: Coregonus clupeaformis; assembly: GCF_020615455.1. Classification (NCBI taxonomy): domain Eukaryota; kingdom Metazoa; phylum Chordata; class Actinopteri; order Salmoniformes; family Salmonidae; genus Coregonus; species Coregonus clupeaformis. Next base: position 30,543,962 of record NC_059220.1, read on the forward strand.
TATCAATAACATTTTACAGCTAGTATCTTAATGGTTCACCACAGGTATTAAATAAAAGTGCATGATTCATAGGAGCAGGTGATGATGATATCCCTAGCCATGTTGCCATGAAGCACCTCTGGAGTCATGATGTTGGCAGGTACAAAGACAGATATAGGCTGGGCCAAGAATCTCAGTCATGAAAACCAAATCGGCAATAACCGCAGTGCTGTAATGCGTCGCTGAGAACAATCATCCAAAGCGCGCCAATATTTCACCTTAGTTAATGCGAGGCATTTTCATCCGGACAACCATCATCTTCATGAGAGTCCATATTGGAGATATATGGTCATCAACAGCAGCTGAAAATGACCTTGCATTGTCCAAGACTATGCCCCTCCTGTTCCAGCCCACCCCAAGGCTGGGGGAGTAATGGCAATGACCTTGCTGCTGCAGTAAAGTGCTGAGAAGCAGTATGAGCTACGCTAGGCTAGATGACAAACGGGTGCCTGTAAAAAAACAAGACACCCTGACAGTTCAAAGGAGCGTTTTAATATTTCAGATCATCATAAGCATCAGAAGAGTTATGGCACTAAAAAGATTGGCTAAAGGACTACACAGTGGGAAATCTGAACTATTGAAACAGGCCTTTCCCTCACACTTCATTATTAGGCATTGTTTCAAGAGGGATTCATCAAAATTAAACAAAGCTGGTAAAAGACCGGTTTCGAAAGTGTTAAAGAAACAGAAACGCAGGGCTTGTATTCACATTTGTGGAATCTGCAAAACATATATATTGTTCGTGAAATGCAGAGATACTTCTTTTAGCTACAGTACTAGCATTAGTCTAGCTAACCTGAAACAAATTAATAACAAATGATGATTGTTTTTGCAGCACAATGTTTTTTTTTCTTCTCCAGAAGCTGAGGCTTACTGTATTGTGTGTTTGGTGAAAAACACATGGCTCAATTGAAGCGCCCACTGAACAGGCTGAAAATAAATTGTAAAATCACAGCGCTTGAAGTTTTTTATTAGAATCTTCAAAAAACACAGAGTTAACAGTTTATGGATTGATCCTTTCAATACTATAGCTCCTTTTTCTCCGACTTGCATAGTGTTTCACAGAACCCGCCTGCAATTGCCTGTTTGAAGCTGACCTTATTTTCCTGGAACATGGCCAGGATTCCTCCACTAGCTTGTTTTCAGAATACCTACATGTTTCTTGGCGTGGATGTTGTTCATGTTAAACTGCCAGGATTTAGAAAACACACGACATTGAATCACGGCTAAACCTGCATTCATTTCAGATAAGAGGGGCAATATATCTCTCAAGATATTGATAAGCAAACCTAGGCATTTTGTTTTAGGGAGGGTGAAGTATTTTTAGCTTTTTTTACCTTGGGACTATGATGTATCGAGTCCAAGCCTTCAGGCATTTTCCACTCTGCACCGAGTCATTGAAATAACTTTCCTATACTCTTGATACCATGGTTGACCCCGTTTATAGGACAGGAATAGGCCTAGATGAATTGTGCTGTAGTATGTGCTCTAGGAGAAACACCTATACAGGCTCACTGTATAAAGCTATTGGTTATATTTGTTGTGGAGAGAGTTAGGCTATTTCCTTTACAAAGACACTGAGAAATACAATGATCTGGCATCATTGTCCCTACCACTATACAAAACAAAAAAACTAACTACAGTACATTTTACTGGGGGGCATTGGTGTGTCAGGACAGAGAATAACTTTAACTGGGCTGAGTGGGAGCTGCCCTCCCATAGGGGAGGGCCAAGAGACCTAAGATGGAAGAACGGAGTGCTCGGGTTGGGGTGTAGGGTTTGAGCAAAGCCTGAAGGTAGGGAGGGGCAGTTCCTCTTGCTGTTCCGTAGGTAAGCACCATGGTCTTGTAGTGGATGTGAGCTTCGACTGGAAGCCAGTGGAGTGTGCGGAGGAGCTGGGTGACATGAGAGAACTTGGGAAGGTTGAAAACCAGGTGGGCTGCTGCGTTCTGGATAGGTTTTAGGGGTTTGATGGCACAAGTGGGGAGCCCAGCCAACAGTGAGTTGCAATAGTCCAGACGGGAGAGGACAAGTGCCTGGATTAGGACCTGCGCCGCTTCCTGTGTGAGATAGGGTCGTACTCTACGGATGTTGTAGAGCATGAACCTGCAGGAGCGAGTCACTGATTTGATGTTTGCAGAGAACGACAGGGTGTTGTTGTCAACCGTGATGAGAGGTCTCTGAGCGGGCAGGCCTTCCCCGAGAGGAAGAGCAGTTCCATCTTGTTGAGGTTGAGGGCTGACATCCAAGTTGATATATCTGCCAGGCACGCAGAGATGCGTGTTGCCACCTGGGTGTCAGAAGGGGGAAAGGAGAAAAGTAGTTGAGTGTCATCCGCATAGCAATGATAGGAGAGACCATATGAGGACATATGACTTGGTGTATAGAGAGAAGAGGAGAGGGCCTAGAACCGAGCCCTGGGGGACACCAGTAGTGAGAGGACATGGTGCAGACACAGATCCTCTCCACGTCACCTGGTAGGAGCGGCCTGCCAGGTAGGGTGCAATCCAAGAGTGTGCATAGCCTGAGACGCCCAGCCCTGAGAGGGTGGAGAGGAGGATCTGATGGTTCACGGTGTCAAAGGCAGCGGACAGATCTAGGAGGATGAGAACAGAGGAGAGAAAGTCAGCTTTGGCAGTGTGGAGAACCTCCATGACACAGAGAAGAACAGTCTCGGTTGAGTGACCCGTCTTGAAGCCTGACTGGTTAGGGTCAAGAAGAGCGTTCTGAGAGAGATAACGAGAAAGTTGATCAGACACAGCATGCTCAAATGTTTTGGAAAGAAAAGAAGGGATACAGGTCTATAGTTTTTGACATCAGATGATTTGAGTGTTGGTTTCTTGAGGAGGGGAGCAACTCGCGCCATTTTGAAGTCAGAGGGGATGCAACCAATGGTCAGGGATGAGTTGATGAAGGAAGTGAGAAGGTCTACAGAGATGGTCTGGAGAAGGGAGGAGGGGATTGGGTTGAGCGGGCAGGTTGTTGGGCAGCCAGACCTCACTAGTCACAGGATGTCATCTGGAGAGAGAGGGGAGACAGGGGTCAAGGCGTAGGGTAGTTCTGTGTGAGTGAGACCAGTGAACTCAATAGGCTGAGTGAATGAGTAGCGGATGTCGTCAACCTTTTTTTCAAAGTGGTTGATAAAGTCGTCCGCAGATAGGGAGGGGGAGGATTAAGGAGGGAGGAGAAGGTGGAAAAGAGTTTCCTAGGGTTAGAGGCAGAAGCTTGAAATGTAGAGTTGTAGAAAGTGGCTTTCGCAGCAGATACAGAGGAAGGTAGAAAGGAGGGAGTGAAAGGATGATAGGTCCTCCGGAAGTTTATTTTTCCTCCATTTTCTCTCAGCTGCCCGCAGCCCTGTTCTGTAAGCTCGCAATGAGTCACTCAGCCACGGAGCAGGAAGGGAGGGCCGAGCCGGCCGGGAGGAAAGGGGACAGTGCGAGTCATAGGATGCGGAAAGGGAGGAGAGTAGGGTCAAAGAAGCAGAATCAGGAGACAGAAGGGAGAAGGATTTAGCAGAAGGGAGAGATGATAGGATAGAAGAGGAGAGCGTAATGGGAGTGAGAGAGCGAAGATTTCGACGGCGCATGACCATCTGGGTACGGGCTGCGTGGTTAGAGTTGGAGGAAAGGGAGACAGAAAAGGAAACAGATTAGTGATCAGAGACCTGGAGGGGGGTTGCAGTGAGATTAGTAGGCGAGCAGCCTCTAGTAAAGATGAGGTCAAGCGTATTGCCTGCCTTGTGAGTTGGAGGGGATTGGGAAAGGGTGAGGTCAAAAGAGGCAAGGAGGGGAAAGAGAGAGTTGGAAAGAAATGAATCTAAGGCAGACGTCGGGAGGTTGATGTCGCCAAGTACGAAGAGCAGTGAGCCATCGTCAGGAAATGAGCTTATCAAGGTGTCAAGCTCATTGAGGAACTATCCAAGGGCACCTGGTGGGCAATAGATGACAATAATGTTAAGCTTGAGTGGACAAGTGACAGTGACAGCATGGAATTCAAATGAGGAGATGGACAGGTGAGGGAGAAAAGAGAAATCTCCACTTAGGAGAAATGAGTAGACCTGTGCCACCACCGCGATGACCAGATGCTCTCGGACTATGAGAGAGTAGCTGGAGTAGCAGTGTTCTCTGGGGTGATCCATGTTTCCGTCAGGGCCAAAAAGTCAAGGGACTGAAGGGCAGCATAGGCTGAGATGAACTCTGCGTTCTTGACCACAGATAGGCAATTCCAAACGCTGACAGGGCCCCGGAATTCCACATTGGCTGTGCGCACAGGGTACACTAAATAAGAAGGGTTGCATCCAAGGGGTGGGGAGCGTCTGTAAAGCCTACAGGGAGAGGTGCGAACAGGTATAGAAAACACACACATAGTTGACAAAGCTACAAAAGAGCAAAATGAGAATCTGTAAATAACTAGGTAAGATACTGAAGTGAGAGAGTGATGTGGAGCCTTCCTCTCTTTCCTTCCTCTAAACAACTCCACAGAACAACTCGATAGAACTATCTTTGTTTTGGCGACGGTCTTAGTTTTGCGACAAAACCGCCACTGACACGACCACCGCTTAAAGATGCCACTGAGAAACCAGGGGAGACTGATGAACTAACAATAATTGCTAATTGCCTAGCAGAGGTGGAGAGCACACCTCCCTGTACTAATTGCTGATTGCCTAGGAGAGGTGAAACCTCATTCTGATTGGCTGGGCCAGGCTCCCCAGTCATGTGAAATCCGTAGGTTAGGGCCTAATGAATTTATTTCAATTGACTGATTTCCTTATCTGAACTGTAACTCAGTAAAATCTTTGAAATTGCTGCATGTTGCATTTATTTTTGTTCTGTATACAGTACATTTATGGTGAATAGCATACTGAATCTGCATCTATGGCAGTTTGGAATGGCTCTACATTGGCCAAATCTCAGTATCTGACACCAATGAGCCACAAGAGATCCACAATGCAGAGTGAGCAGTATTCATTTCAGCATCAGTCATCTGGCCCGTGGTCCTCAGTAGGGGCTGTGTACAAGGAAAACATCTGTACGGCCCTCCCCCTCAGAGACAGAGACTGGGGAGGCAGTGTGGGTTTGCCACTACTCAGAATGGCTGATGACAGCCCCAGACAACCATCTGCGGAAGGTACGCTTCACTCTCCCTTCAGATCGATCAAAGTCATGAATCTGTCTCCAGGCGTTCTCCTCTCCTACGGCGTGTGGAGGACACACTGACTGCAAGCCACAGCATTCCCACTCATCTCCTACCTCTGTCTCTCCCACTCTCTTCCAATCTCTCCAGCTCTGTCTCTCCCACTCCCTCTCTCCACCTCCCATTCTCTCCCACTCTCTTCCAATCTCTCCAGCTCTCTCTCTCCATCTCCCATTCTCTCCCACTCACAGCTCTCCATCTCTAAATCTCTGTCCTACCGTCTCCCCATGCTGGGCTGTGTGTGGAGCTTGGAGGCCTGGGGGTCTACTGTGGAGAAGCAGCACTCTAGGACGTGATGGATTGGCTCTTATAGACCCGTCAATTACAGGCAGATTTTAATCACATTCTGCCAGGAAAGAACTGTGCAGGCTAGAAGAGAGGATGGAGGGGTGAAGTGGATGGGCAAGTCTCACTGACATGCTTTCCACTCTTAGTACAAACAAACCTCAATTTTAAGTAAGGCAGTGAGAAATGCAGGGTTGGCTGAAAAACAACATGCAGGATGGGCTATGATGTTGAAAGCAAAGGAACATGATCTCCAGTCTCTGTAGCTGAGGTCACAAATTCCTTGACCCTCCGTCAGAATATTAATCAGAGACACAGCCATTAATGTACTTTATGTGTTTTCCATTAAGCTAATAAAACCGGTGTTTATTTTTTCGGAACATAAAAATGTAATTAAAAAACGTTAAAATTACCTATATCGCCATTTACCACCGCACTGGCTACCTCTATAACATTGGTTGCGTTTAGACAGGCAGCATTATTCTGATATTTTTCCACTAATAGGTCTTTTGACCAATCACATCAGATCAAAAGACCAAATAGTTAAAAAAAGATCAGAATTGTGCTGCCTGTCTAAACGCAGCCAATATTACAGAGGTAGACGGTGCGTTCATTCCAAAGGTGAGAGAATGCATGGTAACAGATTAAACAACACAAAGGATAAGGCCTATCTCCTCACGACACGTCAATATGGGCCAGCAGCTGCTAATGTAAAATGGATTCAACGTTTCCTCCCATCTTATCACCAGTCAGCTACAATGTGCCTCTCTTTCCCTCAGGTTAAAATGTATTATAAACTGGCTGGTTCAAGCCCTGAATGCTGATTGGGTGAAAGCTGTGGTATATCAGATCGTATACCACGGGTATGACAAGAAATTAATTGTTGCTGTTTTAATTACGTTGGTAACCAGTTTATAATAGCAATAAGGAACCTCTGGGTTTGTGGTATATGGCCAATATACCACAGCTAATTGCTTTACCAGGCATTCAGCGTTGCGTCGTGCTTAAGCACAGCCCTTAGCTGTGGTATATTGGCCATATACCACACCTCTCCGAGCCTTATTGCTTCATTAAACACTCCAATAATTGAAATTTTCTCTCCATTGGGTTTTAAAATGTTCAATGGATTAATTGTTGTTTGTTGGTTAGAGCATACAACTATTAAATGCATTTTCACAACTAAGATGAGAGGGGTCACACTGCTAATTGCTATATGGCTAACATGGCCCCTGCTTCTTTTGATTTGATGTACTGTAAAAATGGGAGATAGCATAGCAGTGTGTTGTGTGGGGCGTGTCGGGCCGTCTGGTTCTTTGTGACACATTTTCTTAGAACTGTCGACGAGCATAATTACAGCTATGCAGTAGCAATGTTCCTTCATCTGTATAAATTAATTGATCCAAAGCTACAGAGAGAGTAAGATAATACCAACAATTAGATTTGATTTGTTGGATTTGTCTAGCTTGGCTATGTGAACGGTCCCCTCTATCTAAGAACTCACTCTGCTCCACCAGGCCTCATCAGACAGAGGCACAGCCTTCAGCAATACAGCTTCACTCTCCAATACCCATCCTACTTTATATGCATTGCTTCTTAGCAATTGTTATGGCCAGTAGTAGATTTATTGGCCGAATAACTCCCATTGATGTTACTGTACTGCCTCAGAAGCAGTTCATATCAGTCCTACTTCACAATATTGATAAGACTAACACTATCTGGGTAAGTGGCTATGAACAAAGACTTTGTACAAATCCAGTTATATATATATATATATATATATATATATATATATATCAGGCCTCTGGGGACATGAAAATGAGAGTAATCGCGCTCTGCCTTTTGGTAAAACATATGGACCTATATTTACACAAAACATAAATATATACAGTATTGATTTATGGTCCATTTGACTGTTAATCCAAACATGAATCCCTGTAATACCCTTGCCTTCCATTAGGCTAATAAACAAAGCAAGAGTCAGCGCATTATGAATTATTATACTATTTACATTATCATGTGAAAGCATATGCATTATTGGGTATAATAGCAGAATGAGCTCAACAGCGTGCTGTTCAGTATTTTATGTAATCAGCAGGAGGAGACCAGCTCATGAAATACCCATCGTCTGTCTTAATGACAGCCATTCTCCCTAGTGACCATTATCACCTCTCCATCACGGTTGACAACTCCACAGTGTTGCCCTCCCTGAGTGCAAAACACCTTGCCGTGCCGCTGGACAACACCCTGTCGTTCTCTGAAAACATCAAAGCAGTGACTCGCTCCTGCAGGTTCATGCTCTAGAACATCCGTAGAGTATGACCCTACCTCACACAGGAAGCGGCGCAGGTCCTAATCCAGGCACTTGTCTTTTCCCGTCTGGACTACCGCAACTCGCTGTTGGCTGGGCACCCCACTTGTGCCATCAAACCCCTAGAAGTTATCCAGAACGCTGTAGCCCGCCTGGTTTTTAACCTTCCCAAGTTTTTAACCACCCCGCTCCTCTGCACACTCCACTTATTGTTTTCTTTAAGCAATGGCTTTTTTCTGGCCACTCTTCCGTAAAACCCAGCTCTGTGGCATCTCTTTGTTGCCTCTCTGATTAATGCCCTCCTTGCCTGGTCCGTGAGTTATGGTGGGCGGCCCTCTCTTGGCAGGTTTGTTGTGGTGCCATAGTCTTTCCATTTTTTAATAATGGATTTAATGGTGCTCCGTGGGATGTTCATTTTTTTATAACCCAACCCTGATCTGTACTTCTCCACAACTTTGTCCCTGACCTGTTTGGAGAGCTCCTTGGTCTTCATGGTGCCGCTTGCTTGCTGGTGCCCCTTGCTTAGTGGTGTTGCAGACTCTGGGGCCTTTCAGAACAGCTGTATATATGCTGAGATCATGTGACACTTAAATAAAGTCCACCTGTGTGCAATCTAACTAATTATGTGACTTTTGAAGGTAATTGGTTGCACCAGATCTTAATTAGGGGCTTCATAGCAAAGGGGGTGAATACATATACACGCACCACTTTTACGTTATTTATTTATTGGAATTTGGACTATTTTGTGTATGTCCATTACATGAAATCCAAATAAAAATCCATTTAAATTACAGGTTGTAATGCAACAAAATAGGAAAAACGCCAAGGGGAATGAATAGGTACTGTATGTGGTTGTCTCACCTAGCTACAGTATCTTAAGATGAATGCACTAACTAAGTTGCTCTGGATAAGAGTGTCTGCTAAATTACTAATGTCAATTTAAATCACAGATACCCTACATAAACATGCATGAGCACAAATTAACAACTGCAGCACAAACACACACTACTCAGACCCACATACACGGATGCCTGCGCACATATACACACGTATGGCACGTGTACATTCAGACACACACACACAAGAACACACAGAGATAACGTAAAAGCCGCCTCTGTGTGATGAAATAATCATTGAAGCAATTTCTTCTAAGAGAATGAACAATCAGCCCTAGTTTCATTCATGTCACTGCTCTTCTCTGTTCTTCCCTTACCCCATCCATTCCATACAGATGAAATATTTACTAACAGAGGGCTTTCAAAGACGAACTACTTCTTCAGGGGGCCCAAGTCCAACCTAAAGCCCATCCCCAAGAACAGAGAAACATCATTCTCAGTAATCTGTCGCCTAGGCCTATAATTGTACATAATAATCATTCCCCTCACCAGTTTCACAGACCTAAGACTGTGAAAGGGACCGAGATCTCATTACTGCTCTGTGTGATAGCACTGCATCTCAAATACCCACCGGGCATCATTACCCAACATGTCACAATTCTGAAGACACTTCTGAGACAACATTGATTTAACGCAGCCGTAATGAACCCTTGTACTGTACGTGTCTCATAAAGAGTCTAGTGACAGCAGCAGAAAGACTTGAATGACAAAGAAATGGGGGCAATGGAGGAAGGGGAGAACAGAGAGTAAATAGGAGTCACACTTTATTTGGATAGTCCGGATTGTCCATCTGTAGACGCTCTACTGATGGTCATACTATCAACAAACTATTTGTTGATAAGCAACTGCTTGTTAAGGTTACGGTTAGTGTTAGGTTTAGAATAAGGGTAAGGTTAGAGTTAGGGTTAGTAGATAGTTAGTTGAAATGTTATGTGTGTGTGTGCTCGACAAAAGGAGCATTAGAGCTGGGACGATACACCGAAAATTAACGATACCGACATTGCCTTCCTCTTACCAAAGCATTTTGCTGTACATTTGTCTGTAATTTTCTGTGACTTTGTGTGAAAGACAGTTTTCAAAGTAACTACTGTTATTCTAGTTGCAGAGAGGAGAGTCACAGCTTTCTGTGAGTACATGTATTTAATGTATTTCTCACCTAAAGTATTCAGACCCCTTGACCTTTTCCACATTTTGTTACGTTACAGCCTTATTATAAAATGGATTAAATAAATACAAATCCTCATCAATCTACACACACTACCCCATAATGACAAAGCGAAAACAGGTTTATAGACAAAACAGAAATACCTTATTTACCTAAGTATTCAGAACCTTTGCTATGGAGACTCGAAATTGAGCTCAGGTGCATCCTGTTTCCATTGATCATCCTTGAGAAGTTTCTACAACTTGATTGGAGTCCACCTGTGGTAAATTCAATTGATTGGACATGATTAGGAAATGCACACTTGTCTACATAAGGTCCCACAGTTAACAGTGCATGTCAGAGTAAAAACCAAGCCATGAGGTCAAAGGAATTGTCTGTAGAGCTCCGAGACAGGTTTGTGTCGAGGCAGATCTGGGGAAGGGTACCATAAAATGTTTGCAGCATTGAATGTCACCAAGAACACAGTGGTCTCCATCATTCTTAAATAAAATAAGTTTGGAACCACCAAGACCCATCCTAGAGCTGGCAGCTCGGCCAAACTGAGCAATCAGGGGAGAATGGCCTTGGTCAGGGAGGTGACCAAGAACCCGATGGTCACTCTGACAGAGCTCCAGAGTTCCTCTGTGGAGATGGGAGAACCTTCCAGAAGGACAACCATCTCTGCAGCACTCCACCAATCAGACCTTTATGGTAGTGTGGCCAGACAGAAGCCACTCCTCAGTAAAAAGCAAATGACAACCCGCTTGGTCTGATGAAACCAAGACTGAACTCTTTGGCCTGAATGCCAAGTGTCACATCTGGAGGAAACCTTCCACCATCCCTACGGAGAAGCATGGTGGTGACAGCATCTTACTGTGGGGATGTTTTTCAGCAGCAGGGACTGGGAGACTAGTCAGGATCGAGGGAAAGATGAACGGAGCAAAGTACAGAGAGATCCTTGATGAAAACCTGCTCCAGAACGCTCAGGACCTCAGACTGGGGCGAAGGTTCACCTTCCAACAGGACAACGACCCTAAGCACACAGCCAAGACAACACAGGAGTGGCTTCGGGACAAGTCTCTGAATGTCCTTGAGTGGCCCAGCCAGAGCCCGGACTTGAACCCGATCTAACATCTCTGGAGAGACCTCCTGAAAATAGCTGTGCAGCGACGCTCCCCATCCAACCTGACAGAGCTTGAGAGGATCTGCAGAGAACAATGGGAGAAACTCCCCAAATACAGGTGTGCCAAGCTTGTAGCGTCATACCCAAGAAGACTCGAGGCTGTAATCGCTGCCAAAGGTGCTTCAACAAAGTACTGAGTGAAGGGTCTGAATACTTATGTAAAATATTTGTAATACATTTGCAAACATTTCTAAAAACCTGTTTTTGCTTTGTCATTATGGGATATTGTGTGTAGATTGATGAGGGAAAAAAACTATTTAATCAATTTTAGTAACAAAATGTGGAAAAATTCAAGGGGTCTGAATACTTTCCGAATGCACTGTATTAACATTAAGTTAATGGCACCCCTTTACAACTGGAGTAGGTTGTAGTTAGTATGGTTTTGATGCGCCCGCGGAACGGAGCAGAGCCGAGCGTGCCATTTGCAGTGAATAGGCCGACATCAATAGCCTAGGCCTAGCACTGGAAAGTTTTTGTAGGACACTAGCCTACATTTACTGATAGATTAATCAATTAGCCTACATGGCTATCTAGCAACAATATCAAATTTAGAGTTAGCAATCTAGCTAAGTGTTTTGAGTTCCCACTTCCTCAGGTGGTGAATACCTAATATACACTGAGTGTACAAATATTGAGTTGCACCCCCCCCCCCCCACCTTTTGCCCTCTGAACAGCCTCAATTTGTCGGGGCATGGACTCTACAAGTTGTCGAAAGCGTTCCACAGGGATGCTGGCCCATGTTGACACCAATGCTTCCCACATTTGTGTCAAGTTGGCTGGATGTCCTTTGGGTGGTGGACAATTCTTGATACACAGGAAACTGTTGAGCGTGAAAAACCCAGCAGCGTTGCAGTTCTTGACACAAACCGGTGCATCTGGCACCATACCCCGTTCAAAGGCACTTCAATATTTTGTCTTGCCCATTCACCCTCTGAATGGCACACATACACAATTCATGTCTCAATTGTCTCAAGGCTTAAAAATCATTCTTTAACCTTTCTCCTCCACTTCATCTACACTAATTGAAGTGGATTTAAAAAGTGACATCAATAAGGGATCATAGCCTTCACTTGGATTCACCTGGTCAGTCTATCTCATGGAAAGAGCAGGTGTTCATAATGTTTTGTACACTCAGTTTAATTATAGAGCCCTGGTGCTAACGTCAAGTAACTGTCCATTAAAACATTATTTTTTATCATTGTATTTGTTGTTATCGAGCAAAATAGTTACATTTATCGTAATATGACTGTGTCCATATCTCCCAAAAATAATTGATCGTAATTTATAGCAGATTTATCGTTAACGCAAAAAAGTATCAATTTATTGCGATATGGATTTTCTTCATCATCAACTGTCACCATGGAGCATTGTCATCATCAACTTCGATATACAGCCAAGATGGTGTGTGCGCGTGTGTAGTGGGCAGAGTAAAGCAGAGCGTGGGGTCCTACCTCAGGTTTGGGGATGAAGGCCCGTCCAGGGATGGTGAAGCAGCTCTTTACAGTACAGAGGTACTGGGCCATGATGGACAGACGACTCCTCTGTCTGCTGGTTGTGCTGGCTGTCAACCTCTGGAGAGGGGAACCCAACACATTTGGTCTGTATAATATATAGCCCTGATAAGTAGATCAAGGCTTAATAATACAAACGGAAAAGCAGTTCCTGATTCAGGAAAAACGACTGAGAGAGAATAAACAGTACTGAACAGCACACATACGTCTGCCACCTCTTTCTGGAAGGTAAGGGTGAGTCTGGTCCGGCCGTAAACAAAGGGTCCAGTTCTGTTGGATATGTTCTCCAGCCACTTGATGATGAGAGGTGTGGACACACTGAAGGGAAGGTTCCCTATGATATGCAGGTCTGGTGGATCTGAGGAGGGACAGTTGAAGTAGATCACACTGTTGCGTGTTGCAAAACTTTGCACAAAATCAATGTAGTTTGTTCCAGACATAAAGTAATCTAGTAGGTACTTCCATCAATCAGGCAAGTGACAAATCTACCTCAATACTAAGTCAACTTTTTCCTCTCACTCACCATCCTCCCATGCCTTGGTTATGACTTCTGGGAATCCTCTGTCCATTCTGTATGAGAGTATGTCACCATGGACAACCCTGAGCTTCCCTGGAGCTGCTTCAGACAAGAGCTGTGGAAACGGACATAGCATCTTACAGGTACTTGAGAATTTAAACTACTTTACTGTTTCCAATTTGGGCAATTCTTTGAAAGACAACCCCTTCCTGCATGTTCTCCTATTAGGTACCTTTAGTCCAGGTATAAAGTGATTGTCCTTCTCCACCACCAGCAGGTCTACAGCCCCAGCGTTGAGGATGGAGCGGGTCAGCCCTCCAGGTCCAGGACCCACCTCACACACATGGGTATCCCTCAGACTGCCTGCCTGGCGCACAATCTTATCTACACAGTTCAGAAAACACAGTGACCAGGGTGTACTACTTACTCACATTGGAATGGGTTGGATATAGTAAAACACAGTGACCAGGGTGTACTACTTACTCACATTGGAATGGGTTGGATATAGGAAAACACAGTGACCAGGGTGTACTACTTACTCACATTGGAATGGGTTGAATATAGTAAAGTGAACAATGTACATGTAACTGCCAAAATACAGGAAACACTTGAGTAAATTAGGGATACAAACTATATTGAAAGCAGGTGCTTCCACACAGGTGTGGTTACTGAGTATATTAAGCAATTAACATCCATCATGCTTAGGGTCATGTTTAAAAATTCCCAGTTGCCCATTCTTTTGGCTACCATGGCTAAAAGAAGAGATCTCAGTGACTTTGAAAGAGGGGTCTCAAAGGAGCATGGTGGGTTTAAAGTGTGTGTGTGTGTGTGTGTGTGTGTGTGTGTGTGTGTGTGTCAGTCACCAGATCTCAACCCAATTGAACACTTGTGGGAGATTCTGGAGCGGCACCTGAGACAGCGTTTTCCACCACCATCAACAAAACACCAAATTATGGCATTTTTCGTGTCACATCCCTGCAATAGAGTTCCAGACACGTGTAGAATCTATGCCAAAGCGCATTTAGGGTCCTATAAAAGGAGAACGTGGACGGAATCACGGAATCCAGACATTAAAACGGAATTCAACAATATAAATAAATGTATTGACCTTAGTAGGAAATCAACTTAATGCATTGAACTTCAGAAAATTCATAAATTTTTCCAAGTTAATAATAAGACATGAATAAAATGCATCAGATTTGTATTTTCCTGCAACTTTCTGAAACGACAGAGGAATGCCCGTCTGTGTGCAGTGCGCGCATATCTCTACACTTTGTGTAGCCATTAGCAATGATGCTAATGATAACCTTCTTCTGGTAGAGATGGAAAGGCTTTCCCAAAAAAACATCTAAATGAAATGTGAACTACTATAATCCACTGGCCATTTGTTTTTCAAACTCTGCAATCACGAGCGCTACAGAAACATCGCTAACCAAACAACCCGCTCTTGCTGGTGCGCACTTGCATTAAAGGGTAACTAGGCCTACACCCAAAAATCAACATTTCTTAGACTTTTCCCAGACCTCAAAAGTGGTCTCCTGATGTGGTTTAATCATTGCTGTGGACTTAAAACATAACATTTTGTTATTTTTCTATTTTTTAAAAGTCTGATTTTGAAAACGATAACCTGAAAGAACTTGGAAAACTGAAACCTGGAAAAACAACATAAAAGAGAAAACGGATTAAAATAAATTAAACAGAATCAGGGCAAAAAATACAATCGATTTAATTTTAATTAGGCCCTAAGCTGTTCTGGTGGCCCAACTCCCTATTAAATCACTTTATGTTGGCGTTTCCTTTATTTTGGCAGTTACCTGTATCAATGCACTATCTAGTTGATGTTACATGCATCTTTTATTATGACATTTTGACATTCAAGAATAGTGTCTTCCATATGTATATGACTTGCATGCTAAATAAAGGTTGGCAGTGGCATTGTATTTTAGCATACGCCTGGCTCCTATCTCTCCTTGGCAAAGCTGGCTATGCTTCTTTAATGCTTTTATCTAAAAACAGAAACCTTGTTCAAGGGCATCAGATCAGATCTGCAGCACTGCATCACTGATATAATCACATCAGTAGTGTCTGCTGCTTGTGGACAAGCCTATGTGGGCACTTCAGTCCAGTACACTGAATGTGTTGTGAACAGGGGGAAGAAAAAACCCCATTGTGTCCTCATTGTGTAGAAGACAAAGTGTACCAGGTGTTGGTGCATTGCAGCTAAAGGAAGAGGAGGCTGACTCACCTGTGAGCCTCATGTCCAGTAGAAAGTTCTGGGACAGCTGTTTCTCTGCTCGCAGGTTGTACAGTTTGATTACCTCCCCAATGGTGGGCAGGGGAGGCAGGCGAAATGCCGCTATCTTTGTGGGAGCCGCCATCCCTCAAACCGTTCTGCTGTGCAAATATAAAGGGGGGTACTGTAGTAGGAATATGATGATTAATGCACCTCTTCAATAGGGGAGTAATTACACTGAGAGGGTAAATGTCAGAGTAATTAGTGATAGTTTAGAGATCTGGGGATTATCTGCTAATCTCCCATAATGAAGATAAACATGCTAATGCATCCAGGTTCCATTTTAGAGCTCAAAGATCATAGAATTAGGAATTCGAATAAGATACTATATTAAAAGCACAACTGCTATTGTCAAAGAATGCTCAATGGTAGCGAGAGAAAATACAGGGTGTAACATCTGAGGATTAAAAACATGACCTTGATCGCCGCCCAGTGGATAAATTACCAACCTACATGGTGTTATGAAATTCATATTGGGCAGTTATGGATGTGTCCTGCCAAAGACAGTGGAATGACTCTGGTGGTTCTGCCCCATAATGTCAAACCTATTACAACAGTCATATGCTAAAACATTCAAAGTCAACCCAGTGTCATCAATTTAGCTTTCATTTTGAATAAGTGAATCAGAGCATAGGACCTAACGTTACAACAGACATTCTTCCAACTAGCTGAGGAACGCTCAGCTCCATTCTCTTATATCGAGGCAGAGCTGAGTATTGATACCTGGTCGAGCGATTTGCTAGCAACAACATTGAGTCACCATCAGTCGATACTGGTAAAAATGTCAATTCTGAAAATGCTTGTTTGTTCTGTATAACTGTGGTCCTTACGCGGGGTGCTGAAATTCATACTTTTGATACAACCACTGACTTTTTATTTTAAAAAGTATGAATTTCAGCACCCCGCGGAAGAACCGCAGTTGTACAGGACAAACCTAAGTAGGCTACAGGTAAGGGACTGTACTATATTTATAATGAGAGATACCTGGAGGAAATCTGACCTCTCTGAAATAAAAATGGATGGCCCTCCCTTTAGTAAAATATAATTCTACCTGACCCTCCCTGAATGCTTGAAAAACCAAAACAACTGACCCCCCCATACCCCAAATAATAATTAAAACATCAAATGGATAGCAGAGAACATGCCTACCCTTTACCCTTTACCCAGACCAGAGCCTTCGATATGCAGTTTTGTAAGCATTACATGGCAAAGTAGCCAGAAGATTGTGGATTCGCAGACCACTGCAGACAAGGGTGAAAATATCCCTATTATAATAAAAATACTGCATTAATCTATCATCTTATTTGCAGTCCGAAAAATTAGCATTTTATAAACGCATTTCATGAAATTCTGTCATTTTATATGACTGTACACAAGCAGAATCCTTTTAGGTTCCACAACAGAGCCTGAAAACAAATGAGCGCAGGCTGCAGCACCAGATACGTTTTGATTTCTATACAGGCTATTGTTAAAAAAGAGGATAGTCTTAAGTTTGGAACAGTTCTTAAGTTGGCTATCAACTGTAGAAATTGAGTGCAACAGAAGTATCTGATCATCAATGAATTCAAGAAAAAGCCATTTGTTTTTTAACACAGCAGCCGCATAACATAAAGTAGGTCTACACAGAGTGTACAAAACATTAAGAACACCTGCTTTTTCCATGACAGACTGACCAGGTGAAAGCTATGATCCCTTATTGATGTCGCTTGTTAAATCCACTTCAATCAGTGTAGATGAAGGGGAGGAGACGGGTTAAAGAAGGATTTTTAAGCCTTGAGACAATTGAGACATGGATTGTGTATGTGTGTCATTCATTGGGTGAATTGGCAAGACACAAAATGTAAGTGCCTTTGAACAGGGTATGGTAGTAGGTGCCAGGCGCACCAGTTTGTGTCAAGAACTGCAACGCTGCTGGGTTTTTCACACTCAACAGTTTCCCGTGTGTATCAAGAATGGTCTACCACCCAAAGAAAATCCAGCCAAATTGACAACTGTGGGAAGCAACATGGGCCAGCATCACTGTGGAATGTTTGACACCTTATAGAGTTGAGGCTGTTCTGAAGGCAAAAGGGGGGGCGGGGTGCGCAACTCAATATTAGGAAGGTGTTTCTAACGTTTGGTATACTCAGTGTCTATGCACTTGTAACTTTTTCTTTATTTGGGAAACTATAATTTTCTAATTTATTCCATGATATTGCTGTTACAAAATAGATTTGTGTTGACTGTGATTAAGGCATGGGAATATAAAAGCATCTGCTAGGTTAAATTAACAAACTAGGCATGCATAGCTCAGGGATGATCCTCAAACCAAAGACAGGCCAAACTCATGTTTCTAAAAGTGAATTCAATGGCACTGTAGAATGACTGTATGCCTAATAAGGCAATTGTTGTTAAATTAAATGTCATTTTATACAGCCTAAATGCGAAATGTATAGGCATGTTGAAGTGCTGTTGTTGATGTGTTGTTGAAATGCTGAGCGCTCCTGCCAGCCTATAGCTGTCACAAACGCTTCACAGTTGATTTCTTAAATGGCAGGCTATAGCCTTGAAATAATATAACCTAAATAATTTATTTGTGCTCCTTCTTAGGCTACCAGATTTGCTCCCGACTGATTTAGAGTCAGTATGTTGTTTAATAGCATGTTGAAACATTGAACGTCAATTGAGAGTGACA
This sequence comes from Coregonus clupeaformis, assembly GCF_020615455.1. NCBI lineage: Eukaryota > Metazoa > Chordata > Actinopteri > Salmoniformes > Salmonidae > Coregonus > Coregonus clupeaformis. The sequence goes on from NC_059220.1 coordinate 30,562,005, forward strand.
AAATATATCCCATATGCATCTGAGTCACATCTATCCCCGGCATTTTACAGCTTGTTTCTAGCATAAAGCATTGCGGACTAAAGCGTCGCTATAGATCGCCTTACAGTGCATTCGGAAAGTATTCAGACCTCTTGAGTTTTTCCACATTTTGTTACGTTACAGCCTTATTCAAACATTTATAAAATAACATCCTCACTTATCTACACACAATACCCCATAATGACAAAGGAAAAACAGGTTTTTAGAAATTCTTTCAAATGTATTAAAAATAAAAAACAGAAATACCTTATTTACATAAGTATTTAGAACATTTGCTGAGACTTGAAATTGAGCTCAGGTGCATCCTGTTTCCATTGATCATCCTTGAGATGTTTCTACAACTGGATTGGAGTCCACCTGTGGTAAATGCAATTGATTGGACATGATTTGGAAAGGCACACATATGTCTATATAAGGTCCCACAGTTGACAGTGTAAGTCAGAGCAAAAAACAAGCAATGAGGTTGAAGGAATTGTCCGTAGAGCTCCGAGACAGGATTGTGCTGTGAGTCTGGGGAAGGGTAGCAAAACATTTCTGCAGCATTGAAGGTCCCCAAGAACACAGTAGCCTCGATCATTCTTAAACTCTTTCTAGTGCTGGCCGCCCAGCCAAACTGAGCAATCAGGGGAGAAGGGCCTTGGTCAAGGAGGTGAACAAGAACCTGATGGTCACTCTGAATGAGCTCCAGAGTTCCTCTGTGGAGATTGGAGAAACTTCCAGAAGGACAACTATCTCTGCAGCACTCCACCAATCAGGCCTTTATGGTAGAGTGGCCAGACGGAAGCCATTCCTCAATAAAAGGCACATGACAGCTCGCTTGAAGTTTGCCAAAAGCCACCTAAAGGACTCAGACCATGAGAAACCAAATTATCTGGTCTGATGAAACCAAGAATGAACTTTTTGGCCTGAATACAAAGCGTCACGTCTGGAGGAAACCTGGCACCATCCGTACGGTGAAGCATGATGGTGGCAGCACCATGCTGTGGGGATGTTTTTCAGCGGCAGGGACTGGGAGACTAGTCAGGATCGAGGGAAAGATGAACGGAGCAATGTACCGAGAGATCCTTGATGGAAACCTGCTCCAGAGTGCTCAGGACCTCAGACTGGGGCGAAGGCTCACCTTCCAACAGGACAAAGACCCTAAGCACACAGCCAAGACAAGGCAGGAGTGGTTTCGGGACAAGTCTCTGAATGTCCTTGAGTGGCCCAGCCAGAGCCCGGACTTGAACCTGATCGAACATCTCTGGAGAGACCTCCTGAAAATAGCTGTGCAGCAACGCTCCCCATCCAACCTGACAGAGCTTGAGAGGATCTGCAGAGAAGAATGGGAGAAACTCCCCACATACACGTGTGCCAAGCTTGTAGCGTCATACCCAAGAAGGCTCAAGGCTGTAATCGCTGCCAAAGGTGCTTCAACAAAGTACTGAGTAAAGAGTCTGAATACTTATGTAAATATGATATCATTTTTATTTTATTTTAATTTTTCTTCTAAAAACGAGGTTTTGCTTTCTCATTATGGGGTATTGTGTGTAGATTGATGAGGAAAAGCAACAATTTTATTAATTTTAGAATAAGGCTGTAATGTAACAATGTGGAAAAAGTCAAGGGGTCTGAATACTTTCCGAATACACTGTATATAATCAGGTCTATGCTTTTAGCCATTTACCCTCACATACCCCTCAATTTGAGCCCTGGTTTTAACTTAACTACAGGATCGGTGTCCCTATACCGGGAAGGTTGCTGCTCAATATGCGATATGTGACTAGAATGGAGTTGTAAACAACAGCCAACTTTCCCGGGACATAGACATGTCTTATAAGGGCAGAAAGCGTAAATTCTTGTTAATCTAACTGCAGTGTCCAATTTACAGTAGCTATTACAGCAAAAAAAATCCATGCTATTGTTTGAGGAAAGTGCACAACAACAAAACACTTTTGTCACGGCAACTGGTTTTATACATTCACCTCTGAAGGTAAATAATGATTACATTCAGTAATCTTGCTCTGATTTGTCATCCTGAGGGTCCCAGAGATAAAATGTAGTATAGTTTTGTTTGATAAAATCAATGTTTATATATAAATGTCTCCCCCCGGGCCATCTAGATGTGTGAAAGTTAGTGTATTTTCTGTAGGGAAGCTAACGATCCATCATGTATGACATTCCTGGGAGTGTGTAAACTTAAATGTTTTATTACCATAGCATTTTTGTGTGTTCTCTATAATTCTGCACTTTAAAATGTATAAATTGACCAATTCGGAACATTTGGGAAAACTCCTGGCTGACTTGATACAAAATATTGTGTAGTGATGTAATCCTTCACTGGATCAGTCTGAAACTTTGTACACACAATGCTGCCATCTTGTGGACAAAATTTTAATTACACTGATTCCTACATCACTCTCTGGCCTTTCTCTTGCATTTCAAAGCTGATGCAAGAAAACAAAAAATTGAAAATGCATGTTTTTTTGTTTGTATTATCTTTTACCAGATCTAATGTGTTATTCTCCTACATTAATTTCACATTTCCACAAACTTCAAAGTGTTTCCTTTCAAATTGTATCAAAAATATGGATATCCTTGCTTCAGGTCCTGAGCTACAGGCAGTTAGATTTGGGTATGTCATTTTAGGCGAAAATTGAAAAAAATAGTCCGATCCTTAAGAGGTTTTAACACACCAAGCCCTTCACTGATACTGAGATACTTTTGTATATATAGTGTATGTGGACACACCTTCAAATTAGTTGATCCGCCTATTTCAGCCACACCAGTTGCTTACAGGTGTATAAAATTCGAGCACACAGCCATGCTATCTCCATAGACAAATATTGGCAGTAGTATGGCCTTACTGAAGAGCTCAGTGACTTTCAACGTAGCACCGTCATAGGATGCCACCTTTCCAACAAGTCAATTTGTCAAATTTCTGCCCTGCTAGAGCTGCCTAGATCACCCGCTGAGTGGTGAAGCACGTAGTGCGTAAAGATCATCTGTCCTCAGTTGCAACACTCACTACTGAGTTCCAAGCTGCCTCTGGAAGCAACGTCAGCACAAGAACTTCATGAAATGGCATTCCATGGCCGAGCAGCCGCACAAGCCTAAGATCACCATGCGCAATGTCAAGCATCGGCTGGAGTGGTGTAAAGCTAGCTGCCATTGGACTCTGAAGCAGTGGAAACACATTCTTTGGAGTGATGTATCACGCTTCACCATCTGGCAATCCGACGGACGAATCTGGGTTTGGCGGATGCTAGGAGAACGCTACCTCCCCCAATGCATAGTGCCAACTGTAAAGTTTGGTGGAGGAAGAATAATGGTCTGGGGCTGTTTATGGTTTCGGGATAGGCCCCTTAGTTCCAGCGATGGGAAATCTTAACGCTACCCTGGACAACACCCTGTCGTTCTCCGCTAACATCAAGGCGGTGACCCGATCCTGTAGGTTCATGCTCTACAACATTCGGAGTACGACCCTGCCTTACACAGGAAGCGGCACAGGTCCTAATCCACGCACTTGTCATCTCCCGTCTGGATTACTGCAACTCGCTGTTGGCTGGGCTCCCTGCCTGTGCCATTAAACCCCTACAACTCATCCAGAATGCCGCAGCCCGTCTGGTGTTCAACCTTCCCAAGTAATCTCACGTCACCCCGCTCCTCCGCACACTCCACTGGCTTCCAGTTGAAGCTCGCATCTGCTACAAGACCATGGTGCTTGCCTACGGAGCTGTGAGGGGAACGGCACCTCCGTACCTTCAGGCTCTGATCAGTCCCTACACCCAAACGAGGGCATTGCGTTCATCCACCTCTGGCTTGCTGGACCCCCTACCTCTGCGGAAGCACAGTTCCCGCTCAGCCCAGTCAAAACTGTTCGCTGCTCTGGCACCCCAATGGTGGAACAAGCTTCCTCACGACGCCAGGACAGCGGAGTCACTCACCACCTTCCGGAGACACTTGAAACCCCACCTCTTTAAGGAATACCTGGGATAGGATAAAGTAATCCTTCTACCCCACCTTACCCCACCCCAAAGAAGAAAAAAAAAAACATATTGTAAAGTGGTTATCCCACTGGCTATAAGGTGAATGCACCAATTTGTATGTCGCTCTGGATAAGAGCGTCTGCTAAATTACGTAAATGTAAATGTAGACGATTCTGTGCTTCCAACTTTGTGGCAACAGTTTGGGGAAGGCCCTTTCCTGTTTCAGCATGACAATGCCCCCATGCACAAAGCGAGTATCATTCAGAAATGGTTTGTCGAGATCGGTGTGGAAGAACTTGACTGGCCTGCACAGAGCCCTGACCTAAACCCCATCGAACACCTTTGGGATGACTTGGAACGCCGACTCCGAGTCAGGCCTAATCGCCCAACATCAGTGCCCGAACTTACTAATGCTCTTGTGGCTGAGTGGAAGCAAGTCCCCGAAGCAATGTTCCAACATCTAGTGGAAAGCCTTCCCATAAGAGTTGTTATAGCAGCAAAGGGGGGACCAACTCCATATTAATGCCCATTGTTTGACGAGCAGGTGTCCACCACATACTTTTGGTAATGTAGTGTATTTAAGAGTGCATGGTGATTGAAGGAATTGGTTGACAAAATCTATGGATAGTAGACTATAATTTTGTCTGTCAAACAGGTAGGCATACCTCTTATTTCTTGAATAGGAAGAAATAGGCTCCAACACAAAGCCTGCTTGTTGTTAGTAGCCTAAACTCAAATTAAATTGAACACTATTTAAATCAATTAGTCCTTCTCGAATAAGCCTACTTTCAGTACCCATGCGCTGTCAATCTCCGCAGCTGCTGTTTCATAGCAATGTAAGTTACTCTAATATGGTTTATTGTGAAGTCAATAACTCTTATAAATAGCTTCATTATGGGCAACAAAACATATTGTTTTTATTCAAATCAATTATAGCAGTAGCAAGCTTACCTCCAGTCCTCCTTATATTTGCGCTCTCCCTCTCAAACGGAACATCAGTAGGCCTTGTCCGCGCACACAGATATTGCATTTTTGGGACAAATAAAACATTATTTTCAGAAGAAGCCTTTGACTCGCCTCCTGAAGTGCCACTGTACACAGCCCAGCCATAGGTTAGGCCGCACAAAAGGGTCTACACCAGCAAGAACAGGGCAGGCCAGGGCTCATGATTGGGATAGCCTATCCACACAGAATATCAGATCTCAACAATGATTGGAGAAGTGTTCAACATCACCAGTAGGCTTATCTACCAAATCCTTATGATATATGTTTTCATAAGCGCAAAGTAACTGCAAGAGACCGGTTATAATGTCTGACCAAAATACAGGACAAATAAATAAAAATGAGTGGAGTTTGTTGATAAAATGAGAGACATAATTGTTTGGTTGCGGGCCAAAATTCAGGACTGTCCCCGCACAACGCCGGACATGTGGTCACCCTAGACCCTGCCCCTGACTGAAATTAAAAAAGCACGGCCCTCCCCCATTTTTCTCCGGGTAACAATTGTGTACATTTCGACCGCTCCCTAAGCCTTTTCATAATTTATATTTTTACAAGTATCGACTGATGGTGACTCAATGTTGTTGCTAGCAAATCGCGCGATCAGTTATCAATACTCAACTCAGCCTCAATATAAGAGAATGGAGTTAAGCGTTCGTCAGGTAACCTTCAACTGGCAACGTGATACATTGTAACTAATGATTGACAGTGTGACCAGGAAGACATCTTGCTCTTTACTGAAACCAGTTTCTAAACCATACTAAACCAACTTTGCTGAAACTGTAGTTAGCAACTCAAAACATGTAACTATGTATTTATACTAGCCAACTGAGAAGCCAGCAGCATGTAGCTACGTTTTGCTTCTTTTTCGGGCAAAAGCCTCTGACCTGAAACAGTTGTAACATATTTACGTTCACAAACTCGTCCGTGCAATATTTGACTGCTAAAACCAAAAGCGAACTTCAAAACACAAGCCAAGAAAGGTAAACGCGTTGACCTGATAACAAGTTTCTCATCAGGTTGTATGTCTCTTCCTGAAATATAGCTGTCGTCAGGAAACTGGCAGGTTGACATCCAATGGGATTGCAACAATTGCTTCTGCAACCAATCAATTTGGGAGAGGCGGGACTTAAGGTTGCCCTTGAACGTCCATATTTTGTTGATGTAATGATAGATTATGGCCAACAGGGGAAAGCCTTTTGATAGCAAGCTTCTACATTTGACATACCGTGTAATTCAAAAGAGAAATACTCTTTTGACGCTACTTCCATACAGCTACGACCAGAAGTGACTTTTTCGTAACACGTTAGGATAATTTACGCAGCAGGTTAGGATAATTAGGTTAAGGTTAGGAAAAGAGTTATGGAAAATGCTTTCCTAACCTGCTACGAAAATCCCTTCCGGTCGTAGCTGTAGCGAAGTGCCATGAGAAGTGTGTCCCTAATCCAAAAGTGTGCATTACATACAATATACATTATTGATTGATGTATTCCGGGGAGAACAATTCATTGTGGTTCTGTCATGATTTCTCATTCTCAGCATGTTTGATCTGTCTGCTTTTTACAACTTTGGACAACATTGACTCATCTTTGTGGGTGGGTATATAACGCGAACATCTAGCAATCCAAAGATGTTTTGAAATAAAATAAATATTTGACAGATGCATGGTGCTCAAAGCAGAGCAGATTTTGTCATGTTTATTGTCTAAATGTATAATGATGCAAATGCACCACTACATGAATCAGACATGGGATGAGAATGGAATATATATATTATGATCCAATTTCCATACAGTGCTATTACTACTAAATGTAACATTGTATTGTACTAACACATTACATCATAAACAGCTCTTTTTCAATGTCCCCACAGACAGAAGCAAACGTTTATGGATGAGTAGCCTATTCAGCATATGGGAAGATGCATAATTTAAACATTTACTCAGGCACTTATTATAAAGATTTCTAATAACATTTTGGTATAAACATCATTATAAATTCAGTTTCAGACTTTACAACACATTCAGATAATTACATTATCCTCTCAGCAAGATGGCACTACTGTAGGAGAGAGATTCATATCAGGTTTTGGCTAAGGAGGATCCATTGTGCACACGCAGCTGTTGGTTAGAATGAACCCTGTGGCCCTGAGTCCCTCATCTCCCTGGCAGCTCTGTTCACAGTACAGGGAGGGTCAGGGTGTCACAAACTCTTTTTGTCGAGATGGAAACGCTCCCCTCGAGGGTCTATGGATGAGTGGCAGTTACAGATCCCGCTGTGGCCGACCTTGTGGAGAGGAGAGAGACAGTAAAAAGCAGTCTGTCTGGATGCTGCTGCTGCTATGGAAACAAGTCGACCAATCACGTACTTCAAAGAATGCTTCATATGGACCTACTGTCTTCCCTGTCACTCCCAGAAAGTCACCTTTCTGACAATGTATTCTGTTAAGATGCCATTATTCAATTAGCATTGACTAGCATGGGACAAATCAATTGCCCCCCAGACTGAAAGTGCTGTATGCATATTTTAGAGGTAGGCCTACCTCCATTTATGATAGATGTGAACACTGAGAATCATACATTTAACAAGTGTTATCTAAATGTGTACATTTTTCAAACACCTGAAACTGCTTTTTCTTGCAATCTAATCATTATGCCTAATTCTATGTAAAAAATAAAACAAATGCATTGTTTATCTTAGCATACCTCTTTACCTGTTCAACTGTCATTTTAATTAATGATGCACATTGATTATTTAAGAACTTTTATGCCTTTAGTACAGGAGTTCAGTACAACTGACACACTGGTATATGTAAGGGTTGGTGTGAGGTGTGGCCCAGGTGCGGTGCAGGATAGACAGTAGGCAGTAGGCAGAGATGGTGAAACAATGATATTTACTGGTGGTCCCGAAGCCAGGATACAAAACAACGGACTTAACACGATAACAGAAAGGTGGAGCAAATAAATCTCCAAAAACAGTCTGGCAGCCAAAATACGAAATAGTAACTACGACTGAAATAATAAAGAAACAGGGAGAACACTTCTCGAGTACCTGTACATACTTCTCCGATCAGACACTGATTAGTACTGCTGAGCATAGAGAAACTAGCAGAGAAAACTGAGCAAGGGAACACAGGGAAGTGAGGGCATAAATACACAGGTGAACAGGTAGACACAGGTGACACCAATAGGATCATGATTAGTCCAGACTGTGAGTGAGAAGGTGCCTAAAGTTATCGGAGGAGGACACCTAGTGGATCGCTACGGAACTGCGGACCCCTCCTGTAACAGGTTTATAGTATACCCTGATGAAGACAACTTGGCTGTCGTAAAGTTGGTTATTAAATTATTGCATCTGAGCTCCTAGTGTGCAGCTCTCCTTTTCTTTTACACTGGTGTATAGTATCATAACCCAAGAATTAAAGCCATTTTAGTATTTTTTAGTCTACCAACCTTGCCAGTAGGCATGCCAGCTAAGATGATTAGAAAAGCTACTCTAACTTGATTGATAGCCTGAAATGGCTTGATAGCTAGTTATAAGGTTGGGAGATTGGGAACCTATCTGGCTAGCTAAAGCCAACAATAAAATTGCTAGGTGGCTAGTAATATCTTAATAGTAAAATGTTGTCAATTTTAGCATTGAATACAGTGAGGGAAAAAAGTATTTGATCCCCTGCTGACTTTGTAAGTTTGCCCACTGACAAAGAAATGATCAGTCTATAATTTTAATGGTAGGTTTATTTGAACAGTGAGAGAAAGAATAACAACAAAAAAATCCAGAAAAACGCATGTCAAAAATGTTATAAATTGATTTGCATTTTAATGAGGGAAATAATTATTTGACCCCCTCTCAATCAGAAAGATTTCTGGCTCCCAGGTGTCTTTTCTACAGGTAACGAGCTGAGATTAGGAGCACACTCTTAAAGGGAGTGCTCCTAATCTCAGTTTGTTACCTGTATAAAAGACACCTGTCCACAGAAGCAATCAATCAATCAGATTCCAAACTCTCCACCATGGCCAAGACCAAAGAGCTCTCCAAGGATGTCAGGGACAAGATTGTAGACCTACACAAGGCTGGAATGGGCTACAAGACATTCACCAAGCAGCTTGGTGAGAAGGTGACAACAGTTGGTGTGATTATTCGCAAATGGAAGAAACACAAAGTAACTGTCAATCTCCCTCGGCCTGGGGCTCCATGCAAGATCTCACCTCATGGAGTTGCAATGATCATGAGAACGGTGAGGAATCAGCCCAGAACTACACGGGAGGATCTTGTCAATGATCTCAAGGCAGCTGGGACCATAGTCACCAAGAAAACAATTGGTAACACACTACGCCGTGAAGGACTGAAATCCTGCAGCGCCCGCAATGTCCCCCTGCTCAAGAAAGCACATATACAGGGCCGTCTGAAGTTTGCCAATGAACATCTGAATGATTCAGAGGATAACTGGGTGAAAGTGTTGTGGTCAGAAGAGACCAAAATTGAGCTCTTTGGCATCAACTCAACTCGCCATGTTGGAGGAGGAGGAATGCTGCCTATGACCCCAAGAACACCATCCCCACCGTCAAACATGGAGGTGGAAACATTATGCTTTGGGGGTGTTTTTCTGCTAAGGGGACAGGACAACTTAACCACATCAAAGGGACGATGGACGGGGCCATGTACCGTCAAATCTTGGGTGAGAACCTCCTTCCCTCAGCCAGGGCATTGAAAATGGGTCGTGGATGGGTATTCCAGCATGACAATGACCCAAAACACACGGCCAAGGCAACAAAGGAGTGGCTCAAGAAGAAGCACATTAAGGTCCTGGTGTGGCCTAGCCAGTCTCCAGACCTTAATCCCATAGAAAATCTGTGGAGGGAGCTGAAGGTTCGAGTTGCCAAACGTCAGCCTTGAAACCTTAATTACTTGGAGAAGATCTGCAAAGAGGAGTGGAACAAAATCCCTCCTGAGATGTGTGCAAACCTGGTGGCCAGCTACAAGAAACGTCTCACCTCTGTGATTGCCATCAAGGGTTTTGCCACCAAGTACTAAGTCATGTTTTGCAGAGGGGTCAAATACTTATTTCCCTCATTAAAATGCAAATCAATTTATAACATTTTGACATGCGTTTTTCTGGATTTTGTTGTTGTTATCCTGTCTCTCACTGTTCAAATAAACCTACCATTAAAATTATAGACTGATCATGTCTTTGTCAGTGGGCAAACGTACAAAATCAGCAGGGGATCAAATACTTTTTCCCTCACTGTATAACAAATTAAAATGAGTCACAAAACATTACTAAACGTGGACAGATAATTTCTAGTCATCAGTCTCAAGTCAAAGTCGAGTCCCAAGTTTTGAGCCTCCAAGTTCGAGTCAAGTCTCAAGTTATTTTATTTTATATCAAGTCAAGTCTCAAGTCATCAAATTTGTGACTCTAGTCAGACTTGAGTCCAAGTCATGTGACTCGAGTCCACACCTCTGTGTAAAAATATTTCACAAATTAAACTATAATCTATGAATATGTACTAATATTTCACAAATATTCATCATATGTCACAAATAAATTAATGATCTGTCAATATGTTCAACATAGCTCACAAATAAAACTACAATTTGAACAAATGTAGAACGATTTGTGAGCAATTTGTGCACTCAAAAAGTGCTTGTGGATCTGGATCTGTATTCTGTGTTTACAGAATTGTAAAAAAAATTCTGCCTGTCGATGTATTACAATCCACAAATGTGGTTTCAGATGAATCGAATATCTCCATTCATTGGGATAATCTTTGTGTCACATGACCCGCAGAGTGAAGCTGTGTCTCATTCTAGCTAGAATAGCTATCTAATAAAGAAAAATGTCATGAAATGTGAGTAGAACGTTTATTTATTCAACAAATTATGTTAAAATGTTCAACAAATGCCATTCATATGAATGTTAAATTCGACCACTGGGGCATGCAACGCCGAGTGTGTAAATTCCAAATTAGCCCACTAGCCAAGCTAGCTAGCTAGCTAACTGGCTAACATTGCACACTACCGATAGCTAGCAGGCGATCTCGTCAGCTGTTTAGATGAACAACCAAAGTTAAACTACCTAGTTAATGATTAATTCAGGAATGTGTCAATTATACTAAACAAAAATGTAAACGCAACATGTAAAGTGTTGGGCCCATGTTTCATGAGCTGAAATAAAATATCTACACACAAAAAGCTTATTTATCTCAAATGTTGTGCACAAATTTGTTTACATCCCTGTTAGTGAGCATTTCTCCTTTGCCAAGATAATCAGTTTTAAGGGAGTGTGCAATTGGCATGCTGACTGCAGGAATGTCCACCAGAACTGTTGCCAGAGAATTTAATGTTCATTAAATTCAAACACAGATTCAATCACAAAGACCAGAGAGGTTTTCCAATGCTTCGCAAAGAATATGGGTAAGAAAAAAAGAAGCAGACATTGAATATCTCTTTGAGCATGGTGAAGTTATTAATTACACTTTGGTTGGTGTATCAATACACCCAGTCACTACAAAGATACAGGCGTCCTTCCTAACTCAGTTGCCAGAGAGGAAGGAAACCACTCAGGGATTTCACCATGAGGCCAATGGTGACCATAAAACAGTTACAGAGTTTAATGGCTGTGATCGGAGAAAACTGAGGATGGATCAACAACATTGTAGTTACTCCTCGATAATAACCTAATTGACAGAGTGAAAAGAAGGAAGCCTGTACAGAGTAAAAATATTCCAAAACATGCATCCTGTTTGCAACAAGGCACTAAAGTAATACTGCAAAAAATAAAGCAATTAACGTTTTGTCTTGAATACAAAGTGTTATGTTTGGGGTAAATCCAATACAACACATTACTGAGTACCACTATCCATATTTACAAGCAATAGTGGTGGCTGCATCATGTTATGGGTATGCTTGTAATCGTTGAGGACTGGGGAGTTTTTCAGGATAAAAAAGAAACAGAATGGAGATAAGCACAGGCTTACCAAGTTGCTTACCAAGAAAACAGTGAATGTTCCTGAGTGGCTGAGTTACAGCTTTGACTTAAATCTACTTGAAAATCTATGGCAAGAACTGAAAATGGTTGTCTAGCAATGATCAACAACCAATTTGACAGAACTTGAAGAATTTTGGGAAAATGTTGCACAATCCAGGTGTGGAAAGCTCTTATAGACTCACACAGAAAGACTCAAGACCGTAATCACTACCAAAGGATTTCTACAAAGTATTGACTCAGTGGTGTGAATACTTATGTAAATGAGATATTTCTGTTTTAAATGTTCAATACATTTGCAAATATTTCTAAAAACAGTTTGGCATTATGGGGTATTGTGTGTAGATGGGTGAGAAAAAAATATATTTAATCAATGTTGAATTCAGGCTGTAACACAACACATTGTGGAATAAGTCAAGGGGTATGTATACTTTCTGAAGGTACTGTACCACAAGATGTGCAAAGTATTCCTAGAGGATAGAACTTAAAAGTATTAATTATTAAGTATTAATTAAACACTTATTTTACACATGGCAATGGGTGACACAAGCACCTGTCACATCCGGGCTCTGGGACTCTATATGTTGAGCCAGGGTGTGGTCATTCTATGTGTCGTATTTCTATGTCGGGAGTTCTAGTTGTGCTGTTTCTATGTTGGCCAGAGTGACTCCCAATCAGAGGCAACGAGTGTCAGCTGTGGCTGGTTGTCTCTGATTGGGAGCCATATTTAAACTGTCTGTTTGCCCTTTGTGGGATCTTGTTCGAGTTGGTTTGTGTTTGACCGTTGACTGTCACGTTATCGTTTTCTTGTTTGGTTCGTGCTTTCACTTAATAAAGAAGTATGTTCGCAACTAACGCTGCGCATTGGTCTACTCCATACGACGATCGTGACAGAAGATCCCACCAAAACTGGGTCAAGCAGCGTGATGAGGAGAGAGGTTGGAATTGGGAGCGGTGGAGTGAGAGTTGGGCGAGAACCATGGAGGCCTGGTCCACGGGGGAGAGACAAGCCCAGAAAATTTTTAGGGGGGGGCTCACGCCGTGGACGACGGGGCAGCAGGAGTACGGGATAGAGTGGTTCAGAGGGTTGGCAGAGGAGGCCGCCAGGTTACAGGAGTTACTGGACACCAGGGGGAAGGAGAATGTAGAGGCACGGCGAGAGGTACTGGGGTGTGTTGCCAGTCCGGTCCGGCCCGTTCCTGATCCCCGCGTAGGGCCAGTGGCGTGTGTCCCCAGTACGGTCCGGCCTGTTCCTGTCTCTTGCACCGAGCCTGTGGTGCGCGTCGCCAGCCCGGTCCGGCCTGTTCCTGCCTCTCGCACCGAGCCTGTGGTGCGCGTCGCCAGCCCGGTTCGGCCTGTTCCTGTCCCTCGCACCAAGCCTGTGGTGCGCGTCCCTTCGCCAGTTCCTGCCCCCGCACCAAACCAGTGGTGCGCGTCGCCAGCCCGGCGGCCTTCTGCCCCCCGCACCAAGCCATTGGTGCGCATCACCCGGCCCGGCCTGTTCCTGCTCCCTGCACCAAGCCTGGGGTGCGCATCGTCAGCCCGGTCCGGCTCGTGCCTGCTCCCCGCACCAAGTCTGTGGTGCGCGTCGCCAGCCCGGCCCGGTCCATTCCTGCTCTCCGCACCAAGTCAGTGGTGCGCTTCGTCAGCCTGGTCCGGCCCGCTCCTGCTCCCCGCACCAAGCCAACGGTGTGCGTCGCCAGCCCGGCCCGGCCTGTTCCTGCCACTCGCACCAAAGCCACGGTGCGCGTCACCAGCCCGGCCCGGCCTGTTCCTGCCACTCGCACCAAGCCAGGGGTGCGAGTCGTCAGCCTGGTCCAGCCCGTTCCTGCCACTCGCACCAAGCCAGGGGTGCGAGTCGTCAGCCCGGTAAAGCCCGTTCCGGCTCCACGCACCAAGCCAGGGGTGCGCGTTGTCAGTCCGGCACAACCCGTGCCTGGGTCACCGGTGCCTGATCAGGTACCGGTCAGCTGCTCCACAACGGAGCTGAAGCTACCCGCTCCTACAATGTCCAGTTCAGCTCCAGCCAGCGGGGACAGACCGGACCAAGGGCGCTATGGGGGGATTATTGGAGGGTGGTGGGCAAGCCCGGAGCCAGAACCGCCGCCGAGGAGGAATGCCCACCCAGCCCTCCCCTGTTTGGTTCTAGTTGAGGTGCGGTCGCAGTCCGCGCCTTTGGGGGGGGGTACTGTCACATTCGGGCTCTGGGACTCTATATGTTGAGCCAGGGTGTGGTCATTCTATGTGTCGTATTTCTATGTCGGGAGTTCTAGTTGTGCTGTTTCTATGTTGGCCAGAGTGACTCACAATCAGAGGCAACGAGTGTCAGCTGTGGCTGGTTGTCTCTGATTGGGAGCCATATTTAAACTGTCTGTTTGCCCTTTGTGGGATCTTGTTCGAGTTGGTTTGTGTTTGACCGTTGACTGTCACGTTATCGTTTTCTTGTTTGGTTCGTGCTTTCACTTAATAAAGAAGTATGTTCGCAACTAACGCTGCGCATTGGTCTACTCCATACGACGATCGTGACAGAAGATCCCACCAAAACTGGGTCAAGCAGCGTGATGAGGAGAGAGGTTGGAATTGGGAGCGGTGGAGTGAGAGTTGGGCGAGAACCATGGAGGCCTGGTCCACGGGGGAGAGACAAGCCCAGAAATTTGTTAGGGGGGGGCTCACGCCGTGGACGACGGGGCAGCAGGAGTACGGGATAGAGTGGTTCAGAGGGTTGGCAGAGGAGGCCGCCAGGTTACGGGAGTTACTGGACACCAGGGGGAAGGAGAATGTAGAGGCACGGCGAGAGGTACTGGGGTGTGTTGCCAGTCCGGTCCGGCCCGTTCCTGATCCCCGCGTAGGGCCAGTGGCGTGTGTCCCCAGTACGGTCCGGCCTGTTCCTGTCTCTCGCACCGAGCCTGTGGTGCGCGTCGCCAGCCCGGTCCGACCTGTTCCTGCCTCTCGCACCGAGCCTGTGGTGCGCGTCGCCAGCCCGGTCCGGCCTGTTCCTGTCCCTCGCACCAAGCCTGTGGTGCGCGTCGCTAGCCCGGTTCGGCCTGTTCCTGCCCCTCGCACCAAACCAGTGGTGCGCGTCGCCAGCCCGGTTCGGCCTGTTCCTGCCCCCCGCACCAAGCCATTGGTGCGCATCGCCAGCCCGGCCCGGCCTGTTCCTGCTCCCTGCACCAAGCCTGGGGTGCGCATCGTCAGCCCGGTCCGGCTCGTGCCTGCTCCCCGCACCAAGTCTGTGGTGCGCGTCGCCAGCCCGGCCCGGTCCATTCCTGCTCTCCGCACCAAGTCAGTGGTGCGCTTCGTCAGCCCGGTCCGGCCCGCTCCTGCTCCCCGCACCAAGCCAACGGTGTGCGTCGCCAGCCCGGCCCGGCCTGTTCCTGCCACTCGCACCAAAGCCACGGTCATGGTTCGAGGTTGACTCTGAATGGACAGATCTGTAGGAATAGTAGGAATAGAGTTAGATGTCAACTGGGTAGCACACACCACTTTTTACACAGAACAAGACATTTAAAATAGCATGTTATTAAGCTATTTGATCAAGCTTATAAACAGGAGTCACTCAAGAAAAGGAGGCAAGTGGACCTCATGCTGAAACCCAAGCCAATAGCACACGCTTGCTGTTCCTGATGACTTGTTAACTCTTTCCCTGTGTGTGTGTGTGTGTGTGTGAATGGATGACAGGAAGTGTCAATGTGTGTGAATGGATGACAGGGTGTGTCAATGTGTGTGAATGGATGACAGGGTGTGTCAATGTGTGTGAATCGGTGCATGTAGTCTTGCTGCACTTCAATGCGCCATCATTATGCAGTTTTACATATTCATAAGATGGATGAAGTTGTCACAGGTTTACTTTTAATTGGTAATTTCATACTTCAAAACATTTTCTTCATAACAATTATCAGATTATCTTGAACCATTATCCTAACATGGCCTGTGCATTGTTATATAATTAAACCCTCACATAATTATAGTCAGGTTAATCATTTTGACTGATAAAAGTCTTTACAGTATGAGTAGAATAACTTTGCCTTTGCCCCTCAACCCAATATTGCAACACTATAAAAATAAGTATTGAATTGACAGTAATCAGACACGGAATACATGCATCGACTAGGAAACACCATATCAATAAATGTAGCTAAGGATGCACAACAAATGACTTGGCTAGCTAGCAAGCCAGCTTACATGGAGCAGAAAACAGCTAGCTGAATTTCTAAAGTTTTTAATCAGATAATTTTACAATTTCTTACCTCCACCTCAGTCAGGAAAGAGTGCTTTGTTTTGCCAAAGCATCAATTGCCCTGTGTAGTCTCTGGAGCTCTGCTGGTCGGCTACTGCGTAGCAACCTTGCAGTGCCAAAAGCCCTGGTCTGCCCTAGAAAGCCTATGTAAATTAAGATCGCCAGAACAGCCAAACAGACAATTTTTAGACTGCCGTTTTGGCCTCTAAAATTAGTTTATTATGATCAAGCTCGATGTTTCTAAACACTTCTACATTAATGTGGATGCTACCATGATTACGGATAATCCTGAATGAATTGTGAATAATGACACACAAATCGTGGTAAACATTATAGAAGAAAGAAACAAATCTCACTCTGTACAAATAGCTCCTTTTTGTGTGTATTAGTGTGGCTTTTTAGCTTCAATATTCAAACTGCAAATTACTGTGCTATTTTTTGACTACTACAGTGGCTTGTGAAATTATTCACCCCCCTTAGCATTGATCCTATTTGGTTGCCTTACAACCTGGAATTAAAATGGATTTTTTTGGGGTTTGTATCATTTGATTTACACAACATGGCTACCACTTTGAAGATGCAACATATTTTTTATTGTGAAACAAACAAGAAATAAGACAAAAAAACAGAAAACTTGAGCGTGCATAACTATTGACCCCCCCCAAAGTCAATAGCTTGTGGTGCCACCTTTTGCAGCAATTACAGCTGCAAGTCTCTTGGGGTATGTCTCTATAAGCTTGGCACATCTAGCCACTGGGATTTTTGCCCATTCTTCAAGGCAAAACTGCTCCAGCTCCTTCAAGTTGGATGGGTTCCGCTGGTGTACAGCAATCTTTAAGTCATACCTCAGATTCTCAATTGGATTGAGGTCTGGGCTTTGACTAGGCCATTCAAAGACATTTAAATGCTTCCCCTTAAACCATCCAAGTGTTGCTTTAACAGTACGCTTAGGGTCATTGTCCTGCTGGAAGGTGAACCTCCGTCCCAGTCTCAAATCTCTGGAAGACTGCAACAGGTTTCCCTCAATAATGTATTTAGTGCCATCCATCATTCCTTCAATTCTGACCAGTTTCCCAGTCCCTGCCGATGAAAAACGTCCCCAAAGCATGATGCTGCCACCACCATGCTTCACTGTGGGGATGTGATGAGAGTTGTTGGGTTTGCGCCAGACATAGCGTTTTCCTTGATGGCCAAAAAGCTCAATTTTAGTGTCATCTGACCAGAGTACCATCTTCCATATGTTTGGGGAGTCTCCCACATGCCTTTTGGCGAACACCAAACATGTTTGCTTATTTATTTCTTGAAGCAATGGATTTTTTCTGGCCACTCTTCCGTAAAGCCCAGCTCTGTGGAGTGTACGGTTTAAAGTGGTCCTGTGGACAGATACTCCAATCTCTGCTGTGGAGCTTTGCAGCTCCTTCAGGGTTATCTTTGGTCTCTTTGTTGCCTCTCTGATTAATGCCCTCCTTGCCTGGTCTGTGAGTTTTGGTGGGCGGCCCTCTCTTGGCAGGTTTGTTGTGGTGCCATATTCTTTCCATTTTTTAATAATGGATTTAATGGTGCTCCATGGGATGTTCAAAGTTTCAGATATTTTTTTATCTAATCTGTACTTCTCCACAACTTTGTCCCTGACCTATTTGGAGAGCTCCTTGGTCTTCATGGTACCACTTGCTTGGTGGTGCCCCTTGCTTAGTGGTGTTGCAGACTCTGGGGCCTTTCAGAACAGGTGTATATATATACTGAGATCATGTGACACTTAGATTGCACACAGGTGGACTTTATTTAACTAATTATGTGACTTCTGAAGGTAATTGGTTGTACCAGATCTTATTTAGGGGCTTCATAGCAAAGGGGATGACTACATATGCACGCACCACTTTTCCGTGAAGTTATTTTTTCCATTTCACTTCACCAATTTGGACTATTTTGTGTATGTCCATTACATGAAATCCAAATAAAAATCAATTTAAATTCCAGGTTGTAATGCAACATAATAGGAAAAAACGCCAAGGGGGATGAGTACTTTTGCAAGGCACTGTACATGGAATAGAAACCCTACATAGCCTAGCAACATTATTATTTGTAGTGGCAGTTTAGACACAAAAATATCATCCCCCCACCCAGAAAATGCTAACCTCCCCTGTTATTGTATGCATGTCTTGGGCGTATGATATTTGTGTGTCTGTATCTTTCGTACTCATCATTATTCACTCCAGCAGCACTACACCCTTGATTATACTCAGTTTTCCAAAATGACCACCAACCAGCTCCATTGGTAGATGAAAAAATAAGAATTAAAAGCAGACATTGAATATCCTTTTGAGCATGGTTAAGTTATTAATTACACTTTGGATGGTGTATCAATATACCTAGTCACTACAAAGATACAGGCGTCCTTCCTAACTCAGTTGTTGGAGAAGAAGGAAACAGCTTAGGGATTTCACCATGAGGCCAATGGTGATTTTAAAACAGTTACAGTTTAATGGCTGTGATAGGAGGATGGATCAACAACATTTTACTTACTCCACAATACTAACCTAAATGACAGAGTGAAATGTGTCATTTTGGAGTCACTTTTATTGTAAATAAGAATAGAATATGTTTCTAAACACTTCTACATTAATGTGGATGCTACCATGAATTATCCCTAAAACATGCATCTTGTTTGCAATAAGGCACTAAAGTAAAACTGCAAGAAATGTGGCAAAGAAATTAACTTTATGTCCTGAATACAAAGCGTTATGTTTGGGGCAAATCCAACAAAACGCATCACTGAGTACCACTCTTCATATTTTCAAGCATGGTGGTGGCTGCATTATATTATGAGTATGCTTGTCATCGTCAAATCAAATCAAATCAAATTTTATTGGCCACATGCGCCGAATACAACAGGTGCAGACATTACAGTGAAATGCTTACTTACAGCCCTTAACCAACAGTGCATTTATTTTTAATAAAAAAGTAGAATAAAACAACAAAAAAAGTGTTGAGAAAAAAAGTGCAGAAGTAAAATAAAATAACAGTAGGGAGGCCATATATACAGGGGGGTACCGGTGCAGAGTCAATGTGCGGGGGCACCGGCTAGTTGAGGTAGTTGAAGTAATATGTACATGTGGGTAGAGTTAAAGTGACTATGCATAAATAATTAACAGAGTAGCAGCAGCGTAAAAAGATGGGGGGGGGCAGTGCAAATAGTCCGGGTAGCCATGATTAGCTATTCAGGACTCTTATGGCTTGGGGGTAGAAGCTGTTGAGAAGTATTTTGGACCTAGACTTGGCACTCCGGTACCGCTTGCCGTGCGATAGCAGAGAGAACAGTCTATGACTAGGGTGGCTGGAGTCTTTGACAATTTTGAGGGCCTTCCTCTGACACCGCCTGGTATAGAGGTCCTGGATGGCAGGAAGCTTGGCCCCAGTGATGTACTGGGCCGTACGCACTACCCTCTGTAGTGCCTTGCGGTCGGAGGCCAAGCAGTTGCCATACCAGGTGGTGATGCAACCAGTCAGGATGCTCTCGATGGTGCAGCTGTATAATTTTTGAGGATCTGAGGACCCATGCCAAATCTTTTCAGTCTCCTGAGGGGGAATAGGCTTTGTCGTGCCCTCTTCACGACTGTCTTGGTGTGTTTGGACCATGATAGTTTGTTGGTGATGTGGACACCAAGGAACTTGAAGCTCTCAACCTGTTCCACTACAGCCCCGTCGATGAGAATGGGGGCGTGCTCAGTCCTCTTTTTTTTCCTGTAGTCCACAATCATCTCCTTTGTCTTGGTCACGTTGAGGGAGAGGTTGTTATCCTGGCACCACACGGCCAGGTCTCTGACCTCCTCCCTATAGGCTGTCTCATCGTTGTTGGTTATCAGGCCTACCACTGTTGTGTCGTCGGCAAACTTAATGATGGTGTTGGAGTCGTGCCTGGCCATGCAGTCATGGCAGTCATGGCAGAGTTTCAGTCTGCTTTCCAACAGACACTGGGAGACAAATTCACCTTTCAGCAGGACAATATCCTAAAACACAAGGCCAAATATACACTGGAGTTGCTTAACAAAACGATATTGAATGTTCCCGAGTGGCCTAGTTACAGTTTTGACTTAAATTGGCTTGACAATCTATTGCAAGACTTGAAAATGGCTGTCTAGCAATGATCAATAACCAACTTGACAGAATTTTTCAAAGAATAATGTGCTAATATTGTACAATCCAGGTGTGAAAAGCTCTTAGAGACTTACCCAGAAAGACTCACAGCTGTAATCGCTGCCAAAGGTGATTCTAACATGTATTGACTCAGGGGTACAGTGCATTCGGAAAGTTTTCAGACCCTTTGACTTTTTCAACATTTTGTTACGTTACAGCCTTATTCTAAAATGGATTAAATAAAACAATTTCCTCATCAATCTGCACACAATACCCCATAATGACAAAGCGAAAACAGGTTTTTAGACGTTTTTGCAAATGTGTAAAAAAAAAAAAAAAAAAAAAACGTATTTACATAATTATTCAGACCCTTCGCTATAAGACTCTAAATTGAGCTCAGCTGCATCCTGTTTCCATTGATCATCCTTGAGATGTTTCTACAACTTGATTGGAGTCCATCTGTGGTCAAATTCAATTGATTGGACATGATTTGGAAATGCACACACCTTTCTATATAAGGTCCCACCATTGACAGCGCATGTCAGAGCAAAAACCAAGCCATGAGGTCGAAGGAATTGTCTGATCCTTCGACCATCTCTGGAGAGACCTGAAAATAGCTGTGCAGCGACGCTCCCCATCCAACCTGACAGTGCTTGAGAGGATATGCAGAGAAGAATGGGAGAAACTCCCCAAATACAGGTGTGCCAAGCTTCTAGCGTCATACCCAAGAAGACTCGAGGCTGTAATTGCTGCCAAAGGTGCTTCAACAAAGTACTGAGTAAAGGGTCTGAATACTTAAGTAAATTTCATATTGTCATATTTTTGTTTACAATACATTTGCAAAAATGTCTTAAAACCTATTTTTGCTTTGTCATTATGGGGTATTGTGTGTAGATTGATGAGAAAAATACATAATTTAATCAATTTTAAAACAAGGCTGTAACGTAACAAAATGTGGAAAAAGTCAAGTGGTCTGAATACTTTCCGAATGCAATGTATATATTTTTTATTTTACAGGAAGTAGTGGCTTGTCATCATGGTTCTTGCAACGTTCATCAATTTCATCAGAATTCCTCTAGCTGTGAGCTTTTTCACAGAGGTTCAGTAAAGCACTTCATGGATTGTAAGGAATGTGCTGATAGACATACGTTTTATAATGGATCTTGCCCAGAAGTTCCATATTCGGTTCACCATCAATGACATCGAGGTAGGTGAAGTCTGCAATTTCCAAATAAATGTTTATTAAAGCTATTACATGGTTGTAAATACCTGTGGTGCAACAGACAAACACAAAGTATTGAAATAGTTTTTCTATTTTCTTCAAGCTCGCATTGCTTTTTGTTCTATCTTCCTAAGGTTGTCATGGACTTGGATCAAATAAGGAACCATTACTTGAAAACCTGGTTCTTTCCAGAATAACTGGCAGTGACTCCTATTGACTATTGTCTTCTGATCAGTGGAGTGAGTATATTAATGAAATCATTGGTTGTAACCCCTCATTTATTTGTTACATTTCATTACTTTAAACTAACATTTCTTTACTGTTTGCAGGCTATTGGAGCTTTTGATCCCAGTGCGACTGGGATTGCTGGAGTCCAAATGTTGCGCTTGATCAAGCTGACCCGATTGTTCAGCTTACTGTGTTTATTGAGGTTCTCTAGACTGCTGCTGTGTGCTCGCAGTTGGGAAGAGGCAGGTGAACTTTGCATGTGTTATATATCTGCCGAAACTGTCCTCCACTGTGTGTGTTCAACTGTTATGAATATCTGTCTATTTATATTTTAATATTGTCTTTCTATCTATGTGTCTGTGTGTGTGTGTAGATTAATGGCTGGAATGTTAGAGGAATATAGGCTGTCGTGCAGTTCGTGCACATGATTGTGATCATCATTCCACTGGAACGCCTGCTTTCAGTTCGTGGTTGCTACTCCCATGGAATTCCCTGAGAACAGCTAGATTTAGACACATCAAACTAACACACTACCTCTATATTACTTTCGAGTCTGTACTAATTGCTCCAGTCCAGTCACCTTACATTTTGACATAGCAATAGCAATGAGTAACACAGCAATTTGAATTGCCATGTTGTCAGGGTAAATCAATCAGCATTCAAAATACCAAGTCCGTGTTTTGTTCCTTATGTCATATGATGACTCTGAACTATGGGTCCATCGGAATTCCCAAAGGTAAGACCATTCACTATAGGCCTACACATTTCTTAGTTGTTTTATAGGCATTGTTAAATTGTGTTATACAGTGTAAATGTACAACTAATCTGGATAATACCTTTTATCTCCCTCTTTGATTTCAGGAGTACCAGAACTGTGGGTAGTCATCATGAGCATGATGATTGGAACAGTGATGTATGCTTTGATTTTGGCCAGAATAACTGCCAAAGTGACCAACTCCAGCGTCAGCGAGCGCGTATATGATGACAAGGTACAGTTACACATTCATCTCTTAAACACTGGAGGGCAGTATAAGCATGATGATAAGATGATGCTTTGTTATTGTCTCACAACTTTGCCCATGCACTCTGTCCACAAGCTCATGACAACAAGATTCATATGAGTTTCTCAAGACGTAAATACTTTCCCCCAGGTTTATACTCTACACAACCACACTAGCACAGATTATAGCTTATTGTGTGTGTGTGTGTGTGTGTGTGTGTGTGTGTACTGTGGTGCAGGTTAACAATGTGAAGGAGTACAGGAGACACTACCGTCTGCCCGGCTCTCTGCGCCACAGGATCATCAGCCACCTGGACAGGGGCGGCCTGTTCAATAGGGCGATATGGGCGACGCACTGCCAAACGGGAAAAGGAAGGGATTTTTTTTCTAATCAATTATATCACGGCAACAGTAGTTATCAGTGTTGTAATCTATACGTCTGATCTGCCACAGTGCCACACTGCCACTAAATGTTGAATCAGGCTAAAGTCGTGCTTCAAATGGCTCCCCCCCCCTTTTGGGGCGATTTCAGTCAGGTTGAAAATCGCCCAGAAGTCTGTCATAGACTCCCATGTAAAATCTATTTTTTTCACATTTCAGAGCCTTCAATACAATCTCAATGGGTGTCTGTGGGCTTGCACTTACCGCTTTCGTCATACGTTACGTAACCATGAACGTAACTGAGAAAAGAGCGGATTGTTTGAAAGAAGTTCCTTTTTGTCGGCGAACAAATAAAGATAAATTGGCAACGAAACAATTAGGACCTCCCAGACCAAATTTAATAATTCAACAGGTTTCTACTAAAGGCGGAAAGTCCTACACCCGAGGATTTTCCAAAAATTGGTACGAACGAAAAAAGACATTGCCACACACTCAACTGGATGAGGGATACAGGCTAGCTGTCCGCCGCCACAACGATGAGGTTAGTGTTGATAATCACAAGTTTACTGGAGAACTGAGACCAAGTAGAGACTTTGGACAGGGTGGATATGGTATAATAAAGGCAGTTTATTCAGAGGTAAAGATATCTGGAATCGCATTCACGGACCCGTTCTTAGGGAGCTATAAATTAAGCCCCATTACTTACCATATCAGATAAGAGAAATTGCTGCAGCTACATATATTTTACATCCTGGCCCTACATAGTTCACTATTTGCATCACTTACCAAAATATTACATGTGGTCATATATGCTTGGAAAGTGGAGATGCCATAGAACGTCAAAAAAGTAAACATTGCTGGAGACACATTGCCGTTTTTGTCACGATCGTCGGAAGGAGCGGACCAATACGCAGCGCGTGGAGTGAACATGATGACTTTATTTATAAAGCAACCACGAAAAAACAACAAAAGACGATAGTGACGTCCTACAGTGACAATATACTGAACTTGGAACAATAACCCACAAAACAAAGGTGAAAACTGACAGTTTAAATATGGCTCCCAATCAGAGATAACGAGCCGACAGCTGACACTCGTTACCTCCGATTGGGAGTCTTGACTACAACATACAACACCTAGAAAAACAACCCACAGACCTGCAAACATAGAAATACCCCCGACAGAACTACCAACATAGAAAAACACCCAAATCCCCAACAAAACAACATACACTCTAGCTCACATACAAAAGTCCTAGAGCCAGAGTGTCCTCGTCCCCCTAAAGGTGCGCACTCCGGGCGCACCAGCATACGCTCTAGGGGGGGTCTGGGTGGGCGTCTGTCCACGGTGGTGGCTCTGGCCCCGGTCGTGATCCCCACCCCACCACAGTCACAAACTGCTTAGTAGGCAGTACCGGACTAAGGGACAGCACCTGACTAAGGGGCAGCACCGGACTAAGTGGCAGCACCGGACTAAGGGGCAGCACCGGACCAAGGGGCAGCACCGGACCAAGGGCAGCACCGGGCTAAGGGGCAGCACCTGACTAAAGGGCAGCACCGGACTGAGGGGCAGATCCTGGCTGGCTGGCTCAGGCGGATCCTGGCTGGGCGGCTCTGGCGGATCCTGGCTGGCGGAAGGCTCTGGCTGATCCTGTCTGGCAGAAGGCTCTGGCTGATCCTGTCTGGCAGAAGGCTCTGGCTGATCCTGTCTGGCAGAAGGCTCTGGCTGATCCTGTCTGGCAGAAGGCTCTGGCTGATCCTGTCTGGCAGAAGGCTCTGGCTGATCCTGTCTGGCAGAAGGCTCTGGCTGATCCTGTCTGGCAGAAGGCTCTGGCTGATCCTGTCTGGCAGAAGGCTCTGGCTGATCCTGTCTGGCGGAAGGCTCTGGCTGATCCTGTCTGGCGGAAGGCTCTGGCTGATCCTGTCTGGCAGAAGGCTCTGGCTGATCCTGTCTGGCGGAAGGCTCTGACCGGCGTTGGGCAGACGGGCAGTTCCAGGCAGCGTTGGGCAGACGGACAGTTCAGGCCCCGTTGGGCAGACGGGCAGTTCAGACGGCGTTGGGCAGACGGACAGTTCAGCGGCGTTGGGCAGACGGACAGTTCAGGCCCCGTTGGGCAGACGGGCAGTTCAGGCGGCGTTGGGCAGGCGGACAGTTCAGACGGGCGTTGGGCAGACGGACTGTTCAGGCCCCGTTGGGCAGACGGCAGACTCTGGCCGTCTGAGGCGCATCGTAGCCT
Organism: Coregonus clupeaformis; assembly: GCF_020615455.1. NCBI lineage: Eukaryota > Metazoa > Chordata > Actinopteri > Salmoniformes > Salmonidae > Coregonus > Coregonus clupeaformis. The sequence goes on from NC_059220.1 coordinate 30,587,436, forward strand.
GGTGCGTGGTGCCGGAACAGAGGTACCGGGCTGAGGACACGCATCTCAGGGCTAGTGCGGAGAGAAGCAACAGGGCTTGCTGGACCCTGGGAACGCACATGACGCCTAGTCGCGGGGAGCCGGAACAGGGCATGCTGGACCCTGGGGACTCCCATAACGCCCTAGTGCGGGGAGCCGGAACGGGCATGCTGGACCCTGGGGACTCCCTACCCTAGTGCGGGGAGCCGGAACAGGGCATGCTGGACCCTGGGGACTCCCAAACGCCCTAGTGCGGGGAGCCGGAACAGGGCATGCTGGACCCTGGGGACTCCCATAACGCCCTAGTGCGGGGAGCCGGAACAGGGCATGCTGGACCCTGGGGACTCCTATAACGCCCTAGTGCGGAGAGCAGGAACAGGCCGGGCCGGGCTGGCGCCACATCCTGGTGCGTGGAGTAGGAACAGGCCGGGCTGGGCTGGCGACGCGCACCGTATCCCTGGTGCAGTGGCCGGAACAGGCCGGGCCGGGTTAGCGACGCACCGTATCCCTGGTGCGAGGAGTAGGAACAGGCCGGGCTGGGCTGGCGACACCCACCGTATCCCGGGCGCGAGTGGCCGGAACAGGCCGGGCCGGGTTGGCGACGCACCGTATCCCTGGTGCGAGGAGTAGGAACAGGCCGGCTGGGCTGGCGGCGCGCACCGTATCCCTTAGTGCGAGGACCGGAACAGGCCGTACCGTCTGGGGAACACACACTACTGGCTGGACCACGGGACTAGGAACGGGCCGGACCGAACTGGTTACACACCCCAGTACCTCACGCCGTGCCTCAACACTTTCCTTCCCTGCTTTACCCAGTTGCCCCCTTGACCTGGTAGCCCACTGAATCCGTCCCTTCTCTGCCTCCGTCAGCCCCCTTAACCTGGCAGCCCTCTGACTCTGCCTTGTGGCAGCCTCCTGCTGCTCCGTCGCCCAAGCCATGTGCCCCCCAAAAATTTATTGGGGTTGCCTCTCTCCTTCCGACGATGATGGCCTGCTGATGCCGTTGCTCCTCTCGCCGTCGCCTCTCCACCGTCTCGCTCCAAGGACGGCGATCCATCCCATCGAGGATCTCCTCCCAAGTCCAGGACCCTTTACCTTCCACCAGTTCCTTCCATGTCCAGACCCTTTGTTCCTGGACGCGCTGCTTCGGTTCCTTTATGGTGGGTTATTCTGTCTACGATCGTCGGAAGGAGCGAACCAATACGCAGCGCGTGGAGTGAACATGATGACTTTATTTATAAAGCAACCACGAAAAAAACAACAAAAAGCGATAGGTGACGTCCTACAGTGACAATATACTGAACTTGGAACAATAACCCACAAAACAAAGGTGAAAACTGACAGTTTAAATATGGCTCCCAATCAGAGATAACGAGCCGACAGCTGACACTCGTTACCTCCGATTGGGAGTCATTGACTACAACATACAACACCTAGAAAAACAACCCACAGACCTGCAAACATAGAAATACCCCCGACAGAACTACCAACATAGAAAAACACCCAAATCCCCAACAAAACAACATACACTCTAGCTCACATACAAAAGTCCTAGAGCCAGAGTGTCACAGTTTTGGAGAAGACATCGCGTTTGCTAGCGAAGAGATTTGTTGTGGCAAATGAACTTGGGCTGGGAATTGCCAGGAACCTCACGATAAGATATATGCATCAGCATTGCGAGTCTCACGATTCTATACGTATTGCGATTCGATACTGTGATTTTATTGCGCACCATATGTCTGTTGCAGAGGGATCAGAAAGCCATGAGAACGAGTTTTGATCAGTCATGGAAATAAAAGTGCTGAAAACAAATTGGCTCCCAATGTGAAAAGATTGAGAACAAGCTATGAAGGAACAATAATGGTGTTTTGGTGCAGGTACAGCCAACTAGCGCTAAAATATTGCGATATTGTCAATACAGTATATCGTAAAGTATCACTATGTAACTCGATTTCTTTCACCCCAATCCCTCAAATTAACGGTAAATAACTGAATTGTTTGCCCCACATTTAGCTAAGATGATTAGCTAGCCAGCTAAAATGTTTTATTTAGTTAGCAGTCGCATCTACAATAGTTTACTGTCAATAACGTCTCCAAAAATGACGTGGTGTCTCCAATTGTGTTGACATTTTACAATTGCGATGCGCATCCATGAGTATCCACTTTCTGTAGCTCAGCTGGTAGAGCATGGTGCTTGTAACGCCAAGGTAGTGGGTTCGATCCCCGGGACCACCCATACACAAAAATGTATGCACGCATGACTGTAAGTCGCTTTGGATAAAAGCGTCTGCTAAATGGCATATTATTATTATTATCTGAAGAGAGCCCCGAAACATTGTGTGCAGACATTTTATGCAATAAATGAAGTAGGTTGAATCTAGTAGTTCTGATCTTCTGATTGGTCCTGATGAGTTGGGCGAGGTCCCCTCCAGGCTACTGTCACTGTTGCATTGGCTCTGAGTCGGGTTCTCTGTCTTCAAATGTTCAGCCTAAGAGAGGGGATTTGTGTGTGTGTGTGTGTGTGTGTGTGTGTGTGTTTAACAGTGATGATGTGTGTGTGTGTGTGTGTGTGTGTGTGTGTTTAACAGTGATGATGTGTGTGTGTGTGTGTTTGTGTGTGTGTGTGTCCTCAGAGCAAGAACTCGTGAGTTGGAAGAACTGAGAGGCCTATGGCGTGGGTGTTGTCCTTGGCCACCTGCTGACAAGGCTGACAAGATAGGACCCTTTTGTCCATTGTTATTGGATAGGAACAGAACTTATAACCAGCTCCTGACCTAAATAGATCTTAGCACAACATTTTACTCAACATATCATATTCCATATTCACTATAACAAATATATTTACTACGACATTAGCAAGAACCGCCACATCCTCAGCCGGCTAATCCAGTGTGTGAAGTTTTGCGGAGTGTTTGAGTTAGCTTTGCGAGGCAAAGATTAAACTGAGGGCTCCACCAACCCTGGTAAGCCAACACTTTTGAGATCAGTCAATAAATGCTTCTGGTATTGACTTATATGCTGCCCCTGTCTTCATGTTGTTGCTGGACATATCTTTTTTAAAATGTGTGTAGGTCACCTAAATCATCAGAAAAATTGCCCCTCCTGAGAATTTTTTCAGGAGCCGCCACTGCACCTGGAGAACCAATACCAGGGCAAGTGGTTCGATGAGAACGCCATCCTCATGGAGCTCTCAGCACATCTCAGACTTGTACAAACTGGAATAATGACATCCAAATAATAATATGCACTTTTACAATCCTGTTAACACAACATAAAGAACAACAAATTGCTAGAGTTTTGCACTGACACATTTTGTAATTTTGGTCTTCCTCAGTATCTGGTTTTCATAATGGATTTGTATTACATGATTCACTTCATTTCTCATGCTGTGTGTTTTGTCTCAACAGGAGGTGATCAGCTAAAACTGTACCAACCTCATCTCCAACATGCCTGTGTTTAAAGATTCAGACCACTTCGTCTCTGAGCTGCCGGAGGTGCTGCAGTTTGAAATTTACCAAACGGGGGACCTGATCATCTGCAAGGGGGCTCTGGGAGACTGCATGTACTTCATCGACAGGGGTACCGTGGAGGTAGAGACCTTCAAATTCACTAAGAGACTGTCTGATGGAGCCTTCTTTGGAGGTAGTTTCAACACAGCATCACGGCACCACTATCAAAGGTTAATCAATGTTGGGGTTTAGGTAGTGCCTCACTATTTGACTTTGTGGACCAAGAGTCTAAAATTGTAGTAGCTCACCCAAAACAAGTAAGGTTATAAATCTGTTTGGTTTTGTAAAGCACATGGATCATTAGTATTCTAGATTAGTACTCTGTACTAGACTGATCTGTATGCACGCATGACTGTAAGTCGCTTTGGATAAAAGCGTCTGCTAAATGGCATATTATATTATTATTATTATTATTATTATTATAGATGAGCTGTTGCACATAGTGCGGCTCATGTACAGCACTCTATAGATTGAACATGTTTTAATGGGAAAATTCTAGTGAAAGATTTCCAGTTGATTGTGTGTGACTAAAAGAAAAAATGTGTACCCATTTAATAAGCCAAATGTGAAACATCAGTGATTTTTGTTGTTGATTTAGAGTTTAATAGTAACATGTACAATGTTGCAGGTGTAATTACAGGGTACAGTGAAATTATTGAGCTCCAAGCTCCAGCAATGCAGGCCAAAGTGAAATAAACAATACAAATAACATGTTAACAACTGTGGCAATGATAAATGTCCATTGCAGTGGGGGCAGGGTAAATGTCAGATGGGTGGGGGGGGCATGTGGAGAGCAGCAGGGGGAGCAGGTTGCTGACCAGTGGTGGCTGTTCAGCAGCCTGATGGTCTGGGGGTAAAAGCTATTGGCCAGTCTTTTAGTTTTTGCCATAATGCTCCTATACTGCCTGCTTCTGAGTGATGGAAGTGGGGAGAACAGGGCATGGCTTGGGTGGCTGGAGTCCCTGATGATCTTCTTGGCCTTCCTGCGACCCTTGATGTTGTAGGTGTCCTGGAGGGCAGGCAGTGAGCACCCAATGGTATGTTTGGCTGAGCGTACCACCCTCTGTAGTGCCTTGCGGTCCGCGGTGGTGGAGTTGTCGTACCAGGCTGTGATGCAGCCCGACAGTATGCTCTCGATGGTGCTCCTGCAGAACACTATGAGGGCCCACGGGAACAGGCCGGATTTCTTCAGCATCCTGAGGTTGAAGAGTTGCTGTTGTGCCTTCTTTACCATGGTGTCCATGTGGTTTGACCATTTCACCTCCTCTGAGACCTGTACGCCGAGGAAGTTTTTTACCGTCTCCACGCCAGCCCCGTTGATGAGGATGGGGGTGTGCCCAGCCTGGTTCTTCTTGAAGTCTACAATCAGCTGCTTTGTTTTACTGACGTTGAGAGAGAGTTTGTTTATCTGGAACCATGCCATCGGAGTACCTACCTCCTCCCTGTAGGCTGTTTCGTCATTGTTGGTAATCAGGCCTAATACTGTCGTGTCGTCAGCAAACTTGAGGATGGAGTTGGAACTGTGTGAGCCCACGCAGTCGTGGGTATAGAGGGAAAATAGCATCCTGGGGGAAACTGTTGTAATGTGCTTCAGCATATCCACCTCACACTTTCTCCATTTAAATATAAACAGAATTATTTACACCTTCAAGGCAGCTCCGATTGAACTGCACATCAGTCAATTAGGAAATCAGAAATGTTCTATGATTCCAATTTAGTGTGCAGTCCTTGGCTCCCTTTGGTTCTCCCCTTTTAGATTTTCACCCTGACAGTGACAAATTACTCCTCTGCTTGGCGAGATTGAAAATTAAAAGCATTTAGAGTTGCTCATGCATTTATGCTAATGAGAAATTCAGATATGATTTGCATGCAAAAGAGGCCAGTCTGAAAGCTCATCATTTCCCCCTCTCAGCCCCCAGCCTCTTTGCGTTTCTCTGGGCTTTCTTTGACTTTTTATGCAAGCAAAGAAAATCTGCACACTGTGTATACACTTCAAAAGTGACATGTCATAACCCAAAGTTGCATTATGTGCATACAATTCTGTGATGACTGTGAGGTGATGTTAGTTTTTACATAGCCAAGTATTAGTGGCAAGGTTATTAACATAGCTATTTAGTATGGTTAGTCACACTCGCTACAAAACATTGGGGTTTATTTACTTCATGCTGTGAACATTATTATTACATAACATTTAAGGACTAAAAATGTTTATTTTATGCTAAACATTTATAGAGCCACTGAGATCATTTAGGTTGAAAAACGTAGCTGACCTGTGTTTTTAGTGAGTCCAACCACTTCTTCTCTTCACAGCAAATGCATTTGTTCTATTAATTTGTTTTGTTTCAGTTTCTATAATGATTGTAACCTTGGCAAAATATGCATTAAAGAAGGTAGAAAATTAAATGCAGGCTTAATTAGTTTTTGTGTTCATGGCTTCCGCAAAATTTATTTTATTTTATTGAGGAATTTGATGAGTAGGGAAAGCGGTGCCATGACACTTGTATTTGTCATCATGTCATTTCAAGGAGGATGGTGCCGCAATTATGAATACGGGTGCACAGCAATTAAAAACTGTAGCATTCATTAATTATTTGTATATTAATTTATCAGCACAGACTGAAATCATTGCTACTGCACTGGCTTTCCAATTACGCTGCTTAATTAGAAATGTCAATATTAAGAAATAATTAAACTTAGGAATAAATTAAGGTTGTCACATTTACTTCTTAAAAAATGTTTACAACCATCACTCAAATGATATCTCCTGTAATGTGTTATGTGAGAATATAAAAAAAATAGGGCTTATCCACTCAGAGGCCTCTCCTGAGTATTTTCAATAAACTGATTTAACAATAGCTGTTCTTCTCTCCTCTGTTCCTGTTCTGACCTCTAATCTCTCAGAGCTGTGCCTGGTGATGCCGAACGGCAAGCGCAGTGCCAACGTGACAGCGCTGACCCCCTGCCGGCTCTACTCCCTGTACGTCAAGGACTACAGGAGGGTCCTGATGCGCTTCCCTGAGCTCAAAACTCAGATAGACAACGTGGCCAAGCAGATACTCAAGAGCCTCTCAGGTACAGTCACAGGGGATTCTTACAGTAATACATAATTGTATAGTACTGAATATGACCCCTTACTGTCTTAGAATGACCCTAACATTGCAATAAAGTACCGATTTCCTATTGCTTCTCAGCAACTAGGCTACCACTGAGTTGCTACTAAGTTGCAGAGGGTTCTACACCAGGCAATGATTGTTTATTCTGACGCGATCCTAATGTTGTTTGATAACATAATTTCCATGGTGTCTTGTATGTAGTGGTTGTTAGGGTGACCTGAATCTGTTCTAGTGTATCTTAGTACATTTTAGTCATTTAGCAGACACTCTTATCCAGAGCGACTTACAGTAGCAATTAGGGTTAAGTGCCTTGCTCAAGGGCACATCGACAGAATTTTGACTTTGTCGGCTCGGGATTCGAGCCAGCAACCTTTCAGTTAACCGCTAGGCTACCTGCTGCCCTAGTTTACACTTGTCATTTTACTATTTTAGATTCTGAGCTGAAGTCCGCTGAGTCTCACAAAGCTGGATCCAAAGTGGATAACAAGGACAAAGCTGGATCCAAAGTGGACAACAAGGAAAACGTTGGATCCAAAGTGGACATCAAGGAAAACGTTGGATCCAAAGTGGACAACAAGGTAAAAGCTGGATCCAAAGTGGACAACAAGGATAAAGCTGGATCCAGAGTGGAGGTCCATCAAGACAAGGATGCATAAGGATCCCCATATACCACGTGGTAAGTCTTAAATATCTGTCTTGAATGAGGTATTTATCACTTCTATGATGTTGAGGGTGACGCTGGGCTTTTAATGGACTTTTAATCAGTTTAAACCAATCTCCTAAAAGCACCTGTTGGATGCAGTGCAACGGATGAAACGAAGGAAGACTTGAAAGTGTTTCTTGCTCAAAGGAAGGAAGGCTGATCTCCAATGATAGGATCAGTCTCTGGGCTGCAGCATTTTCTCTAGCTAGCTTTGTGTAGCTCAAAGCACATGTGGCAGCACACTAATTACACTGCACTATTCCCTCAGTTGTAAAATGTTATTAGCACCGGCCTTATTGAAGTTGTTGCCGACTAATTACTTTGTTATTTACCATAGTAAAGGAAACCTTAAACTCATGGAATACTGTTAGCTGAATATGTTTATATATGTTTAAACAAGGTTGTTTTGATACTCCTATTATACTATTAGAGGCATTTTAAATACTATTAAATCATGGTATTTATCTTCCCATAAACAAACAGATACCAAACACCACTCATGCATAAAAAGTGAATGAGGAACAAAGACTGTTTTGGGTGTTATATTTGAGCGTTGTTTGTTTCAGCAGAAGGTAATTTTCAGAACCTTGTACAATTACATTTCTGTTCACACGAGTCAATATCCATGTTTTATGAATAAATGTGAAAATGGTCTCAATGCCTCTCTCTCTCTCTCAACCAGAATGTGATACTGATAGAGGGGAGTATGATGTTCTGCTGTTATGAACACACCATGACCATGTGAGGTTATTGCCTGACCCTGATGTTTTCCATCTGTCATCATGGCTTCTCTGCTTTTCCCTGCTGAACCAACAGGGAGAATAAAGAGACCCTGGCGACTGAAAGGCTGTATCAGTCAGGAGCGAGAGAGCGAGAGCGAGAGAGAGAGAGAGAGAGAGAGAGAGCGAGAGAGCGAGAGAGAGCGCGAGAGAGAGCGCGAGAGAGCGCGAGAGCGCGAGAGAGAGAGAGAGAGAGCGAGAGAGCGCGAGAGAGAGCGCGAGAGAGAGCGCGAGAGAGCGCGAGAGAGAGAGAGAGAGAGAGAGAGAGAGAGAGAGAGAGAGAGAGAGAGAGACCATCTCTTCTCCAGCCAGCGGCCCCAGATTAGCTCTGAGAGGCAAAGGAGTGCCCCCGCTCTTTGACAAATGAGAAAATCCTCCGCCGGCCTGGCCAAACTGACAGGGCAAATGGAAGCAATTCCTCCCGAGGCGGGGGAGAGCAGCTGTGACCAAGGCCTGGTGTTCCAGTGCCACTCCAGATGGGGGACAGCCTCGCCACAGCGGCCTTGCTGCTAGACAATTGGCATTTCTCTCACGGTGGCGAGCGGGTGAGCAGGCGGCCCTGGGAAGCGGTGTGTAACGCTGACCTGTGTGAAACCCCATCAGTCGCGGATCACCGTCCCCCTTTACCTGCCGGGGGAGCCGCCACTGTGTGTTTGTTTCTCCCTCCCACCCCCTTTGAGAAAGACACGTTTGTGTGTGTGTGTGTCATGTGAAGGCACCAATACAGAGACTTGTATTAAGCGAAAAGTGTGCAGTATAGCCACATGTGGTCGGATAACTCATTGACCTCATGCTAGATTGGGAGAAGCAGCAGTTTCCAGTGTCAGGGCATGGTAACCCAGTCTCAGCCCAGCCCAGAGCCCTGTGATTTACACTGAGACCCTGATGGATTAAACAGTCCCCTGGTGAGATGTACTGTCTGCTGCTATCACCGTAGCCTACTGTCACCAAGGAGACACTCACAGAGGTGACTGGGATGGAAGGGTGAAGGGAAGGAGAGGAGGTGGGTGGAATGGTGGAGCGATAAGGATTAGGAAAAGGGGGAAAGAAGAAGAATGGAAGAATAGAGGCTATAGGGGAGCAGATGAGGATAGGGCAAGGAGGGAAAGGAGTGGAGTGGGAGATGTCCAAGTAAATAGGAGACAGGGTTTGTGGGAGAGGAATGGAAGTTAGCTAACCTTTAGTTACCCTGTCGGTGTTCAGTGCGTGGGTGTTGAGGCTGACACTGGGGAGGTGAGTGAGCAGAGTGCTGCATCATGGGTGAATGCTGCTTTACCCAGGGCCAAATGGTCCCGGCTTCATGAAGACACACAGCCACTATAATTATCTATACCCACCTGAGGAATCAATTGTAGCTAAGCACCATTCTTACCAGACGGAGATCCTGGCATTAAAGTTTAAAAACCTCAAAATATTTAAAAGTCATGCTTTCAGGGACACGCACAGAATATTTACTGTTAACAAATAACTTAATAACTTGCAATTATTTATTCATGGTCTGTGCCGAATTTGACTCGAGGTTAATTTCTCTGGTTTTATACATTGTTTAAATATGCATCGCCTCTTGACTCTTGTATAAGTGTGGCTGACAGATCTATCAGCTCTGTGCTGACTTTGAGGGAAAAAGCTATGGTCTTATTGCTCTTTATAGACCTTACAGACTGGTTTAAATAGTGAGTCTATACAAGTGTAATTACCGTTATGCGTGTTCGCTCCCCAAGCTAATGCCCATAGGCTTTAGCTCAGTGGGGTAACACAGTCCTGAGGCCAATAGACATCTGCGACCAGTTCCAGGATAATCTTATTCTGATTTGCATATTCATATGAACTCAATAATTCAGCAAGGGACTAAAATGGGTCAGGAGGTGATGGAGGATCAGGAAAGTGGAGCTAGCTTTCTGTAGCCCCGGTCCCGCTGAACGCATGAGAAACAATGTGGCAGACCTGAAATAGTTCACAGCTTCAGAACATTCCCCGGGGGGTGTAAATTGGCTCTCAGAAGAGTAAAAAGAAACAATTGCCCTTTACCTTTGAGGTTGCATGTCATCTCTCAACCACTCACCGCTGGGCAGATTAAGGTCAAGTAGACCATTTTCCTTCTTTCTCTGCTCTGAAGGCAGAGCTAGAAAGGGGGGAGAAACAGAGAGCAAATTAGAGGGAAAGAGAGGGATTCTGAAGGTCTTTCAAAGAGGTTTTTACAGCCATTTTCTTCCTTTAAACGTTGATAATGGCTGCTTGTCAGAGACGATGAACTCAGAACTCACCTGCTGTTTCTCAGGCCGACTATGAAACCTCCTTTTACACACATGAATTATGAATAGAATGCCATGTTGATCTCATTGCTGTTGAATGTGTCTCGCACAGTTGTCCATGAAAGGGGGGGGGATAATGCAAATAGTCCAGGTAGCCATTTGATTAGCTGTTCAGGAGTCTTATGGCTTGGGGGTAGATTAGGATCTATAGTTATCTATTTCATAATTACGATTATGTTTATTGATCAGAAATTATGCATTTTACCACCATTTCCACAACTACCAACGCAAAAATTCTCATTACCGCAGTAGTTTTCTATGTCCAAAAAAGTAATAAACAAATCAATTTCTAATATTTTTTGACATTGCTGACCTAATGAAAAGGCCTGAATTATACATAACACTAAAAACAAATATATTTAAAATATGTTTCTCATTACTGCAACACACAACATTTTCTAAATCTAGTTTTTTGTCATAATGACTTGTGTGTACGTGTTATTTTATGTATTTGGATAGAGAACTAAAGCCACACTATCAGATTGACCCAAAATTACTCAAGTATACATTTTACGTTTCATAATATTTCCAAAATATTGGTACATTACGCTAATGATAAGTAGGTTTCGGAGAGGAGAATGCATGTTTCGGTAATGAGTGTTGCATAGTTTGCCATTGTAAAACTGTACTGAGCTCTAGAGATTCAGTAACCCAATACATCATCAAACTGTGTCATTTGTTAATCCCAAATGGCTTGCATAATACTAAAATCACTGATCTTAATGGAATTGACTAAAATACCCCTTAACTTAGCATAAGTATAAGTACTGTAATTACGTGCATGTACAAAAACATATATATAAATGCAACATGTAAAGTGTTGGTCCCATGTTTCATGAGCTGAAATAAAAGATCCCAGAAATTGTACATGTTGCATTTATATATATATATTTTTTTTACAAAAAGCTTATTTCTCTTCATTTTTGTGCACAAATTGTTTTACATCCCTGTTAGTGAGCATTTCTCCTTTGCCAAGATAATCCATCCTCCAACAGGTGTGGCATATCAAGAAGCTGATTAAACAGCATGATCATTACACAGGTGCACCTTGTGCTGGGGACATTAAAAGGCCACTCTAAAATGTGCAGTTTTGTCACACAACACAATGTCACAGATGTCTGAAATGTTGAGGGAGCGTGCAATTGACTGCAGGAATGTCCACCAGAGCTGTTGCCAGAGAATTGAATGTTCATTTCTCTACCACAAGCCGCCTCCAACGTTGTTTTAGAGAATTTGGCAGTACGTCCAACCGGCCTCACAATCGCAGACCACGTGTATGGCGTTGTGTGGGCGAGCGGTTTGCTGTCAACGTTGTGAACAGAGTGCCCCATGGTGGCGGTGGGGTTATGATATGGGCAGGCATAAGCTACGGACAATGAACACAATTGCATTTTATTGATGGCAAATTGAATGCACAGAGATATCATGATGAGATCCTGAGGCCCATTGCCGTTCCATTCATCCGCCGCCATCACCTCATGTTTCAGCAAGATAATGCACAGCCCCATGTCTCAAGGATCTGTACACAATTCCTGGAAGCTGAAAATGTCCCAGTTCTTCCATGGCCTGCGTACTTACCAGACATGTCACCCATTGAGCATGTTTGGGATGCTCTGGATCGACATATACGAAAGTGTGTTCCAGTTCCCAGCAATATCCAGCAACTTTGCACAGCCATTGAAGAGGAGTGGGACAACATTCCACAGGCCACAGTCAATAGCCTGATCAACTCTATGCGAAAGGAGCTGTCGCGCTGCATAAGACCCACCTGGTCACACCAGATACTGAATGGTTTTTAAAGGTATCTGTGACCAAAAGATGCGTATCTGTATATCCCAGTCATGTGAAATTCTTTGATTAGGGCCTAATTTATTTATTTCAATTGACTGATTACCCTATATGAACTGTAACTCAGTAAAATCTTTGAAAAATGTTGCATTTATATTTTTGTTCAGTATATTTTCTATAGTCAAAAGTGGATTTAGGCATCGAAAGGTGACCTTTTTAGAAAAAGTAATTTCTCCAATGTCTTTACAGGTAATATTGGTGTATTACGGTGTTTTCCATTAAAACTGGCCGTCAGCTAATCAGCCGGTTACAGACTCATTTTCAGCCGGCTACTTTTTCCACTTAATATTAACTAGGCTGTTTTTCATTTAAAAACTTCAACTCACTAGTCTGTCGAGCGTTCTAGAATGAACGATATGCATCTTCTAGCAATCTATTGATATGAAAGGCGCTTGTTAGTCACAAAGCGAGCGATGGCAGGGAAACGCAGTCTGCTGTCTGTCCCGCCTCCAGGTAAAATTTGTGTGTGCTGTGGTTGGTTGGAGTCACATTTCTTTACACGGAGGAGGGAGAGAGCATGATGCTCGTGAATTTGCATGTCCCATGTACAGTAAATGGTAACCTAACGTAGCAGGCATAAAATAAACGCCTGAAACTAGATCCCCCTACATACTAGTCTTAACGAGAATGAAAAGAACTGTCAGGAGTTTCTCTCCTGCACTGCTCAACCAATCCAGTAAATGGGGAGGAGGAGTTAAGATGGACTGTCGCCTTAGTGTCCAAAAGCGGAAGTTGCGTCACAGGCTCTCTTTCCATTTCCCCTGAAAACCGGAACATCTGGTTGTTGGGGACTCTGCACAGTGCATTCGTAAAGTATTCTGACCCCTTGACCTATTCCACATTTTGTTACGCTACAAACGTATTCTAAAATGGATTAAATGTTTTTTTCCCCTCATCAATTTACATTTTAGTAATTTAGCAGACGCTCTTGTCCAGAGCAACTTACAGGTAGGGAGTGCATACATTTTTCATACTGGCCCCCCGTGGGAATCGAACCCACAACCCTGGCGTTACAAGCGCCATGCTCTACCAACTGAGCTACAGGAGGCCCCCACACAATACACCATAATGACAAAGCAAAAACAGGTTTTAAGACATTTTTGCAAATGTATAAAAAAAACAACCCTGAAATATCAAATTTACATAAGTATTCAGACCCTTTACTCAGCACTTTGTTGAAGCACCTTTGGCAGCGATTACAGCCTTGAGTCTTCTTGGGTGTGACGCTACAAGCTTCGCACACCTGTATTTGGGGAGTTTCTCCCATTCTTCTCTGCAGATCCTCTCAAGCTCTGTCAGGTTGGATGGGGAGCGTTGCTGCACAGCTATTTTCAGGTCTCTTCAGAGATGTTCAATCGGGTTCAAGTCCAGGCTCTGGCTGGGCCACTCAAAGACATTCAGAGACTTGTCCCGAAGCCACTCCTGCATTGTCTTGGCTGTGTGCTTAGGGTTGTTGTCCTGTAGGAAGGTGAATCTTCGCCCCAGTCTGAGGTCCTGAGCGCTCTGGAGCAGGTTTTCATCAAGGATCTCTCTGTACTTTGCTCTGTTCATCTTTGCCTCGATCCTGACTAGTCTCCCAGTCCCTGCCGCTGAAAAACATCCCCACAGCATGATGCTGCCACCACCATGCTTCACCATAGGGATGGTGCCAGGTTTCCTCCAGACGTGACACTTGGCATTCAGGCTAAAGAGTTTAATCTTGGTTTCATCAGACCAGAGAATCTTGTTTCTCATGGTCTGAGTCCTTTAGGTGCCTTTTGGCAAACTCCAAGCGGGCTGTCATGTGCCTTTTACTGAGGAGTTGCTTCCGTCTGGCTACTCTACCATAAAGGCCTGATTGGTGGAGTGCTGCAGAGATGGTTGTCCTTATGGAAGGTTCTCCCATCTCCACAGAGGAACTCTGGAGCTCCGTCAGAGTGACCGTCGGGTTCTTGGTCACCTCCCTGACCAAGGCCCTTCTCCCCGATTGCTCAGTTTGGCCGGGCGGCCAGCTCTAGGAAGAGTCTTGGTGGTTCTTGGGGAACTTCAATGCTGCCAAAAAAAATTGGTAGCCTTCCCCAGATCTGTGCCTTGACACAATCCTGTCTCGGAGCTCTACGGACAATTCCTTCAACCTCATGGCTTGGTTTTTGCTCTGACATGCACTGTCAACTGTGGGACCTTATATAGACAGGTGTGTGCCTTTCTAAATCATGTCCAATCAATTGAATTGACCACAGGTGGACTCCAATCAAGTTGTAGAAACATCTCAAGGATGAGCAATGGAAACAGGATGCACCTGAGCTCAATTTCGAGTCTCATAGGGTCTGAATACTTATGTAAATAATACATATTTTTAACAAATTTGCAAACATTTCTAAACCTGTTTTCGCTATGTTATTATGGGGTATTATGTGTGGATTGATGAGGACATTTTTTTATTTAATCCATTTTAGAATTAGGCTGTAATGTAACAAAATGTGGAAAATGTCAAGGGGTCTGAGTACTTTCTGAATGCACGCCATAGCTCCATTCTTGTGTATTTTATTGTATTCCTCTTGTATTACTATTTTTAAACTATGTATTGTTGGGAATGGCTCATAAGCAAGCATTTTACTGTAAAGTGTACACCAGTTGTATTCGGCGCATTTGACAAATAACATTTGATTTGATTTCTTTCATTCATTGAAGAATTTGAATGACATAATGTCTGGCCTTTTCATGTCAAGGGCAGTCACAGACTGCTTACAATTAAAGAATAATAGTAATTGGCTGAGTCTAGCATGGAGACATAAATATGCAGCAACTTCTTCAGCTCAAATCGAAATTATGCTTATCGGGTACCTCACCTCACAGAAGGTGAGAGGTCAGTCTGAGCAGGCAGCCAGCATTTCTCTACATAATTGAGAGGAGTTTTGAATTAATTGTATAATTAATCTTGTCAATTTAAGTTACACAGAAGTCTGACCCTGAATTAGGCAGTCTGGAATATTCCAAATTGCCTTAATGTGAAATCTGGCTTCATAATGCACTTTGTTCTCTCATGATGAAATGAGGCAAGTTATTAGCAGAGATAAAAAGTGTATATTGTAATAACCAGTTATTAGTCCTTATCACGCTGTGCCTTTATGTGATTCATTTCCTCACAAAGTAATTCAAATGTTTTTTTTAAAGGACGGCTTATTTCATTAGGTCTATGTACATGAATGAAAGTAAAAAATTATGTGGTGGAATTTATGAAATACAAATTTAACGTCACATTCAACTTGTTGAAATACTCTAAATACTTTGCATAAATAATAGATTACTTTCACTGTGTTCATTGAGTAAAGAAAAGTGCTAGAAGTGTTGTCTGCTCCGCCTCCTCCCTTTCTGAACTTACTTTATGGTTCTTTAGCATGTACACCATGTCACTCAAGCTTTTCTGCAGTTTCATATCAATATTGCTTGGTCCTCTGTAGCTCAGCTGGTAGAGCACGGCGCTTGCGACGCCAAGGTAGTGGGTTCGATCCCTGGGACCACCCATACACAAAAAAAAAATTATGCACGCATGACTGTAAGTCGCTTTGCATAAAAGTGTCTGCTAAATGGCTTATTATTATTATATTCAAACCTTTTAGCACATAATCTAAGTCCCTCCCACCTGCCTACCTGCCTCCCCCCTCTTCCCCCTCCAGCCCTGGCTCCCAGCCCTCAGTCTGGACCAGGAGAGAGGAGAGCACTAGCAGGTAGCCTAGCAGTTAAGAGTGCTGTTCCAGTACCCGAAAGGTCACTGGTTCGAATCCCTGAGCTGGCAAGGAGGAAAAATCTGCTGTTCTGCCCTTGAGCAAAGCAGTTAACCCCCAACAACAAGTGATGAATTGGACGTTGATTAAGGCAGCTCCCAGCAGCTCTCTGATTCAGAGGATTAAATGCGGAAGACACATTTCGGTTGAATGCATTCAGTTGTGCAACTAACTACGTATCCCTTCCTCCCTTCCCTGTGTGGAGGGGACTCAGCAGGGGCAATAAAAACTCAGCGTGCAAACACCCTGTTTGCCTAAACGACACCCATTATCACCTGCTTAGCAGTGATGGAGCACTACTTGTTAGGCCCTGTGGCAGGCAAGCAGCTTCAGAGGCCTGGGAGGGAGGCAGTTTCAGAGGCCTGGGAGGGAGGGAGGGAGGGAGGGAGGCAGCATCAGAGGCCTGGGAGGGAGGGAGGGAGGGAGGCAGCTTCAGTGGCCTGGGAGGGAGGCAGCTTCAGAGGCCTGGGAGGGAGGGAGGGAGGGAGGCAGCTTCAGAGGCCTGGGAGGGAGGCAGCTTCAGAGGCCTGGGAGGGAGGGAGGGAGGGAGGCAGCTTCAGTGGCCTGGGAGGGAGGCAGCTTCAGTGGCCTGGGAGGGAGGGAGGGAGGCAGCTTCAGAGGCCTGGGAGGGAGGGAGGGAGGGAGGGAGGGAGGGAGGGAGGGAGGCAGGCAGGCAGGCAGGCAGCTTCAGAGGCCTGGCAGGCAGGCAGGGTCACATTTGTGCCTGGGTCTCTCTGGTCATATTGGGTTACTGTATTTTGGAAGCCCATACTGTACCACAGGAAACTCAGCACCCCTTACATTTAACAGCCTCCATAATGTGTAATCATTATCTCTAATGGGGCACTTGTGTTAAATGTCTGAGTTTTGGTTTGTGGGGGAGGGCGTCTGCAAACCCACTGGGGTTGGAGATCATTAGATATACTGGCGGTGGACGGGCCCCAGTGCAAACTCTCCAAGCAGGCTGGATTCTAAACTGTGTGTGTTGTAGCTGTGGGTACACTTAGTATAACATACTTAATTGAACATTTTATAGCACACTTGGCTCAATAGTCAGTCCTCACCTATCTCTCTGCCAAATCTGTTACTGCTCAGTTTATTAAACATTTATATATGTCAAGGTCAAAACAAGGCCTTAACAGCATGTCACACATCACTCAATCACGTATAATGTTAGGGTCCAGTAGGGCTGACCCCTATTAGTCGACTGGTTTATTTTTTGGTCGATAGGCTGTTGGTCGAGCAGTAGCAAAACAACAACAACAAAGAATATCATGGTGTACAAGACACCTGTCTGATTCACGCTGAGTGGACTGATCCATTGTGGAGGACGTGGGGATGGCACAGTCCATCACTCTAAGACAAGTGCTACTATGGTTATATTGCATAGGAACAATGGTGCAACACTAATAAAAATAATGCGCTTTCTCCCGCGTTGGATAGTGGTCGCTGTCCGCGGTTCTGAAACACAGATGAATTGGCGCTTTTTCCTAGACCATGTTGCTATGTGCATAATAGCAAGGTTAACCAGCATATTGGTGTTGAGAACAATGTGGCGGAGGCAGCAGTAGAATGAGGAGATGAGAAAACAGCCCTTGCCTTATTGTCTAAGAAAAGTGAGGAGAGAGGAAACCCCAACTTAATTAGGTCTCTAATCAATAGCCTAACTGTAAAATGTGCCTGGCTTGGGGCCTCCCGAGTGGCGCCGCGGTCTAAGGCACTGCATCGCAATGTTTGAGGCGTCACTACAGACCCGGTTCGATCCCAGGCTGTGTCGCAGCCGGCCTTGACCGGGAGACCCATGAGGCATCACACAATTGGCCCACTGTCGTCCCGATGTCCTTGTCCCATCGTGTTCTAGCCACTCCTTGTGGTGGGCCGGGAGCATGCACTCTGACTTAGGTCGCCAGATGTACGGTGTTTCTTCCGACACATTGGTGTTGCTGGCTTCTGGGTTAAGCGAGCAGTGTGTCAAGAAGCGGTGCGGCTTGGCAGGGTCGTGTTTCGGAGGACTCATGGCTCTCGACCTTCGCCTTTCCTGAGTCAGTACGGGAGTTGCAGGGATGGGACAAGACTGTAACTACCAATTGGGGAGAAATAAAACATGTGCCTGGCTTTATAAATCATGCATATATATCTACCACAGAAGGTTGGTGGCACCTTAATTGGGGAGGACAGGCTCATAGTAATGGCTGGAACGGAATCAATGGAATGGTATCAAACACATGGTTTCCAAACCATTCCATTTACTCCATTCCAGCCATTATTATGAGCTGTCATCCCCTCAGCAGCCTCCTTTGATATCTACAGAAATAAGACAGATCCTGCTTTTGTTGCCTGTTTGAGTGTTTGTTTAATAGCCTTCTGATTCTGTGAGCACCAAGCCTCACGCAACGACATGTCAAGTAAAAAAATTCACAAATTCGCAGTTTTTTATCTTTGCTTTGCTGTAATAAAGGCTTTACACTTTTTTTTGTTAGAACAGCCTCTGGTATTATTATTCTCCTTATTGTTATTATTACTATTATTACTATTATTACTATTATTATTATAATAATAATAAGTAATGTATTTATCATTAGTAGGCTTAGTATAGCAGCCTTGTATAACCACCATTGAGCTGTAGGCCTAAGAGCACATCCTGTTTAGTCTTAATACCGTAACTTATTTAGGCCTATATTTCAATACTTATATAGGCTCAGTGGCGACCCATCATTCAGGGCAGGTGGGGTTATTTTGGAATTAATACGTGTCACATATCAGTTTGCAAACAATGTTTAAAAAAAATCATTGTGTTAATAAAGCCGCGTACAAACATGGTCTCTTTTTTGATTTCTTGAGTAAGGTATCTCCTAGCTCAGTGTTTTCTGTGGTGGTGGGGCAGCCAGAGGAAAATACAGAGCGTAGGGATTGGTAATGTTCTCTAGTTGCGGCATGATTGGCTCAGTGTTCTGTCACTCATGGGGACACTACGTCATCGCAAAATCTACAGGGAGAGCTAGAAAGTTCAAGCCCCTTGGGTGCTGCCATAGATTTACATTAGAAGTGCCCATCCAAAAAGGCTCAAGGTCATTGGCCACAGATAAAATGACGTCAAATCACGCTATATCTACCATAGCTTTGATTGGGCTGATCATGTCAACATCATACTTTCAAAATCTTAGCTAGCAAGCTAGACAAGCAGTCATCATCATGAAACATCATGAATCAAGTCGACAATCTACTGGCAAATCCTTTTCAATTCTTGTCATATCGTATCGGTGCTCATTGGACATAAACATTACACAACAAGTTGGAAATCAAAAAATTCAACAATGAGTGGTTTGAAGGAATCAGTGGCTAACTACAAGCATTGCAAAGCAATCACTAGCCTGCTATTCAGTGGAAAGGGTGTGTGGTCCAAGTCTGGGTTTAAGGGTCTCTTTTCCAACCTTAAAAGGATAAACATTCACATGCAACACCATGGGCCAGAAAAGGTTGAATACATTGGCCATGCTGTCAATCCAGAGAATGCCAGACTTTGATGACAAATTTTGATGACAAAACTTGCCCACAAGAAGGACCACCGCGCCACCTTCCTGTTCGAGTGAGCACAACACAACAAGGTGAGTCTGAAAATGTATTGTACACTGCTGCATAAATGATGTAATATGCCAGGGAGATATGTATACTGTAGCTAAGAAAGTAATACTAAGTGTATATTGTGTAGTAAGCTGGTAGTAGTCCATGTGCCTCATCCTAATAATTTGGTCGCTTTCTCCCTCATAACTTAGCCTACTGTTCTTACTTGGTGGTGCACATGTAGCCTATAGCCTGTTTTAGAGAAATGTAATCATCAAATATTGTAAGAGTTTTCATTGTCTGCTTATATGCCCCCTTTATTTATCCTACGGTTCTGACTTGGTGTACAGGGAGAATACTGTAAGAACGGCCCATGTTCTGAATTCTGTCACTGTACATTTCAAAAGTGCTGAACAAATAGTTATATTGACTACGTCTGTCTTAGCTCGCTCATTAATGTCTTAATCGAAATTGAGGATTGCCTCTTATCCGCTCATTGTTCCCTAATGCCATAGTTTGTACATCTCAATTGTCAGAAGAAACCACATTTGTTTAAGCAAGTCAGCCATATCAGCTATGTTTTTTAAAAAGGCAGTAAATGAGGCTGAATGAACTGTTTCGCTGCCAGACAAGGCTCCGCTGATAGCCAGGTGTAGCGGTGGTAAGGATTCACTCCATGGTGCTGAAAAGAAAGCTCTGCTGTTGGGAAAGCTTTATATAGGCCTTAACAGTTTGTGGGCACAGTTTGTCCCCGTTATAGTGTAATTAATGTATTGTTTAGTGTTGTGTTGTGTAGTGGCTTTGCTGGCATGTATAACAATTTTTTTTTTTTTTTGGGGGGGGGGGGGGTTTGCCACACCAAGATTTACATGCTAAAATTGCCATTGTATAGGCTACTGTATCAATCATTCATTTGTTCATGTCATCACACAGCATAGGAGTCATTCATGATTTGAAATGCAATCAAGCATTTTAGTTTTTAAATAAAATAAAGCGAGCCTTAAATAATTAGCTTAAACAATAATTAAACTGTTATGGTATTATTTTATGTATCATTAAGGCAAATGTAGGGAGAGGTCAAAGGTAAAATAATAATATTAGTAATAAGCATGGATATGTTGTAAAATTAAAAACCTATATGCCTTAAAATGTTTATGGATTGAGAACCAGTTGAAAGGTTAATACAGAGCAGAGACATTTATGTGTTTTTCATGGACTCTCTGCAGCTGGTCTGGGTATGTCTATGACATGTGATGTACATACAACTCCTCGTGATGGCTGTGTGGAGATTGGAGTAACAATGGACCTAGTGTTATCATTTGTTTTGCTTATGACCCTATGACCTGACACATGGCCACATGCACATAATCTCAAGGGCCAGGGAGGATGGTAAATGATAAATGTTTAAATCATGTTTAAGTATTAATGGATATGTTTTATAATGTGTTATGAAATGATAATGGTGAAACAGAATTAACATGATTGATACTTTGTACTCCAGATGCATGCCTGTATAGTGAATATAGTCAATACAGAGTGTGATTGTTCTTTAACGTACGTATGTGCATAATTTTTTGAGTCATGCCACTAATAAGACACAGTGGCCCCACTTAGAGAAGCGCAAGTAGCCCTCGTGAGCAGCCAACATGTGATACTGAAAGATGCTATTGATTCACATAGGGAGGTGTAACCATCAGTTGTATCAGTGTGACTGTATAAAAAGGAGCACTCCGGTTCAGGACAAGCAGTTGTTCCATGGAGCAAGCTCAGGCTTTGTTATGCAATAAAGTCTAATTCTTGAATTCACAAGCTCCGGTGTCTTGAGAGATATTTTTGAGTTCATTGTCTCTTAGTCAAATATTTCCACGACATAATCGGCGAGCTTGCCAGGAGTTGACAATAGGGGCCAGTGACGGTGTACATCTGCAGTTATGAAACGGCTTGGACGGACCATACAAACATAAGCGGCCGCTTTTAAAAAGTAAGCCAAGTTCTTACTTATATAGTATAACGTTTGTGTGGGCCGATCCGGGGCACGGTATCAGCAGCAGAAATACCAAAGTAGGTCTCTCCAAATTTAAGAACCAGAAAATTAGACACTAGGAGCTTTTGAATTTAAGAATACATGTCGCTGTTGTTTGTCTGAACCGTCTGTTCAATTGATTTGATTCATTTGATTCATTTGATTCATTTGATTCATCTTGCTGATTGCTTTGTCTGGGTCATTTCGACACGGGTGGTTGTACAGCTGGTTGAGCGATCAGACAATAACATGTTAAGTCCTGCAGATACCGCTTTAGACGTGTTGGGGGAAGTGAATCGTCTTGAGGACTGCTTAGGTAGGCAGAAATCCTGTGTAATACCGCTCCTTTTTCTGTGTTGAGAAAGTGTAACAGAAGAAATAGGGCAGAATTGACAGGTCGCTTAGGAAAGCGTAGTAGAAGTCCAGGTGTGTTGAGGAAGTGTAATACCTAGGGGGCTAAATAAATAGAAATCCTGTGGATACCGCTTTGGAGAGCTAAAATTAGCATTCCAGAGGACTGAACGGGCAGGTGGCTACCTACGGTTACCGCTCTGATGAGGAATTATTTGTTGGAGGTCTGCTCAGGTAGGTAGGGAATCATCCTGTGTTGTGGTGATGCCAATATTAGGTAGGTAGGGTCGATCAGGTAAAAAAGTTAGGTCATCCGGCGTAGGTGACACCGTAAATTGGAGTAACACCGGTCATCCTGAGTAGGTGAATGGGTTAAATAGCTACAAGGGCTTCAAAATATAGAGAAAGTGTTAAATAAGAGTAGGTCTGCTCATCTCGTATGGTGAATGGTTTGCTTGTGCGGCTGTGAGTCATTCAACTGTCTGATTCATTTGGGCACAAGTGGCTGCTCATCTGTGTGAGTGAGAATAATAAGAAATCCTGCAAGTAAATAGCCTTTCTGTAAGGAAAGGAAATATATTTGAGGTTGTTTGAAGCTTCTGTCTGATGGAGAAAGGGTGTGCCCAATCTCACATTAGGAAAGAGAAGAATAAATGGTGCGTGGATATTCATTGACCAACTGAGTGTAGAAAATTCACGTTCCCAGGAGGGGTAGAATAAATCCTGTTGGAGGAACAGGTCACGTGTATCGGTGTGGTCATATGACGTTTATGCATTGTATTTTGATAAATCTGTTAGGGTATGTTTCTGACATTATATTTAGAAACTTTAGAGGTGATGCAGTATTATGATAAATTGACCTCAGTAAAATAATAACTAGGATAGGGTTAACATTCCAAATTTGGGCCCTTTGATAGAATAAAATATTCCTGTAGGTTATACAAAGTAATTAAGGGCGTTTAAGAACAACATTGTATAAATATGGAATAAGAGTGGTATAATGATGTAAATTAGTCGCACTCTGAAGTTTGAATGATGAGATATAGAGGTGTGTTTGATAATTATATATACATTGAAATAATAAGCTTTTCTTGTAAATTATATCTTGGAGTTTCGTACAACAATGCCTGTCATAGAATTTTGTAAGATCAGGGAATAGTGACCAGCATATATGATTCTAGGAGGATTCTATGACTGAGGGAAAGGATTTGGGTAATTTGTTGTTTGTTCCGCTGAGACTAGATGGTGATTAACTGTTTTGTGGCAATAAAGAATAATTATAAACATGAATGGTTTGGTAGATATGAATATATTGGGATATAATGAATTTTATGTGAGTGTGATTTAATACGAGGGATTGGATAAAATGATAGGTGTTGACTTGCCCAAACACGTAGACGTACGTGGAAATGGGAGAGAGTACATAGGACATGTGGTAGAATTAAGCATTGTAATAAACTATCTATTATTTCAGAAGCAGATATATAATTCATTTGGTTGGTCGTTAGATCTGTTTCCAAATCAATGAATGTGGGGTTTGACTTGTTGACTGCTAAGTTGATTACGTTGAGCGTGTGAGATCTGTGTCCTTCAAAGCTATTTTCTGATAAAGTGTGGTATGTGCCAGATACTAAAACTACTGACCATTATCATTGGAATAAAAGAGGATTAACTTGTCATTTCAATAAAGCATGGATTCTGCATCGCTGAACAGAGTCTAGGTTTTCTAAGTATAGTTTAGCTATAGTTGTGGGTTGTTTAGATTGAAGGAACAGTCAGGATAAGATTGGAAGATCTAGTAGCCTGCGTCTTTTCAGACTGAAGGACTCACTTATTCAACGGGAAGGAGTGAGGAGTGACTATAGTCTGAATAGCGTACTGGCAATTGCGATAGAGTTATGGCCATAATTTGAATTGTTTAGGTAGACTGGAATGAAAGTAAGATATTTTAATAATATGAATATACATATATTATTAGTTATTGTTGGGATGTGAATAGATTTTACTAATGCCATGAATTAGTTTCCGGTAAAAAGAGAGTCATACTTGTTTGACTGTATCGAGCTGAAATAGTTATTTAAAGAAAGTTTGAATAGTTGGATGGAAAACATTTATTTGACAAAATTCAAATTGTTATTACTTTATTCTATGGTTTGCGTGACATCAGTAATGTATGCGAATAGTTGAATTCTAGAATGATAATGTATTTTCGTTATGTGAATTAGGGGATGCAAGAAGCTTTGGCTATTATGCTATAGTGGGTTCTAGATTTGTTGAATAAACAAACTTATATTTTAAACAAAAGTAATGCAATAGGTACAATTATAATATTATCAGAAAAAGGCACTATACGCTCATCTGTGGTCCTCTGTAGCTCAGTTGGTAGAGCGCGGTGCTTGAAAAGCCAGGGTTGGGTGTTCGATTCCCAAGGGGGGCTAGTATAAGTATAATAATGTATGAGCACACTAATTGTGAGTCGCTTGGAATAAGAGCATCTGCTAAAGGACTAAAATGTTAACGGAGAGGAGACTACGTGGTAGTAATTTTTAGTCATTGAATGAGGTTTTGCTAGATTAAACGAGTGACAATGGTGAAATATGTCTATAGATAAATTGGATTGTGATAAATGGATTATTTCAATATATGATGGTAAACTACAGCAAGTGTTTGGTGTTACTTGTAGCTTGCTTAGAAAGGATAGTTAATTCATTCTGTAATGGCGGGGTGATGGTTTAATTGCGTGGCTATGATTTTAGTTGATTACAGGAGAAATAGGATATAGTTTACGACGCATGGAGAAGTGAATGTCTTATATGGTAATAGATCAACTGAACCAAACATGACGTTACTACGGCAATTTAGGATGGTTAATGTTGTTAAGTTCGTTTTTAAACCCTATGATAGAGGTAAATGCAGAACGCTGTTTGAAAGTGGTTTATTAGGTCTGCTAGGAAAAATGGAAGAATTTCCATTTTTGTCTGTGGATGTTGGACATTGGGGCTT
Organism: Coregonus clupeaformis; assembly: GCF_020615455.1. Classification (NCBI taxonomy): domain Eukaryota; kingdom Metazoa; phylum Chordata; class Actinopteri; order Salmoniformes; family Salmonidae; genus Coregonus; species Coregonus clupeaformis. Next base: position 30,612,420 of record NC_059220.1, read on the forward strand.
GCTGAAACGTGAGAGCGCTATAAGGGATATTATGGGTTACGTTAAGTGTACAAGGATCGCGTATTTTGTAGGAAGTCATAGGAGATTGAATATTACGACTGTTGGTCGCTTTGGATAAAGGCGTCTGCTAAATGGCATATTATTATTATTATTGTTATCGACAGGAGATTGCTAGCTAGTTAGCGGTAAGAGCTAGTGTGGTTTTCGTTGGGTGACGTCACTTGCTCTATGAACTGGAAGTAGATGCTTTGTGTGGCACTGGTGGAGCGACGGGTAACGGTGCTTCGATGGTGAATGTTGTCAATGTGTGCAGAGGGTCCCTGGTTCGAATCCAGTGAGGGACAGAAAGCAAATCTTTTACATTGATGTTATTGATGTGAATTACTGGTTTCATTGATAACATTATAGGAAAGATGTTGTCCTACCAATCCATGTTGGATAGGATAACATAGTAATTGAAATTGCATATTGGTGAATTGGATGTTTTATTGGTTTTTACTATAAATATAAAATAATTTGTCATCTGTTGAGGTACCATTATGAGGGAAATTAGCGGTAGAGTATGATAGATATTGTAGAGGGTTTAAAAAATAAGTTAATTGGGTGATGAGACAGGTTGACTTGATGTTGAATGGGATTGTGTAATAGAAGTAATTATTTATATTTAGGAGAATGAGAATATGTTATTAGGTAGTATTGCTTTGTGGAGACGATTAACTAATGAAGAACATGTCTCGATAGTTGAATAAGGAACGATATTTGATAATTGATCATTTTATTATGACATTATATAGTTTGTTTAAACAGCAGTGAGTTATGATGATGTTTTATTACTTCAGATAACGATAATTTGTTTATAGTACGTTGAACCTGGGGAGGTAGTTGTTGCTGTTGACTTGATGGATTAAGTAGACATCTTTTTATGGGTTTTGGATTATGAAACAATAAGTTTATATTTAGAGAAAAATAAATAGAAGAAAACATCAATGCAACAGTTTGCGACGTTTAAATTACTAAAATGGGGTTATAGGTTTATAGTGGAAGGTGTAGTTAACTTAATAAAATGTGTTATTATCTAGTGTCTTCTAAGTGGGAGTTTTCTTTTAATGATTGATGGGAGTCTCCTATAATATTATGTTAGGGGTAAGGTAGGACAAGACATATCAAACAATTTTAAATCGATGCTGGGGTTAATGATTGTTGATGAGATAGGACTGGGGATATATGTATGATGTTTTGTGTGTAATTACTATCTTTGGATTGTTGATTATATGTTAACGACATGTATACTTTCTCTTCCAGGAACATGGGGATTTCTTTATTGGGAGGTTAAAAAAGTCTGTAGGCTAGGGTGGAGCTAGTTAGTAAGATTAAGTAGTTTTATTTTTAGGTTGTCATAGGTAGCTACCAAAATAAATAAGGCCTGGCCATTTTTGTTTGTTTATTGTTTTACTATATGGTGTTCAAATAACCACAAACAAACTACTTAGTATGAAATGTTAGTTGTATAGGATTTTTATTTCTATTTGTTTTTTTTGATGGGATGGAAGTGAAATATCTTAAAGGGGCATACACATGTAATTTGGGTTTTATTTACTGAGGGATAAGTAAATATGTGTGATTTATTTTGAAAAGAGCTGTACTAAGGAATTACAACATTTATGAAAGGTTTTGATGGTTGTTAGAAGTAGTATACTATAGGATGAAACAATTCATTGAATGATTTCAATGACCTCTGAAATCTGTCCTGGCTTTATAGTGCGACCTGATCACCCGCACTATGAATTCTAGAGGCATGCTGAATTAGGGGGTTAGATAAAATAAGGATAATTGTGAAGAAGTTTATAATTTGGAAAAATCCTATATATAAATTAGTCTAAACAGGACAAGGATGAAGTGAGAGAGTTAGTCCTGAAGGAGAAGTATTCCTTGAATAGTGTTATGGAATACAGTTAAGTAAAGATATGCTCAAGGGTTGTCATTTTAAGGTTAGTTATTATTTTAGGTTTGATAGGCAATATTGTTTTGTTTTGTTTTTTGTACACATGAATCACGATGTGATGCATGTGTCCAAGGGGGGAAGTTGGGATTACAGAGGTTTTAATGGTTTATTATGGTTTTGTGGGGAAATATGCAAGGTGTATTAAGGATGTGAGCAGTAGTAATAATGTGTTATGGGTTAGGTTAAATCATTTTTGTTTTTGTGATAGGAGGCATGGTGTAGAGGCGGTCTGTCTATGAGATAAGTGGACTACAACAAGCTGGAAGCAGGTGTGCTTCATAATCTCAAGGCTTCTCTTGACGGATGAGAGGACATAAGTAGCATACTGTGTCTCACCTAACCTAACAATGTTCTTAAGATTTTCTTTTCATGGGTGAAGATAACTCTGCCCAACTGAGTAGGAGAATCTGAGTATTTTCTGTGCCCTGGAGACTATGTGATGGCAAAAGACTACAGAAGAAAGAACTGGAAAGACCCTAGGTGGAGGGGCCTGTACCAGGTGTTGTTGGCTACCTTAATGATGGTAAAAGTGGTGGAGATTCATGTTTCCCACTATAGGAGTGTTCCAACCTCAGCCATTGGGTAGCATTGTTGTCTTTTGTGTGTGTCTGTGCTTGTGTCATTGCAGCAGTAACTCTGAGCTTCCCTATGGGTAGGCTGATTGAAGGACACTTTTCACAGACCGATGTCGATAGATTGAGAGGGACTCTGGCTGATCCGGAGACCCTAGTGACGGGGGAAGGTTAACAACTGAAGTAACCATACACATCGTTGTCCAGGTTATACCAACGATGGTACGGATAGAGGGGAGTATCGGGTATCATCTTAACCATTGTACCAGAGTGAGGGAACTGATGATTAAGAGACTTTAAGGACCTTCCAGACCGCCGAGAGATTCCAGACCACCGAGAGATTCCAGACCTCCAAGATGCACCAGATATCCTTATCATTGATTTCTCTACACTTGACTAGTTACCTGATAATAAGGGGAATGGAGTACTGATAATAATAAAGAGCAGAAGAACAAGACATAGAAGGGATATAGACAGGATTAGAATGTATATTCTTGCACAGGCAAGAACCATAACTAAAAATACAGGAAGGGATCACTATTAAAATACAAGGGTTAAAATATTATTGGTGTATGAGAAACCAGCACAAAGAGTATGGGGAAGTCACATGGGGTAGTGTGACCTTAAGGTAATGAAAGAAAGAGACAGGTGAATCATAGACATAAGGAAAACAGTCCAAGACTTAGATAAACAATTTGATGTAGTATTTGGTGTTAGATTTCCAGGGGAAAGTGTTATTAGAAGAGAGAAGTGTAAGCAATTGTTAGAATAGGAACAAGGAAAGGGAAACACCAGAGTAATGTCAAATAGAGTATGAGCAAAAATATAGGAATGTTACAATAAAACAATTGGGTTATATAATTTGGGAGAATTCAAGGGAGAATGTGAAACATAATGATTTGTCATGTAGACAATGTTAATAGGGATGTTTTGGATTGGAAATTAACTCAACTGAACTGTTATGATCTGTCCTTTCCTGAGGTTACTACGGATGGTGTCGTAATGCATTGCAGAGATCAATTGGCCCAGAATGGTGTAAACCTCAATAAAAACCAAAAATCCTCTACTCGGCAGAAGAGGAACAACAAAGGCGTTGAAGACGTTCCTGTCTGACCCACCTCTGCCAGGAGACCTGAATCTCTTTTGTGCTTTTTCTTTCAAGAATGTGAGGAAAGAGGTCTATGCAAATGCAACTTTCTTCCTAGTTTGGGTATACTAGTTTGCACATGGACAAAGCAGGATGATGGTGGAGGTGTGGCGGTTCAGGTGTGACATTGGAATTGGGACAAATCCAAGATGAACTATGAAGAACATAATGAAGACGCCGGAAGATTGAGTGCCGGTAGAGGAAGGGAGTGTTAGTTGAGGTAGTATGTTGATAAAGGAGGTATTATACACTACTAAATTTATAGTAATTTGGACAATGCATTAAGGTACTGATCTGTTGTAATTCTTGTTATGAGGAAGTTAATGCTAGAATTAGTATAATATAAATATACATTGGGCCAGTATCAATATGTGCCAAGGTGAGAGGTTTAACTTTGAATGATGGAACAAAGGTGACTAATTAAGAATTGTCATTCTAAAGTTGTGTTGGGTAATTAATTTGATTATGATTATAAATTATAAGTGGACTGACTGATCTGAATAACTTATTAATATTAATGCTTAGTGATGTTGACATGGCAATTACTTGATTAGATATGGATATTGATTATTTTGATAGTTATAATACTTGTGATATGGGTGATTAATCTTTGTATTGATGGGACATTGGTGGAATGTCCCATAGGGGGATTATATGGTATTATTTTATGTATCATTAAGGCAAATGTAGGGAGAGGTCAAAGGTAAAATAATAATATTAGTAATAAGCATGGATATGTTGTAAAATTAAAAACCTATATGCCTTAAAATGTTTATGGATTGAGAACCAGTTGAAAGGTTAATACAGAGCAGAGACATGTATGTGTTTTTCATGGACTCTCTGCAGCTGGTCTGGGTATGTCTATGACATGTGATGTACATACAACTCCTCGTGATGGCTGTGTGGAGATTGGAGTAACAATGGACCTAGTGTTATCATTTGTTTTGCTTATGACCCTATGACCTGACACATGGCCACATGCACATAATCTCAAGGGCCAGGGAGGATGGTAAATGATAAATGTTTAAATCATGTTTAAGTATTAATGGATATGTTTTATAATGTGTTATGAAATGATAATGGTGAAACAGAATTAACATGATTGATACTTTGTACTCCAGATGCATGCCTGTATAGTGAATATAGTCAATACAGAGTGTGATTGTTCTTTAACGTACGTATGTGCATAATTTTTTGAGTCATGCCACTAATAAGACACAGTGGCCCCACTTAGAGAAGCGCAAGTAGCCCTCGTGAGCAGCCAACATGTGATACTGAAAGATGCTATTGATTCACATAGGGAGGTGTAACCATCAGTTGTATCAGTGTGACTGTATAAAAAGGAGCACTCCGGTTCAGGACAAGCAGTTGTTCCATGGAGCAAGCTCAGGCTTTGTTATGCAATAAAGTCTAATTCTTGAATTCACAAGCTCCGGTGTCTTGAGAGATATTTTTGAGTTAATTGTCTCTTAGTCAAATATTTCCACGACACTGTTTCATTTCGGGAATGGCATTCACGAATGAATGCGACTGTTTTTAGTCTTTGCTGTAATAAAGGCTTAACAAAAAACATGACTCTCTGATATGCTTATAATGTATTTACTGTTGTTTGCATTATTCCAAACGATCAGAAAAATTATATTGTGATCTATACAGCACCTGTTTGGCACACATATGTACTCAGCGCTCGCTCCTTACCTTATTTTTCTTGATCTCCACAACTAGTCACATTTATTCCACACATCTGACTTCCCCTTTACCTCATGAGCAACCAGTAAACATTGCCCCGTTTCTGCATCCATTTTGCTGTTATGGTGTTCGGAGTTTGTTATAACCAATTTATTGATGTAATTATGATACGCTATAGGTCGGGCCCTATCAGTCACGTGCATGTGATGCATACATGTTTCACGTAAAGAGAGCAAGGGTTGAGGGAATAGGGAATGTTTTTCCTAAACAAATGAGGGATTTTGGTAACAGAACTTTTCAGTCAGAAATGGCTGTAATTATGTTGCAGCTTCAGCAACACGGACAGCACGATAAACACTTTGATGGTCGCTGCATTTTTTAAACATTTTAGTCATTTAGCAGACGCTCTTATCCAGAGCGACTTACAGTTAGTGCATACATTTTCATACTGGCCCCCCGTGGGAAACGAACCCACAACCCTGGCCTTGCAAGCACCATGGTCTACCAACTGAGCTACAGGGGACCTGCAGCAGGGAGGAGAGAGAGACAAAGGGTGCTAGTCACACAGTCACACGCTGTCTTTTTTTTAACACAGTGCAGCAAGTCTGAGCCCGGCACAATCAAATAAATTGCTGGTCGGACTCCCTCTAGTCATTTGTGTGTCTTAATTATTTAATCAAACAGTGTGCTTAAAGCATCAGACAAGCACAGTGAATATAGTTGATTTGATTAAACACATAGGCCTTGGTTTCTCAAATGACTGCCTCGCCTGGTTCACCAACTACTTCTCAGACAGAGTTAAATGTGTCAAATCGGAGGGCCTGTTGTCTGGACCGCTGGCAGACTCCATGGGGGTGCCACAGGGTACAATTCTCGGGCCGACTCTATTCTCTGTGTATATCAATGATGTCGCTCTTGCTGCTGGTGACTCTCAGATCCACCTCTATGCAGACGACACCATTTTGTATACATCTGGCCCTTCATTGGACACCGTGTTAACAAACCTCCAAACGAGCTTCAATGCCATACAACACTCCTTCCGTGGCCTCCAACTGCTCTTAAACGCTAGTAAAACTAAATGCATGCTCTTCAATCGAATGCTGCTTGCACCCGCCCGCCCGACTAGAATCACTACTTTTGGCGGGTCTGACTTAGAATATGTGGACAACTACAAATACCTAGGTGTCTGGTTAGACCGTAAACTCTCCTTCCAGACTCACATTAAGCATCTCCAATCCAAAGTTAAATCTAGAATCGGCTTCCTATTTCGCAACAAAGCCTCCTTCACTCATGCTGCTAAACATGCCCTCGTAAAACTGACTATCCTACTGATCCTTGACTTCGGCGATGTCATTTACAAAATAGCTTCCAACACTCTACTCAGCAAATTGGATGTAGTCTATGACAGTGCCATCCGTTTTGTCACCAAAGCCCCATATACTACCCACCATTGTGACCTGTACGCTCTCGTTGGCTGGCCCTCACTACATATTCGTCGCCAAACCCACTGGCTCCAGGTCATCTAAAAATCACTTCTAGGCAAATCCCTGCCTTATCTTAGCTCATTGGTCACCATAGCAACACCCACCCGTAGTATGCGCTCCAGCAGGTATATCTCACTGGTCATCCCCAAAGCCAACACCTCCTTTGGCCGCCATTCCTTCCAGTTCTCTGCTGCAAATGACTGGAACGAACTGCAAAAATCTCTGAAGCTGGAGACACTTATCTCCCTCACTGTCTTTAAGCATCAGTTGTCAGAGCAGCTTACTGATCACTGCACCTGTACACAGCCCATCTGTAATTAGCCCACCCAACTACCTCATCCCCATATTGTTATTTACATTGTTATTTATTTTGCTCATTTGCACCCCAGTATCTCTATTTGCACATCATCTTCTGCACATCTATCACTCCAGTGTTAATACTCAATTGTAATTATTTTGCACTATGGCCTATTTATTGCCTTACCTCCATAACTTACTACATTTGCACACACTATATATAGATTTTCTATTGTGTTATTGACTGTACGTTTTATTTATTCCATAAGTAACTCTGTGTTGTTGTTGTTTTTATCGCACTGCATTGCTTTATCTTGGCCAGGTCGCAGTTGTAAATGAGAACTTGTTCTCAACTGGCTTACCTGGTTAAATAAAGGTGAAATGAATAAAATGTGTCTATATATGGAAAAATACACGTTTAAAAATGTTGACCAATCGATTGGTCGAAAGAACAGACGACTCTTGGTCGACCAATATTTTTTTTTGTCGGGGACAGCCCTAGGGTCCAGCACACTGCATGACAATTCCAAAAGGCAACATATTACCTGTGGAGGGGTGTTGGAAGGTCAGTAGAATCCTCCATTATGTTGGTTGTCGTAGGAAGCCTAAAAGGGTACAATGTTGGCGGAGGGAATGGCCTGATATATACTGCTGATGTTGTTTTACAAGTCAAGACTTATACAAATCTACTAATTGGAACCTATAGGTTTACTGTATGTTTTACTGTGTTTTACATCCATGCTATTCTTTATCTAACTCTAATGACAATGATTTGAATCTGTATAAAAATGCATGCACAGCCGTCTCTCTCCTGGAAAGCTTGAAGCCCCTGGGGTAGGCCTATTTGCAAGCATAATTATATTTTTTAACGCAATGACCTAGCTCTGTCCGCTCTTTTGTCATTCGATTTAGTAGCATGAGAAAATAGGCGGTAAAACATCTCCCTCAGTCGGTTTGTGTGGATGCCAGTTGTATGCCTTTTCAAAGGGCCTTTTTATGCTGTGACGTACAGTACCGCTGTACTGTTCTCTATAGATGCCATCTCTCTCTGGGAGAGAACTGCTATCCCAGCAGAACACTGTCACCCAGAATACAGATGGAGAATCTGTCCTTGTGCACTTCTGAAGTACACTCACATGGATAGCTCTATCTTGTAATGGGGAATGTACTTGTGAATAAAATACATAGTATTTGCATGAGAATATATATGAGAAAGTTTTGATGTTCTGTCTCTGTAGTCTGTGCCAGTCCTTCTCTCCTCCACCAAGTGTTTAGTTCTCACACAGGGTCTGCTGATAGCTCATAGCTGTGGTTTGCTCTCCTCAGGCCAGGGTGAATAGTTTCCTCCTTCTTCTTAAAGAGCACATCAGGATCTTATTTAGGCCCTATGGTAGAGAACATAATCCCAGGCTGAGAATCCAGGCACTGTGACCCAGCATGTCTGCCCCATGACCACTGGCATGTTGAGAACAACCTCTCTCCCCTCTTCCCTTACGACATCCAGTGCCAATGACGTATTATTCACATATTATGCCCATTTTATTCCCATACCAGGCACCCTGCTGGTATCCATTGGAATCACAGTGCACCTAACTGTCTTTGGCTTTATTTTTTTCTATTTTTTTGTTCTCTTTGATTGTTCTGGGAAATCTTGTAAATGAAAATGGGGCCAAATAGAATGTAATTGCTGCTGTGTGATGATTAGGAGAGCAAAATACTGATTTCCCAACCGTAGGGTCAGCCCGGGTTTAATTAGGGGAAGCACAATCAGTGTAAATCCTCTCGGTCTCCTGCCTGCCTGCCTGGGCCGTGCCAGTACAATCACACTCCTTTCAAGAGGATCGCAAGAAAATGGCTGCTGAGGAAATAAGAAAGGTGAGCAGCAGTGGCTTATTTTATCCTGGACAGGATTGTTTTGGAAATTGAGCTTCTGAAGAAGCAAAGGCCTGTCTTCTGGAAGAGTTCAGGGTTAGGAGCAAAATGGAAAAAAGGTCTAGCTACTGTACAGGCTTAGATATCACTCTTTTTAAGAAACGCTGCTGGTGAAAGACAGTGGGAAAGCTGAATAGGACAGTCTAACAAGGGACTAGTATCATTAGACTGTCTATCATACATTTTTTGAATACCAAATTGTGCACAGCAGGACAATAAATAATTTAACGGCCAAAAACCCATAAAGAAATCCCCAAATACTTCTCCTCTCACTAATACACATAGTGAAAACAGTACCGTTAGGACCCAGGCTGGACAGATGAGTGAGACCCGCCAGGTAAAATGACTGTGACCAATCTTCATGATTATCCAATCAGTGCTCTGAAACGTCAATTGTTCCCAGTCGATAGATAATTAAGGGGGATAATTGGCGGGGTATACTCTGTGGACACTAGAGTTGGTGCTGTTCCATGCCTTACCACAGCATCCAACTCACAGCATTACCCCTAGCCCCAGCTCTCCCTCACTGGCTGTAAGGAGACAGAGAATTACAACATCATCAGCCCGACATCCTTAAGTTGTCCACTGATCCTTCACTGTGCCCTGTTCCCTGCCTGCCTGCCTGCCTGCCTGCCCTGCTCTCTTTTTTTAACCTTCATTTTACTAGACAGGTCAATTAAGAACACATTCTTATTTACAATGACGGCCTGGCAAGGGTCAAAAGGCCTCCTGCGTGGCAGGGGGTGGGGTTTAAAAGAAAGTGTAAGACAAGATGGACGACCTAGACAGAACACACTTGGCAAGAGCACAGATACATCAGCAGACAGACCATGGAAACAAAGCACATCACGATAAGAGAGACACCACCATGCTACATGAAGAGAGACTTATGACAACAACACAACATCTCTCGGCCTGCTAAATGGAAAGTTCCTTTAATACGTAAAGATCAACTGGAAAATGAGCCTCTCTTGGACTGCAGGTACTGTAGTCTAGTGGTTAAGAGCATTGGCCCAGTAACCGAAAGATCGCTGGCTCAACTCCCCGAGCCGACTATTTGAAAAATCTGCCTGTGCCCTTGAGCAAGGCACTTAACCCTAATTGCTCCTGGAAGTTGCTCTGGATAAGAGCATCTGCTAATTGACTAAAATATCAATCTAGGAGGTGTCTGGGCTTTGGTAAAATGCCTCTGTAGAATTAGCCTGGATTAAGACTGAGCAATTGGACTGTAATTCCTTTCCAGCTATTAGCCCGTCACAGTTTGCCGTTTCTTGCCCCAACCCCAACCGCCTTTGATTAATTCATTAATTCACAAACAAAGCTGAATCGCATCTTGGCCCGGGCACCTCAAGTTCGCTTGACAAAATATGTGCTCTCATTTGGCTTAATTATTTGTGGGTTTACCATGTTTTGTTTATGCTCTGAGGAACAGCTATGGATCTCGTATATACAGCCCAATGAGGCAAATCAGTTGTGCTGTACTGATTTAGTTGGACTGTGCACCCCTCCACCTCTCCTCCACCTCTCCACCACACCCCTCTGCACCTCCCTCCCCACACAGTATGCATCCGTCTGGGCTTAGCCCTAGCCTTCAGACTGGCTCTTATTCAAAGTCTAGCAGCTCCCGGGACACAATTCAGTCCCCATCATTCAATATCCCCATTATCAGACTCATTAGTTCAGTCATTGTTTTGCTCTCATTAAGGAGAGATCCATCGTCTCGGACACCTCAGAATTAACATGTCAACCTATTGCTGCTTCTGGAATATCAGCAATACGCTATAAGCATAGTCTGAGCACATCCTACTGTGTGTGTGTGTGCCACGTCGACCTTGAGTTTGCTGACATGCAGGCCTCTCTAGAAACCTGCTGACACACTTCATGCATGCAGATGTGCATACCCCCACCCCTCACACACACACACACACACACACACACACACACACACACACACACACACACTGGATTTGCACAAACATCAACAGTAAGACAGGAGACGGCGGGGCAGGGCAGGTTTAAGATGCGAGGCAGGTCCTTGTGTGTGTTTGTGTGTGTGTATCGATCCTGTGAGGGCTCTCAGGCTCCTTCCCCAACAGTGGAGGCCATTCATCATGGAGGCCATGACTGGAGGCTGAGCCGCCTCTCTCTGTCAGGGTAAGGCAGACCTAGGCTGGACTGGGTGTTTCACAGGAGCCGGCTGCTGACATGGACTGGCTCACTAACTCATCTCAGAATGCACTGTCATGGGTAAACTCGGTTTCTGTTATTTGTGCATGATGTGGGTGTACTTTAGTCTAATGTAAATGAAACGTGACATTGAAAATCCTTCTCAAATAGCCATCATCCTAAAAGCCCTATGTCTAAAAAGAATATAGCATATTCATTTGTCTTTAGAATTATTTTGCTTGGGATTTACTGTATGCATGTCTCCCGCAGTCCCTTCATCACAACCTGTTGCACCTTCGTAGTCTCTCACGCTCTCCCAGAGACGCTTTGATTGCTAGCGTCTTCAGGAGCCACGGGAGACATTTGTCCTGTCTGTACATGGCTGGCCTTGGGTAGGCGGTGACGAGGACGGAGCAGAGCGCAGAGGGAGAGGAGCGTGGCCCGGCATCAGATGTGTTCTAAATAAATTTGACAGAGGAGTTTTACTGTCTCTCAGGGCTGCAGCTAATCTAATGTGAGGGAATGACCCACGCTGAGGCAGAGACAAGACACGGAGAGAGAGCGATAGAGGCAGACGTTCAGCTGGTGGGAAATCTGCCCTCTGAATCTCTCCCTCTCTCTCGCTCTTTCCAGGCTCGCTTACTTTCCTGCCTCTCCCTCTTTACAGATTATTTGGTAAATCAGCCTTTCCCTTCCATTTATGAAATTGATTATGTACTTTCTCTCTCTCGCTCTCTCTCTCTCTCTGCCTCGCTCTCTCTCTCTCTCTCTAGACGCTGGTGGGAAATCTGCCCTCTGAATAGGGTTGCAAAGCTACTGGTAATTTACCTGTTACCGGAATCTTCAGTAATTTTGGTAATTACCAGGTCATCTATCTGTTAACTTTGGTAATTTATTCTTGAATATGTACTCGTATATAGTATAATTTTTTATATACAGCACCAGTCAAAAGTTTGGACACACCTACTCTTTTAAGGGTTTTTCTTAATTTTTACTACTTTCTACATTGTAGAATAATAGTGAAGACATCAAAACTAAGAAATAACACATATGGAATCATGTAGTAACCAAAAAAGTGTTAAACAAATCAAAATATATTTTATATTTGAGATTCTTCAAATAGCCACCCTTTGCCTTGATGACAGCTTTGCACACTCTTGGCATTCTCTCAACCAGCTTCATGAGGTAGTCACCTGGAATGCATTTCAATTAACAGGTGTGCCTTCTTAAAAGTTAATTTGTGGAATTTATTTCCTTCTTAATGCGTTTGAGCCAATCAGTTGTGTTGTGACAAGGTAGGGGTTGTATACAGAAGATAGCCCTATTTGGAAAAATACCATATTATGGCAAGAACAGCTCAAATAAGCAAAGAGAAACGACAGTCCATCAGTCAATACGGAAAATATCAAGAACTTTGAACGTTTCTTCAAGTGCAGTCGCAAAAACCATCAAGCGCTATGATGAAACTGGCTCTCATGTGGACCGCCACAGGAATGGAAGACCCAGAGTTACCTCTGCTGCAGAGGATAAGTTAATTAGAGTTACCAGCCTCAGATACTGCAGCCCAAATAAATGCGTCACAGACACATCTCAACATCAACTATTCAGAGGGGACTGTGTGAATCAGGCCTTCATGGTCGAATTGCTGCAAAGAAACCACTACTAAAGGACACCAATAAGAAGAAGAGACCTGCTTGGGCCAAGAAACATGAGCAATGGACATTAGACCGGTGGAAATGTGTCCTTTGGTCTGGAGTCCAAATTTGAGATTTTTGGTACCAACCGCCGTGTCTTTGTGAGATGCGGTGTGAATGAACGGATGATCTCTGCATGTGTAGTTCCCACCGTAAAGCATGGAGGAGGAGGTGTTATGGTGTGGGGGTGCTTTGCTGGTGACACTGTCTGTAATTTATTCAGATTCCATATGTATTATTTCATAGTTCATAAGTATTCAGATCCTCTTCTATGAGACTCGAAATTGAGCTCAGGTGCATCCTGTTTCCATTGATCATCCTTGAGATGTTTCTACAACTTGATTGGAGTCCACCTGTGGTAAATCCAATTGATTGGACATGATTTGGACAGGCACACACCTGTCTATATAAGGTCCCACAGTTGACAGTGCATGTCAGAGCAAAAACCAAGCCATGAGGTCGAAGTAATTGACCGTAGAGCTCCGAGACAGGATTGTGTCGAGGCACAGATCTGGGGAAGGGTACCAAAACATTTCTGCAGCATTAAAGGTCGCCAAGAACACAGTGGAAAATAAGTTTGGAACCACCAAGACCCATCCTAGAGCTGGCTGCCCGGCCAAACTGAGCAATCGGGGGAGAAGGGCCTTGTTCAGGGAGGTGACCAAGAACCCGATGGCCACTCTGACAGAGCTCTAGAGTTCCTCTGTGGAGATGGGAGAACCTTCCAGAAGGACAACCATCTCTTCAGCACTCCACCAATTAGGCCTTTATGGTAGAGTGGCCAGATGGAAGCCACTCCTCAGTAAAAGGCACATGACAGCCCGCTTGGAGTTTGCCAAAAGGCACCTAAAGACTCTCAGACCATGAGAAACAAGATTCTCTGGTCTGATGAAACCAAGATTGAACTTTTTGGTCTTAATGCCAAGCGTCACGTCTGGAGGAAACCTGGCACCATCCCTACGGTGAAGCATGGTGGTGGCAGCATCATGCTGTGGGGATGTTTTTCAGAGGCAGGGACTGGGAGACTAGTCAGGATCGAGGCAAAGATTAACGGAGCAAAGTACAGAGATCCTTGATGAAAACCTGCCCCAGAACGCTCAGGACCTCAGACTTGGGCGGCGGTTCACCTTCCAACAGGACAACAACCCCAAGCACACAGCCAAGACATTGCAGGAGTGGCTTCAGGACAAGTGGCCCTGCCAGAGTCCGGACTTGAACCCGATCGAACATCTCTGGAGAGACCTGAAAATAGCTGTGCAGCAACGCTACCCATCCAACTTGACAGAGCTTGAGAGGATCTGCAGAGAAGAATGGGAGAAACTCCCCAAATACAGGTGTGCCAAGCTTGTAGCGTCATACCCAAGAAGACTCGAGGCTGTAATAGCTGCCAAAGATGCTTCAACAAAGTACTGAGTAAAGGGTCTGAATATTTATGTAAATGTATTATTTACGTTTTTTTATTTTTAATAAATTAGCAAACATGTCTAAATACCAGTTTTTGCTTTGTCATTATGGGGTATTGTGTTTAGATTGATGAGGAGAAAAAACAATTTAATCAATTTTAGAATAAGGCTGTAACCTAACAAAATGTGGAAAAAGTCAAGGGGTCTGAATACTTTCCGAAGGCACTGTATTTAGGATAATGTTTTACAGCTTTGTCATTCTATTGTTCATTTTAAAATCAAGTTATTTTATATTATATATATTTTACATGTGATAAACCTTCACAGAGGGCCAGAGATTATTAGACACCGGTGATAATCTGCAGTACCCAAAAAGGCCACTAGATGTCTGATAAAATTCCCCAAAAAACGTGAAAGTTACCAAAATGATGGTAGTTTACTGGTAAACTTCATTTAGTCACATTTTAGTCACATCACATTTGTATTGCCTCATGAACCTATAGTAAATATAAATCCCTGGCAATGTTCGAATACTAATTCTAGTATACTACATACTTAAACTGCATACTATGTACTCATCGTCGCATACTATTTAGCACGTACCGTTTTGTAAAAAATATGTAGTATGCCACGGCCGCAACATCTCCTGACTGGCTGAGTAGGTGGAGCGGGCCCGAGAGCAGGTGGATTTTTCCAAATTTAACAGATAAGCTTTGCATTAACCAAGCTGATTATAGCCAATTTCCAAATAGCCTGGTACACACACCAACACTTTTAAAATCAGAAGGCTATTGCACAGAGAAATGTGGACAGTCGGCTGCATCGCATATTCTGAATTGCTGGACAGCAACTTAATAAAGTAAAGCACTGATCATTGAGAACGAGATCAGAATGACTGCTAAGGCTTGATCCATAAATGTAGTAATTAAATAGGTAGCCACAAAACTAAAATAATCCATATTTTCAAATCAAAAGGTCTGATTAACATGACATCAATAACGCAGTGTCACGATTGTTTACGAACGAGAAGGACCAAGGCGCAGCGTGATAAGCATACATGTTTATTTTAACGAACGCGCCAAAACAACAAACAAAACGTGAAGTCCAAGGTAGCATACAAACAACATACCTTACACGAAACAAGATCCCACAACTAACAGGTGCCAAAAGGCTGCCTAAGTATGGTCCCCAATCAGAGACAACGAGCTACAGCTGCCTCTGATTGGGAACCACACCGGCCAACATAGATCTACACATTCTAGATCTAAACATAGACAATCAACATAGCACAACACGACACAGAAAATACACACCCTGACTCAACAAATGAGAGTCCTCAGAGTCAGGGCGTGACACGCAGCCACATTCGAGTCCCAGGTGCCGTCACATTCCGAAATAAAAAGATGGTTTAGTATTTTGTTTAAAAGTCCAAGAGAACAAGATACACTTTTCTTCCCAATTAAGTAGCCTCGTTTTGTTGTTTGGCTACTTGAAGAGAACTAGGGCCTATCACTCGCAGCCCACCTCTTCCAATTCATTGTGGAAAAGTGTGCATCGAATTCTACTAGATGAAGAGCCGAAATTGGTATAACATCCTGGCATTTAAATCATACTCGATTGTTCGACAAACGAATATAAAAATTATATTATATTATATAAGAATGATCTGACCATGTCAATTCCTAATTCAGCCAGAGCGAGAGAGCGAGAGAGAGAGACACACACAGAGCAAGAGAGACACACACAGAGCGAGAGAGACACACACAGAGAGAGAGACACACACAGAGCGAGAGAGACACACAGAGCGAGAGAGACACACACAGAGCGAGAGACACACACAGAGCGAGAGAAACGCACAGAGCGAGAGACACACACAGAGCGAGAGACACACACAGAGCGAGAGAGACGCAGAGAGAGAGAGAGACACAGAGAGAGAGACACACAGAGAGCGAGAGAGACACACAGAGCGAGAGAGACACACACAGAGCGAGAGACACACACAGAGTGAGAGAAACGCACAGAGCGAGAGACACACACAGAGCGAGAGACACACACAGAGCGAGAGAGACGCAGAGAGAGAGAGAGACACAGAGAGAGAGAGAGACACAGAGAGAGACACAGAGAGAGAGCGAGAGACACACACAGAGGGAGAAAGACAGAGAGAGAGAGAGACACAGAGAGAGAGACACACAGAGAGAGAGACACAGAGAGAGAGAGACAGAGAGAGAGAGAGAGACAGAGAGAGAGAGAGAGAAACACCCAGAGAGAGAGAGACAGAGAGTGAGAGACACAAGACAACAGACGGTAGTATGTGTTGCCGTAAAGTAGTATGGGTTTTACCTCCATCACTTGGTCGAGTCATTGCCATTGTTATCAACAACAGTCACAAGTCCCCTGTGCTCGAGTCCAAGTCCGAGTCTGAGTCACGTGTCCCTATGGCTGAAATCCGAGTCTCAGTGCTCGAGTCCTAGTCCAGGTGCTCAAGTCTGAGTCACTGGATACACATTAACTTAAAGTTATTTACCCAGTCAGATATAGCTTAATGGCAAGAGGAATTTAGTCAATAAATAGTTTGCTATCCCTTTTCCTTTCTTTCTGTGCCACCAAATGTTTGCATGTAGGCTACTGGTAATGTACCAGGGCCACGTTCAGTTGCAGATAGAAATACCATGAATAGAGCCAACGTTATTCCTTATTCAACATGTGAGAGGCATGTTTGTTCTACATAGCATGTTTCTATCTGAACGATCCAAAACGTTGCGTCCTGCTGAACGCGCCCCAGGTTGTTAGCTATAGCTAGCTAATGAGGTAACATGACTGAATAGGGTGTAGCCTAAACAAATGGTGAACAGTCCGGTCCACAATTAGCTTAGTTTTAGAATGGCCCGCAATATGCTTTATGAATGTAAAATGCGGCCCGCAAAAGCACAATAGAAAGAAAAAAACATAGCGTGGTATTACAGGCCATGTCTTTTGAACGGTACCCTAAGGGCTAGAATCAAGCCATTTTCTCTGAGGAAAAGATGGACACTTGGCTATGTTGGCTACAGAACCTGTATAGGAAATGCAATGGGAAAAGTGGGAGGGTTGAGCGAGACTACAAATTCAAAGACAGCCTACTTATCTATAGCCTACCAAAGGGAAAGAAAAACATAGCTAGATAGACTGTTTAACTATTAAACTCAATGCTACTATTGTCCACACTCATCGCTTGCTCCCCTGCAGCTCACCAGCTGATGTACAGTGCCTTGCAAAAGTATTCATCCCCCTTGCGGTTTTTCCTATTTTGTTACATTACAACCTGTAATTTAAATGGATTTTTATTTGGATTTCATGTAATGGACATACACAAAAAAGTCAAAATTGGTGAAGTGAAATGAAAAAAAGTAAATAACGGAAAAGTGGTGCGTGCATATGTATTCACCCCCTTTGCTATGAAGCCCCTAAATAAGATCTGGTGCAACCAATTACCTTTAGAAGTCACATAATTAGTTAAATAAAGTCCACATGTGTGCAATCTAAGTGTCACATGATCTGTCACGTGACCTCAGTATATATACACTTGTTCTGAAAGGCCCCAGAGTCTGCAACACCAATAAGCAAGGGGCACCACCAAGCAAGCGGCACCATGAAGACCAAGGAGCTCTCCAAACAGGTCAGGGACAAAGTTGTGGAGAAGTACAGATCAGGGTTGGGTTATAAAAAAATATCTGAAACTTTGAACATCCCACATAGCACCATTAAATCCATTATAAAAAAATGGAAAGAATATTGCACCACAACAAACCTGCCAAGAGAGGGCCGCCCACCAAAACCCACGGACCAGGCAAGGAGGGCATTAATCAGAGAGGCAACAAAGAGGCCAAAGATAACCCTGAATGAGCTGCAAAGCTCCACAATGGAGATTGGAGTATCTGTCCATAGGAACACTTTAAGCCGTACACGCCACAGAGCTGGGCTTTACGGAAGAGTGGCCCGAAAAAAGCCATTGCTTCAAGAAAAAAATAAGCAAACACGTTAGGTTCGCATTCCAGCAGGACAATGACCCTAAGCATACTGCTAAAGCAACACTTGAGTGGTTTAAGGGGAAACATATAAATGTCTTGGAATGGCCTAGTCAAAGCCCAGACTTAAAGATTGCTGTACACCAGCAGAACCCATCCAACTTGAAGGAGCTAGAGCAGTTTGCCTTGAAGAATGGGCAAAAATCCCAGTGGCTAGATGTGCCAAGCTTATAGAGACATACCCCAAGAGACTTGCAGCTGTAATTGCTGCAAAAGGTGGCTCTACAAAGTATTGACCCTGGGGGGGGGGTGAGTAGTTGTGCACGCTCAAGTTTTCTGTTTTTTTGTCTTATTTCTTGTTTGCTTCACCCAAAAAAATATTTTGCATCTTCAAAGTGGTAGGCATGTTGTGTAAATCAAATGATACAACCCCCCCCCCAAAATCAATTTTAATTCCAGGTTGTAAGGCAACAAAATAGGAAAAATGCCAAGGGGGGTGAATACTAGATGCTGTTCTTCTACTAATCTCACTGCAACTCCCCTCCATGTCTCCGACCACTACTTTGTATCCTTTTGTCTCTCGCTCTCCTCCAACACTACTCAATATGCCCCTACTCAGATGGTAATGCGCCGTCGCAACCTTCGCTCTCTCTCTCCCGCTACTCTCTCCTCTTCCATCCTATCATCTCTTCCCTCTGCTCAATCCTTCTCCCTCCAATCTCCTGATTCTGCCTCCTCAACCCTCCTCTCCTCCCTTTCTGCATCCTTTGACTCTCTATGTCCCCTATCCTCCCGGCCGGCTCGGTCCTCCCCTCCAGCTCCGTGGCTTGATGACTCATTGCGAGCTCACAGAACAGGGCTCCGGGCAGCCGAGTGGAAATGGACGAAAACTAGACTCCCTGCGGACCTGGCATCTTTTCACTCCCTCCTCTCTACATTTTCTTCATCTGTTTCTGCTGCTAAGGCCACTTTCTACCACTCTAAATTCCAAGCATCTGCCTCTAACCCTAGGAAGCTCTTTGCCACCTTCTCCTCCCTGCTGAATCCCCCACTCCTCCCACTCTGTGGATGACTTCGTCAACCATTTTGAAAAGAAGGTTGACGACATCCGATCCTCGTTTGTTAAGTCAAATGACACTGCTGGTCCTGCTCACACTGCCCTACCCTATGCTTTGACTTCTTTCTCCCCTCTCTCTCCAGATAAAATCTTGCGACTTGTGACGGCCGGCCGCCCAACAACCTGCCCACTTGACCCTATCCCCTCCTCTCTTCTCCAGACCATCTCCGGTGACCTTCTCCCTTACCTCACCTCGCTGATCAACTCATCCTTGACCGCTGGCTATGTCCCTTCTGTCTTCAAGAGAGCGAGAGTTGCACCCCTTCTCAAAAAACCAACACTCGATCCCTCTGATCAATCAATCAATCAATCAATTCTATTGAGCGTGCCGTCTTTAGCCAACTCTCTTGCTATCTCTCTCAGAATGACCTTCTTGATCCAAACCAGTCAGGTTTCAAGACTGGTCATTCAACTGAGACTGCTCTTCTCTGTGTCACGGAGGCTCTCCGTACTGCTAAAGCTAACTCTCTCTCCTCTGCTCTTGTCCTTCTAGACCTGTCTGCTGCCTTTGATACTGTGAACCATCAGATCCTCCTCTCCACCCTCTCCGAGCTGGGCATCTCCGGCGCGGCTCACTCTTGGATTGCGTCCTACCTGACCGGTCGCTCCTACCAAGTGGTGTGGCGAGAAGCTGTCTCCGCACCACGTGCTCTCACCACTGGTGTCCCCCAGGGCTCAGTTCTAGGCCCTCTCCTATTCTCGCTATACACCAAGTCACTTGGCTCTGTCATATCCTCACATGGCCTCTCCTATCATTGCTACGCAGACGACACACAACTAATCTTCTCCTTTCCCCCTTCTGATAACCAGGTGGCGAATCGCATCTCTGCATGTCTGGCAGACATATCACCACCTCAAGCTGAACCATGGCAAGACGGAGCTGCTCTTCCTCCCGGGGAAGGACTGCCTGTTCCATGATCTCGCCATCATGGTTGACAACTCCGTTGTGTCCTCCTCCCAGAGTGCGAAGAGCCTTGGCGTGACCCTGGACAACACCCTGTCGTTCTCCGCTAACATCAAGGCGGTGACCCGATCCTGTAGGTTCATGCTCTACAACATTCGGAGAGTACGACCCTGCCTTACACAGGAAGCGGTACAGGTCCTAATCCAGGCACTTGTCATCTCCCGTCTGGATTACTGCAACTCGCTGTTGGCTGGGCTCCCTGCCTGTGCCATTAAACCCCTACAACTCATCCAGAATGCCGCAGCCCGTCTGGTGTTCAACCTTCCCAAGTTCTCTCACGTCACCCGCTCCTCCGCACACTCCACTGGCTTCTAGTTGAAGCTTGCATCTGCTACAAGACCATGGTGCTTGCCTATGGAGCTGTGAGGGGAACGGCACCTCCATACCTTCAGGCTCTGATCAGTCCCTACACCCAAAACGAGGGCATTGCGTTCATCCACCTCTGGCCTGCTGGCTCCCCTACCTCTGCGGAAGCACAGTTCCCGCTCAGCCCAGTCAAAACTGTTCGCTGCTCTGGCACCCCAATGGTGGAACAAATCAAATCAAATCAAATCAAATCAAATTTTATTGGTCACATGCGCCGAATACAACAGGTGCAGACATTACAGTGAAATGCTTACTTACAGCCCTTAACCAACAGTGCATTTATTTTAAACAAAAAAAGTAAGAATAAAACAACAACAAAAAAAGTGTTGAGAGAAAAAGAGCAGAAGTAAAATAAAGTGACAGTAGGGAGGCTATATATACAGTAAAATAAAGTGACAGTAGGGAGGCTATATATACAGGGGGGTACCGTTGCAGAGTCAATGTGCGGGGGCACCGGCTAGTTGAGGTAGTTGAGGTAATATGTACATGTGGGTAGAGTTAAAGTGACTATGCATAAATACTTAACAGAGTAGCAGCAGCGTAAAAAGGATGGGGTGGGGGGGCAGTGCAAATAGTCCGGGTAGCCATGATTAGCTGTTCAGGAGTCTTATGGCTTGGGGGTAGAAGCTGTTGAGAAGTCTTTTGGACCTAGACTTGGCACTCCGGTACCGCTTGCCGTGCGGTAGCAGAGAGAACAGTCTATGACTAGGGTGGCTGGAGTCTTTGACAATTTTGAGGGCCTTCCTCTGACACCGCCTGGTATAGAGGTCCTGAATGGCAGGGGAGCTTTGCCCCAGTGATGTACTGGGCCGTACGCACTACCCTCTGTAGTGCCTTGCGGTCAGAGGCCAAGCAGTTGCCATACCAGGCGGTGATGCAACCAGTCAGGATGCTCTCGATGGTGCAGCTGTAGAATTTTCTGAGGATCTGAGGACCCATGCCAAATCTTTTTAGTCTCCTGAGGGGGAATAGGCTTTGTCGTGCCCTCTTCACGACTGTCTTGGTGTGTTTGGACCATGATAGTTCGTTGGTGATGTGGACACCAAGGAACTTGAAGCTCTCAACCTGTTCCACTACAGCCCGTCAATGAGAATGGGGCGTGCTCAGTCCTCTTTTTTTTCCTGTAGTCCACAATCATCTCCTTTGTCTTGGTCACGTTGAGGGAGAGGTTGTTGTCCTGGCACCACACGGCCAGATCTCTGACCTCCTCCCCTATAGGCTGTCTCATCGTTGTCGGTGATCAGGCCTACCACTGTTGTGTCGTCGGCAAACTTAATGATGGTGTTGGAGTCGTGCCTGGCCATGCAGTCATGGGTGAACAGAGAGTACAGGAGGGGACTGAGCACGCACCCCCTGAGGGGCCCCCCGTGTTGAGGATCAGTGTGGCAGATGTGTTGTTACCTACCCTTACCACCTGGGGGCGGCCCGTCAGGAAGTCCAGGATCCAGTTGCAGAGGGAGGTGTTTAGTCCCAGGATCCTTAGCTTAGTGATGAGCTTAGAGGGCACTATGGTGTTGAATGCTGAGCTGTAGTCAATGAATAGCATTCTCACGTAGGTGTTCCTCTTGTCCAGGTGGGAAAGGGCAGTGTGGAGTGCGATAGAGATTGCATCATCTGTGGATCTGTTGGGGGCGGTATGCAAATTGGAGTGGGTCTAGGGTTTCTGGGATTATGCTGTTGATGTGAGCCATGACCAGTCTTTCAAAGCACTTCATGGCTACAGACGTCAGTGCTACGGGTCGGTAGTCATTTAGGCAGGTTATCTTAGAGTTCTTGGGCACGGGGACTATGGTGGTCTGCTTGAAACATGTTGGTATTACAGACTCAGTCAGGGACATGTTGAAAATGTCAGTGAAGACACTTGCCAGTTGGTCAGCACATGCTCGGAGTACACGTCCTGGTAATCCGTCTGGCCCTGCGGCCTTGTGAATGTTGACCTGCTTAAAAGTCTTACTCACATCGGCTACGGAGAGCGTGATCACATAGTCATCCGGGAACAGCTGGTGCTCTCATGCATGCTTCAGTGTTGCTTGCCTCGAAGCGAGCATAGAAGTGGTTTAGCTCGTCTGGTAGGCTTGTGTCACTGGGCAGCTCGCGGCTGTGCTTCCCTTTGTAGTCTGTAATAGTTTTCAAGCCCTGCCACATCCGACGAGCGTCAGAGCCAGTGTAGTATGATTCAATCTTAGACCTGTATTGACTCTTTGCCTGTTTGATGGTTCGTCAGAGGTCATAGCGGGATTTCTTATAAGCGTCCGGGTTAGAGTCCCGTTCCTTGAAAGCGGCAGCTCTACCCTTTAGCTCAGTGCGGATGTTTCCTGTAATCCATGGCTTCTGGTTGGGGTATGTACGTACGGTCACTGTGGGGACGACATCATCGATGCACTTATTGATGAAGCCAGTGACTGATGTGGTGTACTCCTCAATGCTGTCTGAAGAATCCCGGAACATGTTCCAGTCTGTGCTAGCAAAACAGTCCTGTAGCTTAGCATCTGCGTCATCTGACCACTTTTTTATTAACCGAATCACTGGTGCTTCCTGCTTCAGTTTTTGCTTATAAGCAGGAATCAGGAGGATAGAGTTATGGTCAGATTTGCCAAATGGAGGCGAGGGAGAGCTTTGTATGCGTCTCTGTGTGTGGAGTAAAGGTGGTCTAGAGTTTTTTTCCCTCTGGTTGCACATTTAACATGCTGGTAGAATTAGGTAGAACGGATTTAAGTTTCCCTGCATTAAAGTCCCCGGCCACTAGGAGCGCTGCATCTGGATGAGCGTTTTCCTGTTGATTAATGGCCTTGTACAACTCATTCAGAGCAATCTTAATGCCAGCATTGGTTTGTGGTGGTAAATAGACAGCTATGAAAAATATAGATGAAAACTCTCTTGGTAAATAGTGTGGTCTACAGCTTATCATAAGATACTCTACCTCAGGCGAGCAAAACCTCGAGACTTCCTTAGTATTTGATTTTGTGCACCAGCTGTTGTTTACAAATATACACAGACCGCCGCCCCTTGTCTTACCAGAGTCAGACGTTCTGTCCTGCCGATGTAGCGTATAGCCTGCTAGCTGAATGTTATTGTTGTCGTTCAGCCACGACTCCGTGAAACATAAGATATTACAGTTTTTAATGTCCCGTTGGTAGGATAACCGTAATCTTAACTCGTCCATTTTATTCTCAAAAGATTGAACGTTGGCTAGTAGGATTGATGGGAGAGGCAGTTTACTCGCTCGCCGTCGGATCCTTACAAGGCACCCGGATCTGCGTCCGCGATATCTCCGTCTCTTCCTCACGCGAATGACGGGGATCTGGGCCTTGTCGGGTGTCTGTAGGATATCCTTCGCGACCGCCTCGTTGAAGAAAAAATCTTCGTCCAATGCGAGGTGAGTAATCGCTGTCCTGATATCCAGAAGCTCTTTTTGGTTATAAGAGACGATGGCAGAAACATTATGTACAAAATAAATTACAAATAACGCGGAAAAACACACATAATAGTACAATTGGTTAGAGGGCTGTAAAACGGCAGCCATCTTCCCGGCTCCCTCACGACGCCAGGACAGCGGAGTCACTCACCACCTTCCGGTGGTGAGGATAGGATAAAGTAATCCTTCTACCCCGCCCCCATACCCCCCCTAAAAAAAAATTGTAAAGTGGTTATCCCACTGGCTATAAGGTGAATGCACCAATTTGTAAGTCGCTCTGGATAAGAGCGTCTGCTAAATGACGTAAATGTAAATGTAAATGTACTTTCGCAAGTCACTGTAGGCTGTGTGCCGGCCGGGTGTGACACGTCCTTCCCAATGCTGAACAGAACTGCACTGTAAAATAGGTGTTTTGACCAATATTTTAGTCAGTATTTTTGTTGACCAAATTAACACTGTTGTAGATGCACCCTCTCAGAGAGAGCAGCTCTCCAGAGAGAGCAGCTCTGTGGGCGAGTGCTCAAAATTCATAGCAGGGTAATCCTTTCTCCCCGTGGCATGACTGGCCCTGACATTCCCCCTGTATCACCGCCGCTCACCCTTCATCCGCACCCGTGCCCTCGTATCACAACTAAGGACAGGCTCTGTGGTTTTAATGGCTGTAGTATTGTCATTGTTTGTCAGTGTTTGGAGTGGTCAGACAGGGAGATTTAAAGGACCTTGAGTGCCAGTCTCTGTTTGCATGACAGACTGTTTCAGGGCCTGTGTTAGAGGGGAAAGGGAGAATTATGGTTTTACATTAAACGGGATGACAGAGGCTGTCTGAATGACAGAGGGAGAGACTCAATTGTATCTGTGTATTTGTGAGTGTAATTCAAGCTTGAGTGTATATGTGATACACAAAGAGAAACTGAATGAAATGGTGAATGAGTGTGGGATTGAAAGCGGACCCCATAAGGAGAGAGAGATGCCTGTCCTTGTGCCTCTCCGCTCCTCATGCATCATTACCTCTCGCCAGCAGGCTGCTCCCTGGGTGTCGGGCCGGCCTCAGCACTGACCTCCAGAAATTAATCAACACACAAACCCCATGAGCACATCCAACGGACAGACTTGCCACCATGTCTACGCACATGCCTGCAAATGAGCCAGTCCACTTCACAGTGGAGGAGGGGACGATATAAAAAAGTTTGATGGGGGACAACATTTTTCTTGCAAGTGAAGAGAGAGTTGACATTTACAGAAGAGTGAGTACACAGACAAACATACTGTACCTCTTGACAAATCCATATTCAAGACAGCTGAGTTCAGATCTCCCTAAAGTGATTGATTACCAATGGTAGACTGTGTATGCATTGGCTTGTCTGTTTTAAACTTGTGACAGACTGCCAGGTGTGCCCTCACCCAGGAGACATGCCCAGTGTAACTGGGCAGAGTGCATGGATGCCAGTGTGGGTACAGAATGACTTGTCATTGACAGAGAGAATGTGAAGATCCTAACATGTTCTGGCTGACTTCCCTCTCCTCTCGATCCCCAGGACTGTATTCACACTGACTGTATAAGTGACCTCGTGTCTCCGGTAGACAGACTCTTTGGCAGGAGATCAGAATATGAAATGATTATATTATTAAAGCTGTACCTTTGACCTTGTCCTCTGGTCATGTGTCTGTTGCAGCTAGTTTTTCTAGCATTGATTTAAATGCATGCAGCTACTCTTTACAGTGACCTGAAACTGTATCCCCAGAAATCATTTGGGAAAGACATTGGGTAATTGATGTTCAAGTTTAGAGTTTAGTTTAGAGAGTTTATTAGTCACATGCACAGGGTCACAGATGTAATTGCGGGGCACAGTGAAATTCAACAGTGCAGGTCAAGAGTAGTGAATGGGACAATAATAAAATAATAATATATACATGTTTACATCTACGCACCAAGCCTACGGTGTGCGTCGCCAGCCCAGTCCGGCCTGTCCCTGCTCCACGCACCAAGCCTACGGTGTGCGTCGTCAGCCTGGTAAGGCCCGTTCCTCCTCCACGCACCAAGCCAGGGGTGCGAGTCGTCAGCCTGGTCCGGCCCGTTCCTACTCCACGCACCAAGCCAGGGGTGCGAGTCGTCAGCCTGGTAAGGCCCGTTCCTCCTCCACGCACCAAGCCAGGGGTGCGAGTCGTCAGCCTGGTAAGGCCCGTTCCTCCTCCACGCACCAAGCCAGGGGTGCGCGTCGTCAGTCCAGCACAACCCGTGCCTGGGTCACCGGTGCCTGGTAAGGTACCGGTCAACTGCTCCACTACGGAGCTGAAGCTAACCGCTCCTGCTAAGTCCAGTTCAGCTCCAGCCAGCGGGGCCAGACTGGACCAGGGGCGCTATGGGGGGTTTATTGGAGGGTGGTGGGCAAGGCCGGAGCCAGAACCGCCGCCGAGGAGGTATGCCCACCCAGCCCTCCCCTGTTTTGTTCAGGTTGAGGCGCGGTCGCAGTCCGCGCCTTTAGGGGGGGGTACTGTCACACCCTGGCTCTGGGACTCTATATGTTGAGCCAGGGTGTGTTCATTCTATGTGTTTAATTCTAGGTTGGTAATTCTGTTGTGTTTATTTCTATGTTGGCTAGAGTGACTCCCAATCAGAGGCAACGAGTGTCAGCTGTCGTTGGTTGTCTCTGATTGGGAGCCATATTTATACTGTCTATTTTCCCTTTGTGTTTGTGGGTTCTTGTTCCAGTTGGTCATTGTTACCGTGGACTTCACGAGTCGTTTCTTGTTTTGTTGGTTGTGTATGTTATCACTGAAGATAATAAATACCATGTTCGTTCAACACGCTGCGCATTGGTCTCTCCCTGACGATCGTGACAATACTGTATGTCTATTACTTATGTTTTAAATGGGCATATATGGTGGAAACATACAGTGCATTCGGAAAGTATTCAGACCCCTCAACTTTTTCCACATTTTGTTACGTTGCAGCCTTATTCTAGAATGGATTAAATCGTTTTTTCCCCTCATCAATCTACACACAATACCCCATAATGACAAAGCAAAAACTGTTTTTTGCTAAAATAAAATAAAATGAAAAAAATGAAATATCATATTTACATAAGTATTTAGACCCTTTAGTCAGTACTTTGTTGAAGCACCTTTGGCAGCGATTACAGCCTTGATTCTTCTTGGGTATGACGCTACAAGCTTGGCACACCTGTATTTGTGGAGTTTCTCCCATTCTTCTCTGCATATCTTCTCAAGCTCTATCAAGTTGGATGGGGAGCGTTGCTGCACAGCTATTTTCAGGTCTCTCCAGAGATGTTCGATTGGGTTCAAGTCCGGGCTCTGGCTGGGCCACTCAAGGACATTCAGAGACTTGTCCCGAGGCCACTCCTGCGTTGTCTTGGCTGTGTGCTTAGGGTCGTTGTCCTGTTGGAAGGTGAACCTTCGCCCCAGTCTGAGGTCCTGAGCGCTCTGGAGCAGGTTTTCATCAAAGATCTCTGTACTTTGCTCCGTTCATCTTTCCCTTGATCCTGACTAGTCTCCCAGTCCCTGCCACTGAAAACATCCCCACAGCATGATGCTGCCACCACCATGCTTAACCGTAGGGATGGTGCCATGTTTCCTTCAGACGTGACGCTTGGCATTAAGTCCAAAGACTTCAATCTTTTCATCAGACCAGATAATCTTGTTTCTCATGGTCTGAGAGTCCTTTAGGTGCCTTTTGGCAAACTCCAAGCGGGCTGTCATGTGCCTTTTACTAAAGAGTGGCTTCCGTCTGGCCACTCTGTCATAAAGGCCTGATTGGTGGAGTGCTGCAGAATTGGTTGTCCTTCTGGAAGGTTCTCCCATCTCCACACAGGAATTCTGGAGCTCTGTCAGAGTGACTATCGGGATCTTGGTCACCTCCCTGACCAAGGCCCTTCTCCCCCGATTGCTCAGTTTGGCCGGGCGGCTAGCTCTAGGAAGAGTCTTGGTGGTTCCAAACTTCTTTCATTTAAGAATGATGGAGGCCACTGTGTTTTTAGACCCTAGATCTGTGCCTTGACACAATCCTGTCTATGAGCTCTAAGGACAATTCTTTCAACTTCATGGCTTGGTTTTTGCTCTGACATGCACTGTCAACTGTGGGACCTTATATAGACAGGTGTGTGCCTTTCCAAATCATGTCCATCAATTTAATTTATCACAGGTGGACTCCAATCAAGTTGTGGAAACATCTCAAGGGTGATCAATGGAAACAGGATGCACCAAAGCAAAGGGTCTTAATACTTATGTAAATAAGGTATTTCTGTTATTGTTTTTTTTTACATTTGCAAATGTCATTATGGGATATTCTGTGTGAATTGATGAGGAAAAAATATAACTCAATCAATTTTAGAATAAGTATCAAAAATCAAAATGTATCAAAATGTGTAAAAAGGGAAGGGGTCTGAATACTTTCCGAATGCCCTGTATATGCCCATACAGTTGAAGTCGGAAGTTTACATACACCTTAGCAAAATACATTTAAACTCAGTTTTTCACAATTCCTGACATTTAATCCTAGTAAACATTCCCTGTCTTAGGTCAGTTAGGATCACCACTTTATTTTAAGAATGTGAAATGTCAGAATAATAGTAGAGAGAATTATTTATTTCAGCTATTATTTCTTTCATCACATTCCCAGTGGGTCAGAAGTTTACATACACTCAATTAGTATTTGGTAGCGTTGCCTTTAAATTGTTTAACTTGGGTCAAACATTTCGGGTAGCCTTCCACAAGCTTCCCACAATAAGTTGGGTGAATTTTGGCCCATTCCTCCTGACAGAGCTGGTGTAACTGAGTCAGGTTTGTAGGCCTCCTTGTTCGCACACGCTTTTTCAGTTCTGCCCACAAAGGTTCTATAGGATTGAGGTCAGGGCTTTGTGATGGCCACTCCAATTCCTTGACTTTGTTGTCCTTAAGCCATTTTGCCACAACTTTGGAAGTATGCTTGGGGTCATTGTCCATTTGGAAGACCCATTTGTGACCAAGCTTTCATTTCCTGACTGATGTCTTGAGATGGTGCTTCAATATATCCACATCATTTTCCGTCCTCATGATGCCATCTCTTTTGTGAAGTGCACCAGTCCCTCCTGCAGCAAAGCACCCCCACAGCATGATGCTACCACCCCCGTGCTTCCAGGTTGGGATGGTGTTCTTCGGCTTGCAAGCTTACCCCCTTTTTCCTCCAAACATAACGATGGTCATTATGGCCAAACAGTTCTATTTTTGTTTCATCAGACCAGAGGACATTTCTCCAAAAAGTATGATCTTTGTCCCCATGTGCAGTTGCAAACCGTAGTCTGGCTTTTTTATGGCGGTTTTGGAGCAGTGGCTTCTTCCTTGCTGAGCGGCCTTTCAGGTTATGTCGATATAGGACTCGTTTTACTGTGGATATAGATACTTTTGTACCTGTTTCCTCCAGCATCTTCACAAGGTCCTTTGCTGTTGTTCTGGGATTTATTTGCACTTTTTGCACCTGAGTATGTTCATCTCTAGGAGACAGAACGTGTCTCCTTCCTGAGCGGTATGATGGCTGCGTGGTCCCATGGTGTTTATACTTGCGTACTATTGTTTGTACAGATGAACGTGGTACCTTAAGGCGTTTGGAAATTGCTCCCAAGGATGAACCAGACTTCTGGAGGTCTACCATTTTTTTCTGAGGTCTTGGCTGATTTCTTTAGATTTTCCCATGATGTCAAGCAAAGAGGCACTGAGTTTGAAGGTAGGCCTTGAAATACATCCACAGGTACACCTCCAATTGACTCAAATGATGTAGTCCCCTGTAGCTCAGTTGGTAGAGCATGACGCTTGCAACGCCAGGGTTGTGGGTTCGTTTCCCACGGGGGGCCAGTATGAAAATGTATGCACTCACTAACTGTAAGTCGCTCTGGATAAGAGCGTCTGCTAAATGACTAAAATGTAAAATGTGCCAGGCGCACCGGTTTGAGTGTGTCAAGACCTGCAACACTGCTGTTTTGCTTTACGCTCAACAGTTTCCCGTGTGTATCAAGAGTGGTCCACCACCCAAAGGACATCCAGCCAACTTGGCACAACTGTGGGAAGCATTGGAGTCAACATGGGCCAGGATCCCTGTGGAACAGTTCTTGTGCTGACGTTGCTTCCAGAGGCAGTTTGGAACTCGGTAGTGAGTGTTGCAACCGAGGACAGACGATTGTTAGCCGTTGTTGCTCCTTGACGTGTCCACTTCACAATAACAGCACTTACAGTTGACCGGGGAAGCTCTAGCATGGCAGAAATTTGACAAACTAACTTGTTGGAAAGGTGGCATCCTATGATGGTGCCACGTTGAAAGTCACTGAGCTATTCATTAAGGCCATTCTACTGCCAATGTTTGTCTATGGAGATTGCATGGCTGTGTGCTCAATTTTATAAACCTGTCAGCAACGGGTGTGGCTGAAATAGCCGAATCCACTCATTTGAAATGGTGTCCACATACTTTTGTATATATAGTGCCGTGGTTCCCAAACCTTTTATAGTCCCGTACCCCTTCAAACATTCAACCTCCAGCTGCGTACCCCCTCTAGCACCAGGGTCAGCGCACTCTAAAAAGTTGTTTTTTTGCCATCATTGTAAGCCTGCCACACACACACTATACAATACATTTATTAAATATAAGAATGAGTGTGAGTTTTTGTCACAACCCGGCTTGTGGGAAGTTACAAAGAGCTCTTATAGGACCAGGGCACAAATAATAATATAATAATAATCAATAATTTTGCTCTTTATTTAGCCATCTTACATATAAAACCTTATTTGTTCATCAAAAATTGTGAATAACTCACCACAGGTTAATGAGAAGGGTATGCTTGAAAGGATGCACATATCTCTGCAATGTTGGTTTGTATTGGAGAGAGTCTCAGTCTTAAATCATTTTCCACACACAGTCTGTGCCTGTATTTAGTTTTCATGCTAGTGAGGGCCGAGAATCCACTCTCACATAGGTACGTGGTTGCAAAGGGCATCAGTGTCTTAACAGCGCGATTTGCCAAGGCAGGATACTCTGAGCGCAGCCCTATCCAGAAATCTGGCAGTGGCTTCTGATTAAATTCAATTTTCACAGAACCGCTTGTTGCAATTTCGATGAGGCTCTCTTGTTCAGATATTGGTAAGTGTACTGGAGGCAGGGCATGAAAGGGATAATGAATCCTGTTGTTTGTGTCGTCCGTTTCGGGAAAGTACCTGCGTAATTGCGCACCCAGCTCACTCAGGTGCTTCGCCAAATCACATTTGACATTGTCCGTAAGTTTCAGTTAATTTGCACACAAAAAATCATACAATGATGGAAAGACCTGTGTGTTGTCCTTGTTAATGCGGACAGAGAAGAGCTCCAACTTCTTAATCATAGCCTCAATTTTGTCCTGCACATTGAATATAGTTGCGGAGAGTCCCTGTAATCCTAGATTCAGATCATTCAGGCGAGAAAAAACATCACCCAGATAGGCCAGTCGTGTGAGAAACTCGTCATCATGCAAGCGGTCAGACAAGTGAAAATGATGGTCAGTAAAGAAAACTTTAAGCTCATCTCTCAATTCAAAAAAACTTGTCAATACTTTGCCCCTTGATAACCAGCGCACTTCTGTATGTTGTAAAAGCGTTACATGGTCGCTGCCCATATCATTGCATAATGCAGAATATACACGAGAGTTCAGGGGCCTTGCTTTAACAAAGTTAACCATTTTCACTGTAGTGTCCAAAACGTCTTTCAAGCTGTCAGGCACTCCCTTGGCAGCTAGAGCCTCTCGGTGGATGCTGCAATGTACCCAAGTGGCGTCGGGAGCAACTGCTTGCACGCGCGTTATCACTCCACTATATCCGCGTCATGGCTTTTGCGCCATCAGTACAAATACCAACACATCTTGACCACCAAAGTCCATTTGATGTCACAAAGCTGTCCAGTACCTTAAAAATATATTATCCTCTTGTCCTGGTTTCCAGTGGTTTGCAGAAGAGGATGTCTTCCTTAATTGACCCCCCATAAATGTAACAGACATATACCAGGAGCTGTGCCAGGCCCGCCACATCTGTTGACTCATCCAGCTGTAACGCATATAATTCTCTGGCTTTTATGCGAAGCAGTAATTGTTTAAAAACATCTCCTGCCATGTCACTGATGCGTCGTGAAACAGTGTTGTTTGCTGAAGGCATTGTCTGTATAGTGTTTTTGGCCTTTCCCCCAGCATTGTCCCTGCCATATCCGCGGCAGCAGGAAAAATTAAGTCCTCCGCAATAGTATGGGGCTTGCCTGTCTAGCCACTCGGTAGCACAACATATAAGACGCTTCTAGTCCCTTCTTATTAATAGTATACAAGTCTTACAACTCGACAGTCGTCTTAATTATCGCTAAAAAAACTCCTGTGGCTTATTCAAATTGGCATGTTTCGTTTTTAAATGTCTGCGCAAGAGTGAAGGTTCATTGAGTTGTACTTTTGCACATATAACACACTGTGGCTGAGGAAAGGCACTACTCCCAATATAAGTGAACCCCAAATCAATGTAGTTCTCATCTTATTTACGCCTCTTCGATGGTCCAACGTCCCTGTCTGTTGTTCGGTGCTTTCCTGGGTATGGGGGCAGTAGCTCTTCGGCTGTTTCAGATCCACAACTGTCAGTGTCCATGCTAGCTGGGCTGCAACAAATGTAGAATTACTGATGCTAGCATTGGATGTGCTCGTGGAAGCAGAACAACTTGTGTCGTCGACAGGTGCAGGTGTAGTACTGCTGGTAGTGGCAGTACTACAAGTAGAGCTGGTATGTGTCTCTATGGATGCGGGCCTTACTTTTTTTTAACCATTTATCCATTTTAGAGCAAACGGAATGAGCAGCAGCTACGTTTGGCTACATACGGACCGTTAGTGGAATTCCAGAGAGAGAGTAACGGTTAATGTGATTGGATGTTAATTATTTGACTAGGCTACCTATATTTGACATTGTGTTGTTATTTCGCTGAACACTAGATCGTTTAATTTTATTTTTGGCAGTGAAACAAGGCTACTCAGGCGAGAAAAAACATCACCCAAATGGACTGTTTGAAAATGTGAATCACATTTTTATTTGGCGTACCCACGACAGCATTGCGCGTACCCCAGTTTGGGAATAGCTGATATAGTGTATATGTATCCACACATGTAAGTACATAGATGTCTCATATCTGTTGAAATATACAAGAATTGGCTGTATTCAAATGTTTATTACATGTACACTGAGTGTACAAACCATTGAGAACCTGCTCTTTCCATGACATAGACTGACCAGGTGAATCCAGGTGAAAGCTATGATCCCCTTATTGATGTCATTTTTAAAATCCACTTTAATCAGTGGAGAGGAGATAAGTTAAAGAAGGATTTTTGAGACAATTGAGACATGGATTGTGTATGTCTGCCATTCAGAGGGTGAATGGGCAAAACAAAAGATTGAAGTACCTTTGAATGAGGTATGGTAGTAGGTGCCCTGTAGCTCAGTTGGTAGAGCATGGCGCTTGCAACGCCAGGGTTGTGGGTTTGTTTCCCATGGGGGGCCAGTATGAAAAATGTATGCACTCACTAACTGTAAGTCGCTCTGGATAAGAGCGTCTGCTAAATGACTAAAATGTAAAATGTGCCAGGAGCACCAGTTTGAGTGTGTCAAGACCTGCAACACTGCTGTTTTGCTTTACGCTCAACAGTTTCCTGTGTGTATCAAGAGTGGTCCACCACCCAAAGGACATCCAGCCAACTTGGCACAACTGTGGGAAGCATTGGAGTCAACATGGGCCAGCATCCCTGTGGAACGCTTTCGACACCTTGTAGAGTCCGTGCCCTGACGAAATGAGGCTGTTCTGAGGACAGTTCAGCCATTTGACTGTTTTAAGCCATTCCCACTTATCCCTTTGTTGCATCCGGGAAGCGCATCATGACAGCATCTGTGGGGGGAAAGCAACAAATGGAAGATAAAGAGCACATAGAACAGTTAGGGGTTGGGTTTGGGGTCATAAATAAAAATAAAATAAAATGGAAAAACCTTTATGTGAAAAGCTTATCAGATTCAGTTGAATAAGAAACCCTTGACCATTAATGCCCTGTTTGCAATTATTGATTGGTAAATTCAATTAAGGGATAGTTCACATTTTTACACCTTAGAGTCAGTCAGATGGTTCCCTACCCTGAAAGTAGTCCATGGGCCAGGAGAAACTGTAATCCATGATTCAGAGTTGCTTAAATAACCGCTATTAACTTGAGTGAATTTGGCCCCAAACATTGAACTTTGACTAATTGCCCCCATCACCCCCATAGTTTTTTTGTTAGCCATCTGACTTTAGACTATAACGTGTAAAAAAGTGAACCTTTAACATTTTCAATTTATTGAATTGAAATTGACCCCAACCCTGTTATGGTGTATACATTGTTTTATAGAATTCAGCGAGATATTGAGATTTACAGGAGGTCATTTTTCTACTTCCCCAGAGTCAGATGAACTCATGAATACCATTTTTATGTCTCTGCCTACAGTTAGGAGATTATTGAAGTTAGCATATCTTTAGCTTAGTACAACTGCTGGAAGTCTGCCGGTATAGTAGCCAGCAGATCGCAACGTTGTTTCTGTCTGAAATGCGCTTCCCATGCGCTCACAGACACCGTAATGAGACAGATACAACGCTGTGATCTCTATGCAACAATGGGACAGAGAATGAGGACGTGGATAGAATCTTGTTTCATATGATTGTCAGTAAAATTCACAACTTTATAAAATATTGGAAAAAAGTATTTGATCCCCTGCTGATTTTGTACGTTTGCCCACTGACAAAGAAATGATCAGTCTATAATTTTAATGGTAGGTTTATTTGAACAGTGAGAGACAGAATAACAACTACAAAATCCAGAAAAACGCATGTCAAAAATGTTATAAATTGATTAGCATTTTAATGAGGGAAATAAGTATTTGACCCCTCTGCAAAACATGACTTGGTGTTTTGCAGTACTTGGTGGCAAAACCCTTGTTGGCAATCACAGAGGTCAGACGTTTCATGTAGTTGGCCACCAGGTTTGCACACATCTCAGGAGGGATTTTGTCCTATAGGATTAGGGATAGGGATAGGGATAGGGATATTTTCTATGGTCCTCTGTAGCTCAGCTGGTAGAGCACGGCGCTTGTAACGCTAAGGTAGTGGGTTCGATCCCCGGGACCACCCATACACAAAAAAAAAAACCAAAAAAAAATGTATGCACGCATGACTGTAAGTCGCTTTGGATAAAAGCGTCTGCTAAATGGCATATTATTATTAAGGTCTGGAGACTGGCTAGGCCACTCCAGGACCTTAATGTGCTTCTTCTTGAGCCACACCTTTGTTGCCTTGGCCGTGTGTTTTGGGTCATTGTCATGCTGGAATACCCATCCACGACCAATTTTCAATGCCCTGGCTGAGGGAAGGAGGTTCTCACCCAAGATTTGACAGTACATGGCCCCGTCCATCGTCCCTTTGATGCAGTGAAGTTGTCCTGTCCCCTTAGCAGAAAAACACCCCCAAAGCATAATGTTTCCACCTCCATGTTTGACGGTGGGGATGGTGTTCTTGGGGTCATAGACAGCATTCCTCCTCCTCCAAATACGGCGAGTTGAGTTGATGCCAAAGAGCTCGATTTTGGTCTAATCTGACCACAACACTTTCACCCAGTTCTCCTCTGAATCATTCAGATGTTCATTGGCAAACTTCAGATGGGCCTGTATATGTGCTTTCTTGAGCAGGGGGACCTTGCGGGCGCTGCAGGATTTCAGTCCTTCACGGCGTAGTGTGTTACCAATTGTTTTCTTGGTGACTATGGTCCCAGCTGCCTTGAGATCATTGACAAGATCCTCCCATGTAGTTCTGGGCTGATTCCTCACCGTTCTCATGATCATTGCAACTCCACGAAGTGAGATCTTGCATGGAGCCTCAGGCCGAGGGAGATTGACAGTTATTTTTTGTTTCTTCCATTTGCGAATAATCACACCAACTGCTGTCACCTTCTCACCAAGCTGCTTGGCGATGGTCTTGTAGCCCATTCCAGCCTTGTGTAGGTCTACAATCTTGTCCCTGACATCCTTGGAGAGCTCTTTGGTCTTGGCCATGGTGGAGAGTTTGGAATCTGATTGATTGATTGCTTCTGTGGACAGGTGTCTTTTATACAGGTAACAAGCTGAGATAAGGAGCACTCCCTTTAAGAGTGTGCTCCTAATCTCAGCTCGTTACCTGTATAAAAGACACCTGGGAGCCAGAAATCTTTCTGATTGAGAGGGGGTCAAATACTTATTTCCCTCATTAAAATGCAAATCAATTTATAACATTTTTGACATGCGTTTTTCTGGATTTTTGTTGTTGTTATTCTGTCTCTCACTGTTCAAATAAACCTACCATTAAAATTATAGACTGATCATTTCTTTGTCAGTGGGCAAACGTACAAAATCAGCAGGGGATCAAATACTTTTTTCCCTCACTGTATGTATAGCTTTGTAAGACTATAAATTACTAACCACCTAGCTTTGGAGTACTTAGAAGGTCTAGTTCCCTGTTTTTGAGAGGAGCTGGCTACTGTGGGAGACTTCTAGTAATTGCACTAAGCTAACGGTATGCTAACTTCAATCATCTCTAAACTGCATGCAAAGACATACAAATGGTTTCCATGAGTTCGTCTGACTCTGGGTAAGTAGAAAAACAACCTAAATCTCAAAATCTCGCAGTATCCCTTTAAGCCATGTCAGTGTCTGGAGTAATATTTATTCACCATTCTTTCTGCTATGAGTCATTTATTAGTCATATTATTTTTAAAACAATATCATGACGATATCCGAACACTGTCAAATGCTCATTTGCAATCAATGAACAAAACCCTACTCACCAATTACTGCGGTCACCTTTTCAGGATCCAATCAGTCTTTTTTCTCCCCATCTTCTCCCCGTTTAGCTTTGCCACCTACAATTGTTCAAATGAAATAAGTTCAATGTGTCAAATAATTATCCAAAGTCATAATGACACAGCCAGATATTTAAATTTGAGTTAGGTCTGAAGATGACTCTGACTAAGCTGTACAATGCTACAAATAATACATACATACAGTGGTGGAAAAAGTACTCAGTTGTCATACTTGAGTAAAAGTAAAGATTCCATAATAGAAAATTACTCAAGTAAAAGTGAAAGTCACCCAGTAAAATACTGCTTGAGTAAAAGTCTAAAAGTATCTTGTTTTAAATGTACTTAAGTACAGTGGTGGAAAAAGTACTCAATTGTCATACTTGAGTAAAAGTAAAAAGTAAATGGTATACATCAAATTCCTTATATTAAGCAAACCAGACGGCACGATTTACTAGTTTTTTTTATTTACAGACAGACGGGCTCACTCCAATACTCAGACATCATTTACAAATTCAGTATTTTGTGTTTAGTGAGTCCGCCAGATCAGACGCAGTAGGGATGATGACGCGTTATATTAATAGGTGCATGAATTGGTGTTGATGTCCTTCCTGAGCATTCAAAATGTAATGACTACTTTTGGGTGTCAGGGAAAATGTAATGGAGTAAAATGTACATATTTTCTTTAGGAATGTAGTGGAGTAAAATTAAAAGTTGTCAAAAATATAAATAGTAAAGTACAGATAACCCCCCAAAATACTTAAGTAGTACTTCAAAGTATTTTTTACTTAAGTACTTTACACCACTGCATACAGTGGCTTGCGAAAGTATTCACCCCCTTGGCATTTTTCCTATTTTGTTGCCTTACAACCTGGAATTAAAAATGGAATTTGGGGGGGTTTGTATCATTTGATTTACACGACATGCCTACCACTTTGAAGATGCAAAATAATTTTTTTTGTGGAACAAACAAGAAATAAGACAAAAAAACAGAAAACTTGAGCGTGCACAACTATTCACCCCCCCCAAAGTCTATACTTTGTAGAGCCACCTTTTGCAGCAATTACAGCTGCAAGTCTCTTGGGGTATGTCTCTATAAGCTTGGCACATCTAGCCACTGGGATTTTTGCCCATTCTTCAAGGCAAAACTGCTCCAGCTCCTTCAAGTTGGATGGCTTCCACTGGTGTACAGCAATATTTTAGTCATACCACAGATTCTCAATTGGATTGAGGTCTGGGCTTTGACTAGGCCATTCCAAGACATTGAAATGTTTCCCCTTAAACCACTCAAGTGTTGCTTTAGCAGTATGCTTAGGGTCATTGTCCTGCTGGAAGGTGAACCTCCGTCCCAGTCTCAAATCTCAAGACTGAAACAGGTTTCCCTCAAGGATTTCCCTGTATTTAGCGCCATCCATCATTCCTTCAATTCTGACCAGTTTCCCAGTCCCTGCCGATGAAAAACATCCCCACAGCTTGATGCTGCCACCACCATGCTTCACTGTGGGAATGGTGTTCTCGGGGTGATGAGAGGTGTT
The DNA here is from genome assembly GCF_020615455.1 of Coregonus clupeaformis. NCBI lineage: Eukaryota > Metazoa > Chordata > Actinopteri > Salmoniformes > Salmonidae > Coregonus > Coregonus clupeaformis. Next base: position 30,651,082 of record NC_059220.1, read on the forward strand.
GGGTTTGCGCCAGACATAGCATTTTCCTTGATGGCCAAAAAGCTCAATTTTAGTCTCATCTGACCAGAGTACCTTCTTCCATATGTTTGGGGAGTCTCCCACATGCCTTTTAGTGAACACCAAAAGTGTTTGCTTATTTTTTTCTTTAAGCAATGGCTTTTTTCTGGCCACTCTTCTGTAAAGCCCAGCTCTGTGGCGTGTACGGCTTAAAGTGGTCCTATGGACAGATACTACAATCTCCGCTGTGGAGCTTTGCAGCTCCTTCAGGGTTATCTTTGGTCTCTTTGTTGCCTCTCTGATTAATGCCCTCCTTGCCTGGTCTGTGAGTTTTGGTGGGCGGCCCTCTCTTGGCAGGTTTGTTGTGGTGCCATATTCTTTCCATTTTTTTAATAATGGATTTAATGGTGCTCTGTGGGATGTTAGAAGTTTCTGATATTTTTTTATAACCCAACCCTGATCTGTACTTCTCCACAACTTTGTCCCTGACCTGTTTGGAGATCTCCTTGGTCTTCATGGTGCCACTTGCTTGGTGGTGCCCCTTGCTTAGTGGTGTTGCAGACTCTGGGGCCTTTCAGAACAAGTGTATATATACTGAGATCACGTGACAGATCATGTGACACTTAGATTGCACACAGGTGGACTTTATTTAACTAATTATGTGACTTCTGAAGATAATTGGTTGCACCAGATCTTATTTAGGGGCTTCATAGCAAAGGGGGTGAATACATATGCACGCACCACTTTTCCATTATTTATTTGTTCGAATTTTTTGAAACAAGTTATTTTTTCCATTTCACTTCACCAATTTGGACTATTTTGTGTATGTCCATTACATGAAATCCAAATAAAAATCCATTTAAATTACAGGTTGTAATGCAACAAAATAGGAAAAACGCCAAGGGGAAATGAATACTTTTGCAAGGCATACAGCGATTTTCCCATAGAATTAGAGTAGAACGGACATTCCCATCCCAAACAGTGTTGGTTTGAGTGAACAACAAGTAGCCTCTTTTCACAGGTGATGTATCTCTGACACAACACCTGTTATCCTTATACAGTATGTGCATTCTAAATTGGAGACCCCCCAAAAAAATTACCCAACGTGATTGGATCTTCATCCTTGGAAACAAAATTCTATTGCGCTTGAGAAAGCTATTCCCTCATCCCCAAGGCCGAGCCCCTCCTAGCCATGATCTCAACAAAACAGAGCTGCTATTCCTCCCAGCGAAGGCCTGCCCGCTCCAAGACCTCTCCATCATGGTTGACAACTCCGCCCTCCAGACGTTCTTTGGGACAGTAACGTTCGAGCCTGGGTGAATTTCGATCTGTAAAACATAAATAATTCACACAGATGCTGTAAAAAAACTACTGTAACTAAGTACAGTAACATAATACATCCTCTGTATTAAAATGTCATACTACACTGAACAAAAATATAAACGCAACATGCAACAATTTCTAAGATTTTATAGTTCACATCAGGATAAATTCATTAGGCCCTAATCTATGGATTTCACATGACTGGGAATACAGATATGCATCTGTTGTTCACAGATACCTTTAAAAGAAAGGTAGGGGCGTGGATCAGAAAACCAGTCAGTATCTGGTGTGACCACCATTTGTCTCTTGCAGTGCGACACATCTCCTTCTCATAGAGTTCATCAGGCTGTTGATTGTGGAATGTTGTCCCACTCCTCTTCAATGGCTGTGCAAAGTTTCTGGATATTGCGGGAACTGGAACACGCTATCGTACACGTCGATCCAGAGTATCCCAAACATGCTCAATGGGTAACGTCTGGTGAGTATGCAGGCCATGGAAGAACTGGGACATTTTCAGCCTTGAGGAATTGTGTACAGATCCTTGCTACATGGGGCCGTGCATTATCATGCTGAGTCAGATGGATGGCACGACAATGGGCCTCAGGATCTCATCATGGTATCTCTGTGCATTCAAATTGCCATTGATAAAATGCAATTGTGTTCATTGTCCGTCGCTTATGCCTGCCCATACCATAACCCCACCACCACCATGGGGCACTCTATTCACAACGTAGACATCAGCAAACCGCTCGCCCACACGACGCCATACACGCTGTCTGCCATCTGCCCGGTACAGTTGAAACCAGCATTCATCCGTGAAGAGCACACTTCTCCAGCGTGCCAGTGGCCATCGAAGGTGAGCATTTGCCCTCTGACGTCGGACAAGACCCTGGTGAGGACGACGAGCACTCAGATGAGCTTCCCTGAGACGGTTTCTGACACTTTGTGCAGAGATTCTTCGGTTGTGCAAACCCACAGTTTCATCAGCTGTCCGGGTGGCTGGTCTCAGACGATCCCGCAGCTGAAGAAGCCGGATGTGGAGGTCCTGGGCTGGCGTGGTTACACGTGGTCTGTGGTTGTGAGACCGGTTGGACGTTTATTGTCCCCAGCACAAGGTGCACCTGTGTAACGATTATGTTGTTTAATCAGCTTCTTGATATGCCACACCTGTCAGGTGGATGGATAATCTTGGCAAAGAAGAAATGCTCACTAACAAGGGGTGTAAACTAATTTGTCCACAACATTTTTGTGAAATAAGCTTTTAGTGCATATGGAACATTTCTGGGATCTTTTATTTCAGCCCATGAAACATGGGACCAACACGTTTATATTTTTGTTCAGTATAGCTAATACATTGACTTATATTTAAAAATATACCTTCTCAGTATTTATGTTAACCTCAGATGATATAAAAGTTAACAATAATGTACTATGTTTCAATAAAAAGGAATACACATATAAGGAAGCAATACTGAGCCAGCTAATGGTAGCTGCTAAGCAAATAGCAACCCTATAGCCTAGTATAGGCTTGACAGGCTTGCGATAGCGTATTTAGCTTAGCATTGGCATATACAGTATTTTTCTAAAAATACAACTCTGTAACCTATAACACTTGGGTGAGGAGATGTCAGGGCCTATAGCATATACAGTGGGGAAAAAAAGTATTTAGTCAGCCACCAATTGTGCAAGTTCTCCCACTTAAAAAGATGAGAGAGGCCTGTAATTTTCATCATAGGTACACGTCAACTATGACAGACAAAATGAGGAAAAAAATTCCAGAAAATCACATTGTAGGATTTTTAATGAATTTATTTGCAAATTATGGTGGAAAATAAGTATTTGGTCAATAACAAAAGTTTCTCAATACTTTGTTATATACCCTTTGTTGGCAATGACACAGGTCAAACGTTTTCTGTAAGTCTTCACAAGGTTTTCACACACTGTTGCTGGTATTTTGGCCCATTCCTCCATGCAGATCTCCTCTAGAGCAGTGATGTTTTGGGGCTGTCACTGGGCAACATGGACTTTCAACTCCCCTCCAAAGATTTTCTATGGGGTTGAGATCTGGAGACTGGCTAGGCCACTCCAGGACCTTGAAATGCATCTTACGAAGCCACTCTTCGTTGCCGGCGGTGTTTGGGTCATTGTCATGCAAGAAACGACCCAGCCACAATCCCCTCGATCAATTCCAAGGATTTTCACTCAACAGATACATGCCCCATTCATTCTTTCCTTTCCATCCCCTTGCAGAAAAACAATAAATTTCTCACCCCCATGGTTGAGAGGTTTTACCAAAAGTTCTATTTTTGGAATGTGCTGTGTGGAATGTCTTCTGGATCATCCAAATGCCTCAACAAATGGAAATATACTGGTTTAAACAGGGGAACGCACGGAGGTTTACTGTGACTTGTACTTTGGCCCCTCTCTGCGGCTCTTTCGCTAGGTCCCCCGTGTGGTTCTGGGATTTTTGCTCACCGTTCTTGTGATCATTTTGACCCCACGGGGTGAGATCTTGCGTGGAGCCCCAGATCAAGGGAGATTATCAGTGGTCTTGTATGTCTTCCATTTCCTAATAATTGCTCCCACAGTTGATTTCTTCAAACCAAGCTGCTTACCTATTGCAGATTCAGTCTTCCCAGCCTGGTGCAGGTCTACATTTTTGTTTCTGGTGTCCTTTGACAGCTCTTTGGTCTTGGCCATAGTGGAGTTTGGAGTGTGACTGTTTGAGATTGTGGACAGGTGTCTTTTATACTGATAACAAGTTCAAACAGGTGCCATTAATACAGGTAACGTGTGGAGGACAGAGGAGCCTCTTAAAGAAGAAGTTACAGGTCTGTGAGAGCCAGAAATCTTGCTTGTTTGTAGGTGACCAAATACTTATTTTCCACCATCATTTGCAAATAAATTCATTAAAAATCCTACAATGTGATTTTCTGGATTTTTTTTTTTCAATATGTCTGTCATAGTTGACGTGTACCTATGATGAAAATTACAGGACTCTCTCATCTTTTTAAGTGGGAGAACTTGCACAATTGGTGGCTGACTAAATACTTTTTTTCCCCACTGTAAATGGAGTAGAAAATAAACCACAATATTACCTCAGAGGAGCTATAAATTAATAAGTTCAAACCAGAATATTATCTGGAGCCATTTTTTATTATTATTATTCTCTGGGCTAGCCTTTCTTAGCAGCAAACCCAGTCATCTCTATGTCAAGATCACTAACAGTTTCACTAGATCAATTTACACATGTAAACTTAAAGATTTCAACATACAAGGTAAGTATCACTCAGATACCATTTTGACTCTAACATTTTCTATAGATAATGTGCTTGTGTACACCACAGACCTGTTTAAGAGAGCAAATCAAAAAGAGAGAAGAGGAGAAATGTTTAGGCGTCAAAGGCGTCTTCTTCTAGTGTTGTCAAGGGGAGGGAAGACATAAACCGCTGTGCACCCACAACCCCTGCTGGTGTCAACAGGCATAAACAATTCCCAATGGAAATCCTTGGAGGACTCAGCCCAAAGTAATAGTGTATTACAACCTATACAATCATTGATTACAAATTCCAATATCTAAACAATGTTTAATAAACAGAATGTGATTATATAACCTTATGGGCAGCAACAACTATAGTGTACGAAAATAAACATTCACACTTTCTGTGTGTTTTCAAAACTTGTACATCACAAATTATAAACCTACAATTGTCTACGCCAGGGGTGTCAAACGTACGGCCCGCGGGCCGGATCAGGCTCGCAAACGGGTTTAATCCGGCCCGCGAGATGATTTTGGAAAAAAAAAAACAAGTATAAAAATGCGCTGCAATTTTTCAATAAAATAAACTGCTGTTCCAATTGCGTCCACTAGATGGCGCAATAGCAATTGTGTTAAGCAAGCAAACTGTTTATACCGGGGCAGAGCAAGTAGGTCAAGCACGTGCAGCCAATGAGCTACTTTGTTTTGCCCGCGATATTTATTACGGCTTCTACTTTTAACATTATGTGCTTTGGCACCCTCATTGCCCCAATATGTCTCTGTCAAAAAAGAGAAAAGTGGACGCAGAGTGCAGAGTGTTCCAAGAAAAATGGTCATCCTATTTAATCACGGAATTGAATGGGAAAGCTGTATGTTTGGTGTGTTCAGAGCATGTTGCAGTGCTGAAAGAATATAACCTTCGATCGCCACTATGTGAGTCTTCATGCCGACAAATATGACAACTTTCAAGGACAGCGGAGATGAGAGAAGGTGAATGAACTGTTGGCGGGTCTGAAGAAACAGCAGTCTGTGTTTACTCACAGCCGAGACATCAGTGACGCTGCAGTGAAAGCTAGCTACCTCATTGCTAATGAAATCGCAGTGGCTTCAAAACCATTTAGTGAGGGTGTATTTGTAAAAACATGCATGATGAAGGCAGCGGAGATTGTGTGCCCTGAAAAGCGGCAGGCTTTTGCAAATATCAGCCTGACAAGAAACACAGTTGCAGACAGGATTTCCGATCTTTCAGTGGATTTGGACAGCCAGTTGAAGCAAAAAGTAAAGTCATTTATTGCGTTTTCGGTTGCAATTGATGAAAGCACGGACATTACAGATGTTGCACAACTGGCCATTTTTTCATCCGCGGAGTTGATGACACATTGACCATCACCGAGGAGTTTGTGGAGTTGGTGCCGATGACAGATACAATGACAGCAGCTGATATTTTTACGCACTCGTCGGGGCGCTGGACAGGGTCGGAGTGGACTGGTCCCGCGCTGTCAGCCTGGCTACAGATGGTGCGCCCTCAATGATCGGGAAAAAAGCAGGCGTTGTGACAAAGTTCAGAGAGAAAGTGCAATCTGCAAATGGAGGACGTGATTTTTTGACTTTTCACTGTATTTTGCACCAGGAGGCTTTGTGTTGCAAGTCATTAAAGATGGATAACGTCATGAAGGTGGTCATCCAAACTGTTAATTTCATCCGATCCAGAAGCCTGAATCACCGTCAGTTTGACAGCCTTCTCAGAGAGAAAGACCACATCTATGGCCTGCCATACCACACTGAGGTAAGATGGTTAAGCCGAGGTGCTGTGCTGAGGCGTTTCTTTGATTTACGAGAAGAAATTGAACAGTTCATGGAAGAAAAGGGCAAACCAGTGTTAGAATTTCATTCCGCAGAATGGATGCCGGACCTTGCATTTATGGTGGATGTTACAGAGCACCTGAATAAAGTTGTCACGCAGTATTATGACAGCATACGTTCTTTCAAGTTGAAGCTGTCATTGTGGGAGACGCAACTTGCCGGTGGTGATGCAGCTCACTTCCCCTGTCTGAAAAATGTGTGCTTGACCCAACATGTGGCAGACATGAAGCGGTTCAAAGATAAAATAACTGGACTGTTACGGGAGTTTGAGCAACGCTTTCAGATTTATGTTTATATGTTTTTATGTTGATGTGCTATTGTTTTTAATTGATTTTATTTTATTTGTATATTTAACCTATTCTTGACTCTGTGGTTCTTGCACTTGTTTGGGGAACAGGATTTCATTATTTTTATCTACATTTCTGCCTGAGAAATGACACCCTGATATAGTTCTGTGATCTGTGATATACAGTGCCCTCCACAATTATTGGCACCCCTGTTTAAGATGTGGTCGAGGACTTCCAAAAATTCTCATTTTTTGTTAAACAACATAGAACCCAAATGCAAAAAAAAGAAAAAAATCCAACCTTTTATTTAAGTACATTACTTTGGTGTAAAAAAAAAAATCACACATTTAGAAAAAAAAATACTTGAAATCATGTGTCCCACAATTATTGGCACCCCTGATGTTAATACTTTGTACAACCCCCTTTTGCCAACAAGACAGCACTTAATCTCCTCCTATAACATTTCACAAGATTGGAGAACACAGAGAGAGGGATCTTTGACCATTCTTCTTTGCACAATCTTTCTAGATCATCCAGTGTCCTGGGTCCTCTCTTATGCACTCTCCTCTTTAGCTCGCCCCCACAGGTTTTCGATTGGGTTGAGGTCTGGGGACTGAGATGGCCATGGGAGGACCTTGAGTTTGTGACTGCTGAACCATTTTTTGTGTAGATTTTGCCACATGTTTTGGATCATTATCCTGCTGAAAGACCCAATGACGACCCATCTTCAGCTTTCTGGCAGAGGCCATCAGGTTTTTATTTAAAATGTCCTGGTAGTTCAAAGCGTTCATAATGCCATGCACCCTAACAAGGTTCCCAGGGCCTTTGGAAGAGAAACAGGCCCACAGCATCACAGATCCTCCACCATACTTCACAGTGGGCATGAGGTTCTTGACTCTGTGGTTCTTGCACTTGTTTGGGGAACAGGATTTCATTATTTTTGTCTACATTTCTGCCTGAGAAATGACACCCTGATATAGTTCTGTGATCTGTGAAACAGTTCTGTTAATCACTGAGGCATTGTGTGTTTGTGTGTTCTTTTTCTTTAGAATTTTCAAATAAACTTGACGTGTTTTATGATTAATAGTGATGTTGTGCTTGTACTATTTTGGACACACTGTCCTCAGGCTCCAGCTTTATGTTGTATGTTGATCGTATTAAAACAAAGAAAACAATCTGAAGTTGTTGTTTTTAAGTTATATATACCATGATTTTTCCGGTCCGGCCCACTTGGGAATAGATTTTCCTCCATGTGGCCCCTGAGCTAAAATGAGTTTGACACCCCTGGTCTACGCCATCCAAATGTTTATCTCAAAATGAGATGGCAAGTATCATCTACAGTAGATACAAGAAACAACATAGTAGTTATAAGGTTGCCTAACACTAAATGCAATAAAAAATAATTAATTCCTGTGTGTGAGATTTATGTATTGTTTTTAAATATATGGCATGAAAAAAAAACTTTCTAGAATATATTTCAAAGCAATAAATGCATTGAACAAAAAAAAAAAGGTTCTGAGTACATCTTGCATGATGAAAATACGTATCCAAATTATAATTTTTTGTATGGGGGGTGTGAGATTTATGTTATTAAAATATACGATCATACATTTTAAAATATATGTCACATTTATATATGGGTTTTACATATATGATCATACAGTGCATTTTGGAAAGTATTCAGACCCCTTCGCTTTTTCCACATTTTGTTACGTTACAGCCTTATTCTAAAATTGCTTAAATAGTTTTTTTGACCTAATCAATTTACACACAATACCCAATAATGACAAAGCAAAAACAGGTTTTTAGAAATGTTTGCAAATTAAAACAAATATGTAAAACAGAAACCTTATTATATAAGTATTCAGACCCTTTGCGATGAGACTCGAAAATTAGCTCAGGTAAAACCTGTTTCCATTGATCTTCTTTGATATGTTTCTACAACTTGGGAGTCCACCTGTCGTAAATTCAATTGATTGGACATGATTTGGAAAGGAACACACCTGTCTATTTAAGGTTTCACAGCTGAGAGTGCATGTCAGAGCAAAAACCAAGTCATGAGGTCGAAGGAATTGTCCGTAGAGCTCCGAGACAGGATTGTATCGAGGCACAGATCTGGGGAAGGGTACAAACAAATTTCTGCAGCATTGATGGTCCCCAAGAAACAGTGGCCTCCATCATTATTAAATGAAAGTTTGGAACCACCAAGACTCTTCCTAGAGCTGGCCGCCCAGCCAAACTGAGCAATCGGGTCAGGGAGGTGACCAAGAACCCAATGGTCACTCTGACAGAGCTCCAGAGGTCCTCTGAGGAGATGAGAGAACCTTCCAGAAGGACAACCATCTCTGCAGCACTCCACCAATCAGGCATTTATGGTAGAGTGGCCAGACGGAAGCCACTCCTCAGTAAAAGGCACATGACAGCCCGCTTGGAGTTTGCCAAAAGGCACCTAAAGGACTCTAACACCATGAGAAACAAGATTCTCTGGTCTGATGAAACCAAGACTGAACTCTTTGGCCTGAATGCCAAGCGTCACTTCTGGAGGAAACCTGGCACCGTTTTTCAGTGGCAGGGGACTGGGAGATTAATCAGGACTGAGGAAAAGATTAACGGAGGAAAGTACAAAGAGATCCTTGATGAAAACCTGCTCCAGAGCACTCAGGACCTCAGACTGGGGCGAAAATTCAACTTCCAACTGGCCAACAACCCTAATCACACAGCCAAGACAACGCATGAGAGGCTTCGGGACAAGTCACTGAATGTCCTTGAGTGGCCCAGCCAGAGCCCGAACTTGAACGCGATCGAACATCTATGGAGAGACCTGAAAAAGCTGTGCTGTGACACTCCCCATCCAACCTGACAGAGCTTGAGAGGATCTGCAGAGAAGAATGGGAGAAACTCCCCAAATACAGGTGTGCCAAGCTTGTAGCGTCATATCGAAGAAGACTCGATGCTGTAATCGCTGCCAAAGGTGCTTCAACAAAGTACTGAGTAAAGGGTCTGAATACTTATGTAAATGTAATATTTCCATTATTTGTTTTTATACATTTGCTAAAATTTCTAAAAACCTGTTTTGCTTTTTCATTATGGGGTATTGTGTGTAGATTGATGAGGGGGGAAATAAAACAATGTAATCAATTTTAGAATAAGGCTGTAACGTAACAAAATGTGGAAAAAGTCAAGGGGTCTGAATATTTTCCGAATGCACTATATAATTTCAAATATACAGTACCAGTCAAAAGTTTGGACACACCAACTCATTCAAGGGTTTTTCTTTATTTGTACTATTTTCTACATTGTAGAATAATAGTGAAGACATCAAAACTATGAAATAACACATATGGAATCATGTAGTAACCAAAGAAGTGTGAAACAAATCCAAATATATTTTATATTTGAGATTCTTCAAAGTAGCCACCCTTTGCCTTGATGACAGCTTTGCACACTCTTGGCATTCTCTCAACCAGCTTCATGAGGTAATCACCTGGAAAGCATTTACATTAACAGGTGTGCCTTGTTAAAAGTTCATTTGTGGAACTTCTTAATGCGTTTGAGCCAATCAGTTGCAGAAGATAGCCCTATTTGGTAAAAGACCAAGTCCATATTATGGCAAGAACAGCTCAAATAAGCAAAGAGAAACGACAGTCCATCATTACTTTAAGACATGAAGGTCAGTCAATACGGAAAATGTCAAGAAATTTGAACGTTTCTTCAAGTGCAGTCGCAAAAACCATCAAGCGCTATTATGAAACTGGCTCTCATGAGGACCACCACAGGAAAGGAAGACCCATAGTTACCTCTACTGCAGAGGATAAGTAAATTATAGTTAACTGCACCTCAGATTGCAGCAAAAATATGTCCTTCACAGAGTTCAAGTAACAGACACATCTCAACATCAACTGTTCAGAGGAGACTGCGTGAATCAGGCCTTCATGATCGAATTGCTGCAAAGAAACCCCTACTAATGGACACCAATAAGAAGAAGAGACTTGCTTGGGCCAAGAAACACGAGCAATGGACATTAGACTGGTGGAAATCTGTCCTTTGGTCTGTTGAGTCCAATTTTGAGATTTTTGGTTCCAACCGCCGTGCCTTTGTGAGACGCAGAGTAGGTGAACGGATGATCTCGACATGTATGGTTCCCACCGTGAAGCGTGGAGGAGGAGGTGTGATGGTGTTGTTGGTGACACTGTTGGTGATTTATTTAGAATTCAAGGCACACTTAACCAGCATGGCTACCACAGCATTCTGCAGCGATACGCCATCCCATCTGGTTTGCGCTTAGTGGGACTATCATTTGTTTTTCAACAGGACAATGACTCAACACACCTCCAGGCTGTGTAAGGGCTATTTGACCAAGAAGGAGAGTGATGGAGTGCTGCATCAGATGACCTGGCCTCCACAATCACCCGACCACAACCCAATTGAGATGGCTTGGGATGAGTTGGACCGCAGAGTGAAGGAAAAGCATCCAACAAGTGCTCAGCATATGTGGAACTCTTTCAAGACTGTTAGAAAAGCATTCCTCATGAAGCTGGTTGAGAGAATACCAAGAGTGTGCAAAGCTGTCATCAAGGCAACATCATGATTTGTTTAACACTTTTTTGGTTACTACATGATTCCATATGTTTTATTTCATAGTTTTGATGTCTTCACTATTATTCTACAATGTAGAAAATAGTAAAAATAAAGAAAAACCCTTGAATGAGTAGGTGTGTCCAAACTTTTGACTGGTCATGTATGTCACGTTCTTTGATATATAAGGCCATCTATGGCCATATATTACTTTTCCGTATCTGTATACAGGGAGTACAGGAGGGGAATGAGGACGCACCCTTGTGGGGCCCCCGTGTTGAGGATCGGTGTGGAGGAGGTGATGTTGCCTAACTTAACCACCTGGGGGCGGCCCGTCAGGAAGTCCAGGACCCAGTTGCATAGGGAGGAGTTCAGTCCCAGGGCCGTGATTTTTGTGGTGAGCTTAGAGGGCAATATGGTATTGAAGGCCGAGCTATAGTCGGTGAACAGCGTCCTCACATTCCTTTTGTCCAGGTGGGTGAGGGCAGTGTGCAGTGCAATGGCGATTGCGTCGTCCGTGGATCTTTTGGGGCGGTGGGCAAAGTGTTGAGTGTATGGGGAGGGAGGAGGTGATGTGTTCTTTGACTAGCCTCAAAGCACTTCATTATGACGGAAGTGAGTGCTACAGGTCGGTAGTCATTCAGTTCAGTTCAATACATAGCTATGTCTTCACTAGCTATTGGTAAACATTTTCAAATGAGTGCATTCAGTTTACAGTATATGTCCATGTCTTATTTACAGTAGCTATTGTTATATAAAACAATGTGGTGCATGTAGCAAAGGTTCTTTATCCATTTCCTCCAGTATTACAGATCCCCCCCCAAAAAAAATAATAATAAAAAATAAAAATAAATTGTAAAGTGGTTATCCCACTGGCTATAGGGTGAATGCACCAATTTGTAAGTCGCTCTGGATAAGAGCGTCTGCTAAATGACGTAAATGTAAATGTAAATGTAGTAATAGATATAGTTATGTTGTATACCATTCTAATGGCTTGTCGTCCAGTGCTGTATGTCTTTGGTAAAGGCTTGGACATAGTTCTGTTGTATACCATCATAATAGCTTGTCCAGTGCTGTCTCTCTTTCCTGGGTGTTCCTACAGCCTCTCTGTTCTGATGGACTGGATGGACACGGGGGAGTCGCCTTTTCTTTTCACCACCACACTGTGCAATTTAAACCTGCCTCGGGCATGTAGATATTACTCCCCAGCGATACGGACGAAAATTAATGGAAATTGTTTTCGAGGGATCATTATTAACATTCTCCTTTGGATGCGTTTTTTTCACATTACCACAGATTCTCTTCACTATTCTTTTTATTTTTCCATTTTTTAGAAATAGATATAGATTTTCCTGGTGGGGTTGGTGCTTGAGGTATCATCGTGTCTGCATGAGCAAATATCAATTATTATACTGATAATTAGTAACTGTGCTATCACTTTTATTTAACTTTTTCACTTAATGTTATATCATCATGCCAGTTTGGTCTACAAATGCTCAAAGTTATACAGTACGTTTAGGAGCAGTGATGAACATTTAATACCTTCTTTTTAGGTAGTGTTTTCTTCTCTAGTGTGTGTGCATCATTGCATATAGTGACACATCTTCCTCATGTCAGGCGATGGAATGACATTCCCTCCATACTGCTCTGTGTGACACCTCTGGCTAGATAGATTAAGAGGCGTCTTTGCTCAAGGCCTGCTTGGGAAAGGGTAAATATCACCTTTGTTCCTGTGGCAGGGAAATCCGCTATTTAAATGGTACGTAATATAATTGACATTTTCCAGTTCATTATGCAGCCCCTGACCTTCAGGATATATGACTGGGATCATTCTGCAGCGTGTGTACTCACACTTCCCTCTAATGGGAAATGTTTGACCTTGTCAGAGACGCAGGGAGGTCATGAATGAAGGAGGCGGAGCTTCACTTCACTCTAGAGAGAGAGGAAGTAAAGAGGAGGTAGTGGATGAGAAGATATCAATAACACCTAGAACAACCTTCCTTGAGAGATGTTACATGGCCAAGACATGCCAACATGTCATTTATGGGGAATGAACTAAATTTGATGTGTGATGCGTGATTTGAAGGAGTCAGGCGCAGGAGGGTAAATCACAGTATACAGAGTTTATTCCGTAATCCAGCGTAACCAGTCCAGTGTGCAAAACAGGCACACTGGAACAAACATGCACACAGGAAAATACCCCGGCAATACAAAATACTGAGCTCAACTGAGCTACTAATCCTCACAATGAACAATCACCCACAAGGACAAGGGGGGCAGAGGTAACACTTAAACATGTACTAATGAGTGGAATATGAACCAGGTGTGTGTAATTGACAAGACAAGACAAATGGAATGATGAGATATGGAGCGGCAGTGGCTAGAAGAATGGTGATGACGAACGCCGAAGCCTGCCCGAACAAGGAGGTGAGGTCGTGACATGATGGTACCAAGATTGCAGTCAAACACACATTTTTGACATTTGTAGCATTCTTATTACATTATAATAAGAAAATGATGCGTAAATAAGTACACTGTACATCTGAATAATATATTATTTTGAAATTATTGTAATTCTCTGGTGTATTTTGTGTTTGTATTTATTATGTGAAGTGTCTAGTATGTTAGACCTTGGTCTTGGTTGGTGTCTGTGTTTGCCTGTTTGTGTGTTTGTGTACAGAACCAGGAAGATTATGCCTGTTGGACCAGTAGTATCTTCATTCATTCAACTTCAAATTCAACTGAACAAAATCTTTAACTGAGTTTTCCTGTTGTGTTTGGTTGTATTTTGAAATAGTAAGACTCTCACTTATGGATTTAGTGTTAAATCCATCTCTCTCTGTTTCCAAACTTAATGAAAAATAATCATATTGGAGTCTTTCATGGATTAGGGCATTTTGAATGTGACTTGTAAACTCTCCCATTTGTATGAAACACAATGATGTCCACTGGCCGCTCTCTAGAGATAATCTTATTACTTGGTCGTCTTTTGTTTTTAGCTCCCTGCCTTTATTCTTTATTAAAACATTTTGGTGCATTAAACATGCTAATTTGTAACTGTGCGTAATTGAGGTCCGCTCCCCATTTGTCAGAAGATTATGAATTTCATTCTGTGGATTACATTTTGGTAGAGTTCAGTTCCATGAAATGGACTTGGTTCCAATTATTTCTAAGGCTATTCAAGCTTATTAATGTAAAAAGAGCATTTGTCATACCCAAAGGCCTTGTCATACTAAATGTGATGGTGTGCCATTTACACTTCATTTCCCCTTTGGTTTAAATAATTGAGTTCAGTTCTGGTTTAGGCTCCAGATAACAGGTGGATGTTGGTGATTTGCTGGTTGGCATTCTCAAACCGATCAGTTGATCAACATTCAGAAGGATCACGTCAACACTGTAGTATGTGATCTTTGTCCCAAACATCTATACTTGTATGTGACTAGATTAGAAGATGAGGTCTTATCAATAGCTAGTCCAGAATGGAGTGACCAGCATCCTATGGATGTTTGAACTGGTTTAAAAACAGGTATTACACAAAAGTCCTCATTGATCATTGGATATTTTTATTTCATGGGACTTAGATGTTAGGAGATCGGCAATGAATGTGACTAGGAGATGATAGCTCATTTTCAAAAAAAAAAAACATTCATATCTGGTGAAGACGTCAAAGGGTCTATCAGGGTGTGTTGTTCAGGTTGTCTGTCTGATTCACGCTGCGGCTTAACAAATGATCATATGGATCAGGGAATCTCTCTATTCAAATATTGATCAACTTTTGTTTTTGTGTCAAAACATATTTACATTTTAACACCACCGCCGTGTCTCCTGTGGAGGGATGCCTCTCTTCTTGGTTGTCACTAGAGGTGGGGAGCGTGCAATTTCCCTAAACCAGACTGCTTTCATATCCTGGGTGACATAAGTGCCAGTGTGATACAAAGGGGCTCTTTTTTAATTGTTTGGACAGATCACTCAGGGGAGAAGTCTTTGATTATGTGTGTTGACAGAATAGGCACAGGCTTGCAGAGTGACTGTAGTGTCTGCATGTCTGCCTGCTCCTCTGCTGCTCTGCTATCATTGATTGTGATAGGTTGATTGTTTCAGTCCTCCTCACCAGGCTAAAGGGCAGCCATAGCCCAACCCTCTGACACACTGGAGTTTATGAGCCTTCTCTTAAAATTGTTTACAATGGGGAAATTAAAATGTAATGTGAGTGAGTGGCGCAGTGGTCTAAGGCACTGCATCGCAGTGCTAACTGTGCACTAGAGATCCTGGTTCGAATCCAGGCTCTGTCGCAGCCGGCCGCGACCGGGAGACTCATGGGCGGCGCACAATTGGCCCAGGGTAGGGGAGGGAATGGCCGGCAGGGATGTAGCTCAGTTGATAGAGCATGGCGTTTGCAACGCCAGGGTTGTGGGTTTGATTCCCACGGGGGGACAGTATAAAAAAAAAATGTATTCACTAACTGTAAGTCGCTCTGGATAAGAGCGTCTGCTAAATGACTAAAA
This sequence comes from Coregonus clupeaformis, assembly GCF_020615455.1. Taxonomy (NCBI): domain Eukaryota; kingdom Metazoa; phylum Chordata; class Actinopteri; order Salmoniformes; family Salmonidae; genus Coregonus; species Coregonus clupeaformis. The sequence continues at coordinate 30,666,891 of NC_059220.1, forward strand.
TGTAAATGTAATGTTCTAAGAATGAACCAACTGGACTTATTTAGCATATACTCAATTATCAGTGGGCCTAATTATCAATCTCTTTTTGGATGAAATGACTGACTGACAGAAGACTGAGTACTGTATATGAGAAAAGGTATGAGAGCGTACCTAAAGATGAAGGCTTGTGAATAACATGTGGTGTTTATGTCGACACCTGTTGATCCCCTATGATCCTGTCTGTCTGTCTAATAGGAGAGAGCGGAGCGGTCCATGTCATTAGTATTCTACAGCTGAACCCGTGTCTTCGCTCTTTGCTCTCTTGTCTCAGCAGCACTGGGGAATGATTAGGTTGACAGGCAATAGGTGATGACACAAGAAAGCAACAACCCCTCCTCCTCTCTCTTCCACTACCACTCCCTTCCTTCCCTTCAACACATTAGCCTCAAATTACCCACTTTGATCTGAATATTATCAGACCAATCGTCCCTGTTGTAATTACAGTATCTGTGTCGCCTAGCCTCCATTAGCCTAACAAAAGGGCCTCAGAATTAGGCCACTTTCGGCAAATAACGTGGAGCACACTTGACTTTTATGGAGAGATCGTTGTTCACATCTGACGCCATTAATGAACAAAAAGCCTTGAATGCCTGGCTGTGGCTGGCCAAATCTTTGGCGCCACCGTGAGAGAGGCAGACAGTGGAATTTAAACTCTGCTCTGGATGTACTGCTGTACACACAGAGAGGCATAGGTATTGTATAGTAGGCCTCATACAGTGACAGCATTTTCTCTCCATGCTCTTTCATTCCTTTGACAGCAACACAAAAACAAATATCATCAAACTGTATCCTGAGCTAGTGGAGCTTGTATTTCAATCACACTGCGTTAGATGCTGCGTTAGATGAGTTACTTTCTCTCAGGCTATAGAGAACGCATTTTGTATTCTGAAGCGTGGCGTGTGTTTGATCTCAGCCATATCCCTCTAAGACATCCTTGTGTAACACTGTAAAAGCAGAGGGATACAGAGCGTATGAAATATCAAGGAAGTTATTCATAAATATTAGATAAGATCAAAACAGCCGCTTGCTCTCCTGCGGCAAGTTCCTGGGTCAAGCCATCGAGATCCCTTTGATTTGTCCCACATGGGCTGTGTGGTAGACTACACAGTAGGCCTGAAAAGAAAGATGCACTGAACTAAGATGGAAGCTCTGAAAAACATTAATCCAATCTCACGCAGTCAAATTGTGTTCCTAATAATAAAATGGTAATAAAGCCAAAATGTTTCTATTTTGTTCCATTTTCGGATCATTTTTTATTATTATTTATTATTATTTTGTTTTGATTGTGTCCCTAGCATAAGCCCAACCTGAGGATATTAATCATCTGCATGCATTCTCTCAACCCTTCCTTTCCCATCCACCACAGCTGCTGACACAAATTGGTGAAATATCACTTTGATCATGCCTCCTGAACAACAAACAAAACACAAACCTAATTAGCTTAATTCAGAATCGTTCCAAATGCCCTGGTTTGTTATGAAAGTGCTCTATGAGTTGGAGGAGATGAAAACAGGAGTTGAAACAAGTCCCTCTCCCTTGTATAGATTCTCTCTCTGCAGCTAGGTCCTTGACATGGTGTGGGAACTGTTGGCGGACATGCCCTTAAACTGTTGCGTTACTATACGACCTTTGAACGCTAGGCTCTGTGTAGGCATGATCACTCCAAGAGGAATATCTAAATGAAAGACAAGTATCTACACTACCGGTCAAACGTTTTAGAACACCTACTCATTCAGGGTTTTTCTTATTTTTACTATTTCCTACATTGTAGAATGAAGACATCAAAACTATGAAATAACACACATGGGATCATGTAGTAACCAAAAAAGTGTTAAACAAATCAAAATATAGAGATTCTTCAAAGTAGCCACCCTTTGCCTTGATGACAGCTTTGCAAACTCTTGGCATTCTCTCAACCAGCTTCATGAGGTAGTCACCTGGAATGCATTTCAATTAACAGGTGTGCCTTGTTAAAAGTTAATTTGTGGAATTTCTCCAATTTGGACTCCAGACAAAAGTACACATTTCCACCGGTCTAATGTCCACTGCTTTTGTTTCTTGGTCCAAGCAAGTCTCTTCTTCTTATTGGTGTCCTTTAGTAGTGGTTTCTTTGCAGCAATTCGACCCTGAAGGCCTGATTCACATAGTCTCCTCTGAACAGTTGATGTTGAGATGTGCCTGTTACTTGAATTCTGTGAAGCATTTATTTGGGCTGCAATTTCTGAGGCTGGTATCTCTAATGAACGTATCCTCTGCAGCAGAGGTAACTCTGGTTCTTCCATTCCTGTGGCGGTCCTCATGAGGGCCAGTTTCATCATAGCGCTTGATAGTTTTTGCGACTGCACTTGAAGAAACTTTCAAAGTTCTTGAAATGTTCCTTATTGACTGACCTTCATGTCTTAATGTAATGATGGACTGTCATTTATCTTTGCTTATTTGAGCTGTTCTTGCCATAATATGAACTTTGTATTATACCAAATAGGGCTATCTTCTGTATACCACCCCTACCTTGTCACAACACAACTGATTGGCTCAATTAAGAAGGAAATACATTCCACAAATTAACTTTTAAGAAGGCACAGCTGTTAATTGAAATGCATTCCAGGTGACTACCTCATGAAACTGGTTGAGAGAATGCCAAGAGTATGCAAAGCGGTCATCAAAGCGAAAGGTGGCTATTTGAAGAATCTCAAATATAAAATATATTTAGATTTGTTTAACACTTTTTGGTTACTACATGATTCCATATGTGTTATTTCATAGTTTTGATGTCTTCACTATTATTCTACAATGTAGAAAATAGTAAAAATAAAGAAAAACCCTTGAATGCGTAGGTGTTCTAAAACTTTTGACCGGTAGTGTACATTCAGTGTTCTTAAATCATGTCAGTAAACCATGCCTGTGATGTATTTAACTTTGAAGTATACAGTGCCTTCAGAAAGTATTCATACCCCTTGACTTATTCCACATTTTGTTGTGTTACAGCCTTAATTAAAAAAAATGGAAGACATAATTTTAAAAATCTCACTCATCTACACACAATATTTCATAATGACAAGGTGAAAACATGTTTTTAGATTTTTTTGCAAATTTCTTAAAAATTAAATACAGAAATATCTCATTTGCATACACTACCATTCAAAAGTTTGGGGTCACTTAGAAATTTCCTTGTTTTTCGAAAGAAAAGCAAATTTTTTGTCCATTAAAATAACATCAAATTGATCAGAAATACAGTGTAGACATTGTTAATGTTGTAAATGGCTATTGTAGCTGGAAACGGCTGATTTTTAAGGGAATATCAACATAGGCGTACAGAGGCCTATTATCAGCAACCATCAGTCCTGTGTTCCAATGGCACGTTGTGTTTGCTAATCCAAGTTTATAATTTTAAAAGGCTAATTGATCATTAGAAAACCCTTTTGCAATTATGTTAGCACAGCTGAAAACTGTTGTGCTGATTAAAGAAGCAATACAACTGGCCATCTTGAGACTAGTTTAGTATCTGGAGCATCAGCAATTGTGGGTTCGATTACAGGCTCAAAATAGCCAGAAACAAAGAACTTTCTTCTGAAACTCGTCAGTCTATTCTTGTTCTGAGAAATGAAAGCTATTCCATGCGAGAAGTTGCCAAGAAACGGAAGATCTCATACAACGCTGTGTACTACTCCCTTCACAGAACAGCGCAAACTGGCTCTAACCAGAATAGAAAGAGGAGTGGGAGGCCCCGGTGCACAACTAGTTTGAGAAACAGAAGCCTCACAGGTCCTCAACTGGCAGCTTCATTAAATAGTACCCGCAAAATGATCAGCCTTGTAAAATGATAAACTTGGATTAGCAAACACAACGTGCCATTGGAACACAGGACTGATGGTTGCTGATAATGGGCCTCTGTACGCCTTTGTAGATATACCATTAAAAATCAGCCGTTTCCAGCTTTTCCAGCTACAATAGCCATTTACAACATTAACAATGTCTACACTGTATTTCTGATCAATTTGATATTATTTTAATGGACAAAAAAATTGCTTTTCTTTTGAAAACAAGGACATTTCTAAGTGACCCCAAACTTTTAAACGGTAGTGTAAGTATTCACACCCCTGAGTAAATACATGTTAGAATCACATTTGGCAGTGATTACAGCTGTGAGTCTTTCTGGGTAAGTCTCTAAGAGCTTTGCACACTTGGATTGTACAATATGTGCATATTATTATGTCTGTCAAATTGGTTGTTGATCATTGCTAGACAGCCATTTTCAAGTATTGCCATATATTTTCAAGCCAATTTAAATGGAAAGTGTAACTAGGCCACTCAGGAACATTCAATGTTGTCTTGGTAAGCAACCCAGTGTACATTTGGCCTTGCGTTTTAGGTTATTGTCCTGCTGGAAGGTGAATTTGTCTCCCAGTGTCTGTTGGAAAGGAGACTGAACCAGTTTTTCCTCTAGGATTTTGCCTATGCTTAGCTCTATTCCGTTTATTTTTATCCCAAAAAAACTCCCTTGCCCATGCCGATGACCAGCATACCCATAACATGATGCAGCCAGCACCATGCTTGAAAATATGAAGAGTGGTACTCAGTGATGTGTTGTGTTGGATTTGCAACAAACATAAGGCTTTGTATTCAGGACACGAAGTTGATTTCTTTGCCACATTTTTGGCAGTTTTACTTTAGTGCCTTATTGCAAACATGATGCATGTTTAGGAATATTTTTATTATGTACAGGCTTCCTTCTTTCACTCTGTCATTTATGTTAGTATTGTGGAGTAACTACAATGTTGTTGATCCATCCTCCGTTTTCTCCTATCACAGCTATTAAACTCTGTAACTGTTTTTAAAAGTCACCATTGGCCTCATGGTGAAATCCCGGAGGGGTTTCCTTCCTCTCTGGCAACTGAGTTAGAAAGGACCCCTGTATCTTTGTAGTGACTGGGTGTATTGATACACCATCCAAAGTGTAATTAATAACTTCACCATGCTCAAAGGGATATTCGATGTTAGCTTTTTTTATTTAATCCATCTTCCAATAGGGGCCCTTCTTTGCGAGGCATTGGAAAACCTCCCTGGTCTTTGTGGTTGAATCTGTGTTTTAAATTCACTGCTAAATTGTGGAACCTTACAGATAATTGTATGTGTGGGGTACAGAAATTAGGTTGTCATTAAAAAATAATGTTAAACACTCACAGAGTGAGTCCATGCAACTTATTATGTGACTTGTTAAGCACATTTTTACTCCTAAATGTATTTAGGCTTGCCATAACAAAGGGGTTGAATACTTACTGACTTAAGACATTTCAGCCTTTCATTTGTATTAATTTATAAAAATGTCTAAAAACATAATACGATTTTGAGATTATGGGGAATTGTGTGTAGGCCAGTGACACAAAATCTCAATACATTTTAAATTCCATAACATAACAAAATGTGGAAAAAGTCAAGAGGTGTGAATACTTTCTGAAGGCACTGTAAGTGAGTATGGTATAGTCTTGTATGGACTAAGCTGCATACTCCACTTTACAATGACTGCTGGCAAGCTCTCCCCATTATGTTTTGACATCAAAAGCAGTAGAAGTTCTTCCCAGGCAGTTAAAAGTGGGCTCAGCTCGGTGTGGATCTTGTAAATGCAGTTTTTGGGTGTGTGCCTCTCGGGGGACACTTCACAAAGTGCTCTGCACAGGAGTCTCTGTGAAGAGAGGACCAGTGACAGCCATCAGGGAGGGAGGCTGTGGGGTCTGCCACCTCACCACATGGACAGGAACTCTGTCTTTCCTCTCACCATCTCTCTCTTTCTTTTTCTCTTCCCCTCCACTCTTCACGTGGAGAACAATCAGTATTCATATTGTTTGTACACATGCACTGAACATACTGAAATGTAGTGTTAGTAAGCAGTATGGCACACATAGTCACATAGTCCTAGAATCACAGTATGAAAAATGTATGCACTCACTAACTGTGGGTTGCTCTGGATAAGAGCGTCTGCTAAATGACAAAAATGTAAAAATGTCGTCTCCCAGTCTGGTTAGGTTTTACTCACTTTATTCATGTTTTATCAAATAGTATGTAATGTATTGTTTATTGCATTCCAACTGCCTGGGGACTAAAGCTCCCTGTTTGTGGTTGCAGACACAAACACACACACAATAACACACACACACACTCAGGTCCTCACTGCCTCCCTGCCTGTTCTTGCAGACTGATCAATGCAAATGCTGTTATTTATCCAACCCTGAAATTAGAAGACTATGGATCAATCTGACTTGCTTCCTCAAGCCAAGGTGTGCTAACAATGGCAAGCTGCCTTTTTACATGTACTAAAAGACCCATAGTCTGAAACGGCTGCCGTTTTATTCCTATCTCTTACACATAGAGACACATGCACACACCTCATACCACTCTGTTTTCCTCTTACACATTCACACAAATGCGCACGCGCGCACGCGCGCACACACACACACACACACACACAACACATACACACACACACACACACACACACACACACACACACACACACACACACACTGGCACTGTGGAAGAGGGCTGCATCCTGAGCTGTTTTTCGGGCTGACCCACTTTCTGTGCTTGGCCAGGCAGGAAGGCTTGTGCTGCTGCTGTGCTGTGTTCTCTGCTGGGGGAGATCCCTGCAGATTCCCCCTGAACAGCCCCCAGCCTCCTGACAGACTAGAATAGTGGCATGTTATCCCCCCATGGATTCAAGGCCTACGCCTGTCTGTTTCTGTGTGTGTGTGTGTGTGTGTGTGTGTGCTTGTCTTACTCTCTCTCTGTGTCTGTCACACACACACACGTACGCACAGACATTGAGAAATACATTCAATCCCAAATCTGTATTAATTTGGTCCCACCCCTTCACTGTGTTTGTGTGAAATTATTGTTTCAATCTTGCTGCATCAGGAGGCCCTGAAAGTTTTAAATTAAACATAAATGCAAATGCGCTGAGCCATTGTTCCTCTTCCCATTCAAACAGATCAGTGTGTCTGCGGATTACTGCGAGAACAGTGTGCTTGATAATGAGCAGAGTGGAATATTTTATTTGCAAAGCTACCATGACACACCCAAAGCAACACTTTCATATACAAGAGCAATGTATCATATAACCACATATAACTATAATATTCTTAATGATTTGTAACACCCTCAATATAACGCTGTTACAGCCAGATGCATAGCATAACATATGCAGCTGTTTGCACATAAAATCTGGTGTTGGTTGTTGGATTGCACCTCCTCATATGCTCATGTAAGACAACAATAGGCAATGCCATTGTAATCAACAATACATGACACCATATGCATTGACAGCTTTTCTATCCTGACGATTTACATGGAAAATGTCCTTTGCGAATCTTCACACACACACACACACACACACGTACATGCACGCACACGCACACACACACACACCAACGTAAAGGTGAACTCTACCCAGGGTGTCCTAGAGTCACCTGATCAAGCTGTTCCTTCACTGCCATCTGCTCTTGATGCTGTGAAGTCTGGGCAGGCAGGCAGTTCTAAATGCTAGATAGTGTCAGGACTGTGTAGTTTACTATCATGATCTAATCTCTGTTACTCTTTACTATATGGACCCATCAAGACTAATAGGGAAGAGACTCTCTTGATGTCTTTTCTTTTCACTCTTCTGCTTTCGAACAAGTGTCTGTTTGGAGTGTATGCAAGGGATCTAAGCCTACCTTTCCATTATTCATATTGCCATGTTATAAACAGTGCCTGAATTTCTATAAATTGTGTTATAAACTGGGCCGTTGGAGCCCTGAATGCTGATTGGCTGAAAGCAGTGGTATATCAGACCGTATACCACCGGTACTTGTTTTCTGTTTTAATTACGTTGGTAACCAGTTTATAATAGCAATAAGGCAATTCGGGGGTTTGTGGTATATGGCCAATATACCACGGCTAATGGCTGTATCCAGGCACTCCACATTGTGTCGTGCATAAGAACAGCCCTTAGCCATGGTATATTGGCCATATACCACACCCCCTCAGGCCTTATTGCTTATTATACCATCAGGTGCACTTCAATGTTATTTTTCATGTCTGGTCAACTTTTGCTTACACTCTGTCTCCACCAGGGGTCTTTCTAGGTTCCTACTGTTGATGGGGACTGCTGATGACGGTGAGGGAGAGGAGACTAATTCACTCTCAGCATTTATGTCAGATTATCAAGTTCAAAAGCTTGCTATGACATGGGATATAATGTACACTACCCTTGCATTTACGAGAAATGTGTTCCTCAATTGGGTGCCATCATCATCATCATCAGCATTATCTTCACCATTATTTCTATCATCATCATCATACTTCTGTAATAAGCCGTCTCCATATCTATTTTATACAGGGTTGCCACTGTTAATAATCTCAATCAAATGAGCTGCTCTCCCTCTACCCATGTAAAACTCAAAGGATTCTCACATCAAAAGCTTTTACTATATTTAGCTAAATGTTACATTAATTACATAGGCCCTGTCATTATTGTAGGGAGATACCGGGGAATAATTTATGCAATTATATTGTAGTAAGAATGGTAAGTGCAGTCTGTTACATAGTACTTACTATTGTGAATTCTGTTTTCCAAGAAAATACAAAAAGAGGATTACATCAGGTAATCCACTGGTAGTTACTCTGTTATAAAGGCCTGTGTACTGCGAGGTGCAAGCCTTTATGTGTTAAATCGTTAGATAAATGTATACATTTCACCCAAAATATAACAAACTGATGAGAGAACAGACAAAGGAAAAATAAAAGGACCTAATAGGCAAGGGCAGTGACGTCACTTATATTTAAATTCAGGAGCCTATTTTAGCTCAAGATGATAAAAAGCAATGTGCTCATAACTGCTGAAGATGATTAAAAAGTGTGTGGTTACATTTCACATCTCGACTAGGGCAGTTACAGCGTGTGATTACATACTTGTTCTGATGGCAACATTATTGCTCTCAGCAGCTTCTGTGGTTGCGTGTCTGTCTTTCAGAGCTGCAGAAACTGGATTGAGCCGAGGGAGAGCAGAGCAGAGTAGAGCAGGCAACACTCAAACCCAGATCTGGAGTCTTGGCATGAATTTAAAATGGAGCTGCCAGTCTTTGGAGGACGCAAGCCTCTCTGAGAAGTAGGCATAGCCTACGTTCCAACATAATAAAGGAATAATTCCTTCTGATACCATGCTCTAATTCAACATTTGTCTATTGCAAAATAATAGTGACTTTCCTTCACTGGATAACATAGGAGAATCCAGTCCGGGTTTTCCATGTGATGCGCGTTGGACCCTGGAGGGGGATAATAGCTGGTGGAGCCTGCTCTCTCTCATGCCATGCTGGGCCAGAAGGGCTCCGGGAGACATGCACTTACCCATATCCGGGTTGGAGGAGAGGAAAAAAGTTTCGTTTAAACCTGGACGACAAACTTTCAGCATGAAGCCTCACTGACAGCGCCACAGCAGCGGCTGTCAGCGACTCATTTCACCGCCGATTTTTACAAGCATTACAGCGCTATAACATAGCTTCGTTTTTCCATTGAAGATTTTTTTCCTGCTTGAGTTTTTCCTCTGTCTGTATTTTTTGTGTGAGAGTGTTCTGTTCGTGGGTCAGTGGCCCTGTCTGAAATGTTTAAGTGACAATGGCTGCGCAAGTGGCATCAGCACCGACGACAACTAATAATAAGAAAAATAAATTGTCTGGCAGTTTGGGTCAAGACATACATTCGGGGAAGTCGGGAGGTGGAACTATATCGAGATCTGGAGCAATGCTTGGTGCTGGAGATGGGACTAACACAATGAATAATGTAGACCATCACCACCGAAACGAGCTCAACATGGTAAATTCAACTTCTCCGAATAACAATTCTGACACACGGGAGAAGGAGAGTGGAAATAACATAATATCGTCAAATTCGACGACCACTTCGGAGGGAATGGAGACGGGTTTGATAGCAAACCATAAACTGAAAAATGTGAGCGGAGATCCACCTCAGCACCTCACACCGCCGCAACAGCAGTCACAATTTAACACGTTTCCTCAGCATCAGCAGCGCCAGATACAAAGTAACAACATCAACAACAGCCAAGCGACAAGGGGAGAGAGTGAGGATCAGCACCACGGAGGGAAGAGGGGTGTTTTGGGGAGCCAGACAGAGCAGCAGATGCTGAGTAAAGGTGAAGGGGATCATACCTGTAAACCAGGGGAGCGAATGGGTGCCAGGTATGAACATGCCAACTTGGGACCAACGACTAACAACATCAGCAACCAGCCCCAGAGCGCAGGAGGAAACAGCGCTATTTCTGAGTTGAATAACTACTATGGCACTTCCAGAGTAGGGGCCTGCTATGATCAACATGGCGGACAAAGCACTGGGATGGGGATGATGCACTCCTCGGGACCCAACAACATGGACCCAGTGCACAACTCCCACGAAGGATACCACAACAACCAGTACAACCACTACCCTGGCTACCGGCAGGGCTACGGTGGAGCGGGCTACGGTATGATGGCCTCGTCCAGACAGGGCAGTAACATGATGATGGGCTCTGGCAGCAACACTCCAGCTGGCCATGTCAAGGCTGCAATGGGAGCTGCTGCCTCCGGTTCTGGTGGAAGTATTGGGGGCTTTCAGAGATTCCCAGGACATACTCAGCATCCCTCGGGGGCCACCCCGACTCTAAACCAACTGTTGACGTCTCCAAGTCCAATGATGCGAGGTTATGGCAGTGGCTATCATCAAGACTATAACAGTCCCTCTGCACAACAACAAGCTGGCATCGGCTTGGGCAAAGACATTACTTCTCAGTATGGCTCCACAACCCATGGCTGGCCAGGGCAACAAAGAAATCACCCGTCCATGAGTCCTGGAAACGGAGGGCAAGGTATCAGCAGACCACAGGTAAGTACTAGATTTACAAACTCAGCTGTAGCTCATTAACTTGAGAGGCACTCTGAGTCACACCTGTCATGAACTGTCTGGCAGAGTTGTTGAAATGCACTAGGCCTAGGCTACATGTATTATTACACTGTCAAACGACTTCAAATTAATATGCTGTGTGCCGGTGAATATTGCACTTCTAATATTCATCTACAGGTAAAGTAATTGTAGAAGCGAATACTGTCTGGTTTCAGATCTGCTCAAGGTCACTCTTGCGAGAAAAACAATAGCCTGTCAGTCACGTATTTGTGCAATACATAGTCATTCATAACATATATTTTACACAATTAATTTATTAGTCCATAAAGCGTAAATAAAGGCTTGAAAACTAAATATCATTTTGCGCGTAAAGGCGCGTAAAACGGAGTAAAATGATAATTATTCATATTTATTTAGTTAAAATCAATGCAATGCATTTGCTTACACTATGTGTTGATTATTTACCACAGCTTTTTGTATTGAAGAGCTTTATTTGTGTAAAATATTATGCTATTATTATTTTAAAAATTAAAACAATTATTGATGTTGGAGATTCGCCCTCTTGCTGACGTGGTTGGAGACACGTTGCAAAACGCCCTCTGGTAGGACGCGCTTTATAGGCTCTCGTCGAATTATAGACTTTATACATGAATATTGGTTTGAATTACAATAATGTCATATTGCTATCTTGAAAATGTCATATATATTTTTTTTTTATTCGATGTTTGCACAAATAGAATAGCCCCTATGACTGTCAAAGGCTAGACGTGTCTGTGTATCACGCTGTCCGCCTGCGCTATTAGTCTCCATCGCAAGGTTTGGAATTTGAATTGGAGGTAAAGTGGCTGTAATACTCTCCAGACCGCTGCCTCTGAGTTGACATCAAATCTGCCATCTGATTGGCTCTCAATCTCCCCACTGGGTGCTGAGCGCTGCTAATGTAAATCGAGCTGAACCCTCTGTTCAGGTGCGCGACCCGGGGCATGGTGAGGGGGACGGACCATTCACAGAATAGAATGTCGTCTTCTAATAGGGCTGGGCGATATATCGAATTAATTCGATTAATTCGAATTTATGTTATAGGGCAATGTTCCAAATTAGGTTTTTATTTTTTGTTCGTTTTTATGAGCATTCTATGTCTTTTTGGTCTCATCTCCTTCGCTCCTTCTGTGCTGTGTGCACTGTGCACCTTCCCACTTGCACACAGACACCAAGCCCCTCCCTCCCCCTCGCACTCACAATAAAGACGAAACATAACTTCTTCCTTTCTGACAACAAGCAGTTTAAACTCCCTATTTCCATTTGAGGTTTGGTCCAACAGAATCGGTCATATGCACACTGAAACACTTAGATACATTATTTTACTGTAATAGGTGAAAACCTAACCTTTCTAATGATACCCTTTTTATGTCTCAACTCCCAAAATGTAGAACAGAGCAGACCCTACGAAAACGAGAGAATGAATGAACATGTTGTGGAAAATTAATGCTCAGTTACTGTTGTCTGCTGCATTGCTGTACCACATACCACTAGCAGCATTTTAGCCACACACTCTGGGCTGGCTCCAGGCGACATAAGTGGTTGCTTAGGGCCCTGGGCCGCCAGGGGGGCCCTGTTTTTTTACTCATTCGGGTCTCAATTTACTGTTGAAAGTTAGAATAGTGGAATATACAAGGTGCAAGTTCGAAATTTGATTGTGCATCAGCAGTTTTGTTCTTGTTTTATCAGTCACTGACAGTCACTTAATTAGCCATGTCAGCTAACAATTTTTAGATTGTTAAGTTAGTCTAGCCAGTTATCTAAACTGGGACCTCCAGTGGGCACCCATTGATGTGTTATTAAATTTCTAAAATTTCTCTCTGCCCCATGCCAAAATATAATGTGTAGAACTGCAGAAAACGTGCTTTATAGCTGTAAAAATATCTCTCCGCCCCACGGCAAAATGTGTAGAACTGCAGAAAACGTGCTTTAAAACTCAAATCAAATCAAATGTTATTTATCACATGCACCGAATACAACAGGTGTAGACCTTACAGTTAGATGCTTACTTACAAGTCCTTAACCAACAATGCAGTTTTAAGAAAAATAAAAGTTAAGAAAATATTTACTAAATAAACTAAAGTAAAAAAAAAAAAAAGGGGGGTACCGGTACCGAGTCAATGTGTGGGGGTACAGGTTAGTCCAGGTAATTGAGGTAATATGTACATGTAGGTAGGTGTAAAGTGACTATGCATAGATAATAAACAGTGAGTAGCAGCAGCGAAAAAATTCATAAGGGGGGGGGGTCAATGCAAATAGTCAGGGTAGGCATTTGATTAACTGTTCAGCAGTCTTTTGGCTTGGGGGTAGAAGCTGTTAATGAGCCATTTGGACCTAGACTTGGCGCTCCGGTACTGCTTGCCGTGCGGTAGCAGAGAGAACAGTCTATGACTAGGGTGGCTGGAGTCTTTGACAATTTTTGGTGCCTTCCTCTGACACCGCCTGGTATAGAGGTCCTGGATGGCAGGAAGCTTGGCCCCAGTGACGTACTGGGCCGTACGTACTGCCCTCTGTAGCGCCTTGCGGTTGGATGCCGAGCAGTTGCCAAACCAGGTGGTGATGCAACCAGTCAGGATGCTCTCGATGGTGCAGCTGTATAACTTTTTGACTGCAACATTTTCTCTACGCCCCATGGCAAAATGTGTAGAATTGCACGAAATTCACTTTAAAATGTACATTTTTCTCTCTGCAGTCAAGAGGGGGAGCACAAAAAAAAGAAAAGAAAAAAAGGGTAGAGCCGGCCCTGCACAGACTGTTTTGTGCTAACTGTCTAGTTAGTCTGTGTTTTATAAATGTGCAATCAGCATATAAATATGCATTTATATAAGGAATTGCCAACTCGTTCTCATGCTGAGAAATAAGCATCTTCTTATCCCCGTCGGCCACTTGATTTCAATATCTAAACAAAGTGAACAGGCTATGTTGTTCATAGTTGGAGACGGACAGGAGGGTCTATTCAAAACAGTTCAACTGCTCTACCTTGTTAGCAAGCAAATAGATCCAATTTGGCTAGACTTGAAATATAAAGATTAGCTGGCTATTCACTAGCACGTGAGCTTGTGCTTGAGAGATTGTTTGAGACCTGTGTTAATTTTCTATAATGCCTGCTACAATAAGTTGGTCATTATTAGTGGATGTGCATCGTTCTGGTTAAATTTGTAACAAAAATGGCATATACAGTGATTATTGCAAAAAAGCAGGTTAAACTATTTTGATAAAATAATTAAATTATGCCTCCCGAGTGGCGCAGCAGTCTAAGACACTGCATTGCAGTGCTTGAGGCGTCAATACAGACCCAGATTCGATCCCAGGCTGTGTCACAACCGGCCGTGACCGGGAGTCCCATAGGGCCCAGCGTCGTCCTTGTTAGGGGAAGTTTTGGCCGAGGGGGGCTTTACTTGGCTCATCGCGCTCTAGCGACTCCTTGTGGCGGGCTGGGCGCCTGCAGGCTGACTTCGGTCGTCAGTTGAACGGTGTTTCCTCCGACACATTGGTGCAGCTGGCTTCCGGGTTAAGTGGGCGGGTGTTAAGAAGCGTGGTTTGGCGGGTCATGTTTAGGAGGACGCATGACTTGACCTTCGCCTCTCCTGACCCCGTTGGGGAGTTGCAGTGATGAGACAAGATCGCAGGTGGATATCACGAAATTGGGGGTAAAATACAAAAAATATATATAATTAAATTATTATTGGGTCTTATAGTTGTAGAAGGCTTATATTTAGCCTAGGTATAATTCATTAGATTATTCCTGACTGTTTGAAATGCAGTGTATTGACCTTTAATTGTGCAACAAATCTTATGTAGAGAAAACATACAAAATAATCTAGATATGATTTTATATGATATGATGATATATAGATATGACATATCGCCCTATCTTCTAAGCTATAGAATAAAGAAGAGTGGTATACATACAGTATGCCTCTGGTTGTGTTATTATGTGTGAATACATTTTTGTTCTCAATGATGCGCTCTGCTGAATATGACCCAGATATTTGACCCCAGGGCAAAGTGGAGGTGTAGCCTACTCTCACTCTGTCTCCCTCTTCCAAACAAAACGGTACAAAACGGTACAAAACGGTACATTACTGTAGTTCCCAGACCTGTTTACATGGGGGATTTTGATTACATGTATCATTGTAGTAGGCCTAGTAATTCCATAGTAATTATACCCCATATTTTGTATCTTAGACATGTAATTCAACAGATCATAAATTATTTGTCTGAAGTAGTTTTAGTACAGTCATAATTTAGGAAATGTGAAGGCCTATATTACCACATGCCACAATAGTTTTCAAGCCACAATTGTTAATAATATTTTTGGATGCACAACAACCACTGTGCTATGCATCTACAATACATCATACACCACACATTGTCATGCATTTTGTCTTACATTACTGTACAGGAAAATAATTCAAAGTCATTTGTAAGATTATGTCAGGTTTCAGAATAGCTATATAATGTATTTATTACAATTTTCCGTGCCATCCAAACATTATGAACTGCAGTGGCTATAATAATAGTTAGTCCTTGGAAGGTAATGATTGGATATGATGCATACCGTAGCCAAGCTGTGCAGCCATTTAGATAATAAGCCTTTCATTTAGCCTCAGAGAATAACTCCTTTCAAATTGTAATTGGTAAATACATTTTAGTAATGATATTTGGCCCTATTACTTAAAGACCTCTGTTGGTTAAAGATTGGATAATGTGTGCAGAAAAGTACACAAGATCATACACATGAATGTACAGGCAGAAGATATCTCTAGAGGATATCAATGAAAAAAATATTGTATTATTATAATAATGTACAATATGTTATGCACAGGTTGCTTGTAATTGAACTCAGGTTATAACATATATATTTTCATACAATAGTATAATGTATTTTATTTCAACCCCAAAGTAGAGGTTGTGTGTTTGCCGTTCCATATCAACAAAGATACTGTATTTGCGTGGAAAAACAGGTTTGTAATCGACTGTGAGCTGTACCTCAGTTCACCCACAGGGGCTTTATGTCAGGACCAGTCTAGTGTGGATTCTCCAAATTGGCCCATGATCTGGGTTTATGCACCTCAAATTGTGTGTGTGTGTTTGTTTAAACATGCCTAAATCACCTGTCGGCAGAATCTCTCTCTTTCAAGTTAAATTTCCCCCCACTACCTCTCTTCAGGAGCAAGCTGTGTGAGGAGAACACTTTTCTCATTTACAAGCCTGTTTCCCGCTCTCTTCTCTGGCCAGCCACCAACAAACAGACTGGGAGGCAAACACACACACACACACACACACACACACACACACACACACACACACACACACACACACACACACACACACACACACACACACACACACACACACACACACACACACACACACACACACACACACACACACACACACACACACACACACACACACACACACACACACACACACACACACACACACACACACACACACACACACACACACACACACACACACACTCACACACACACACACACACACACACGTTTAAATGGCGTTTAAATTTTAAATTACTCTGGCCTTTTTGTTTGAGGAAACGGGAAGAGGAACAGAGACCCTGTTCATTTATTGGTCCGTATGCACAGGACTGGTGCTTCATCAAATAGGTCAATCAGAATACCTTAGTCAATAAAGAAAAAAAAAAAAGTTATTTGAATAAAAATCAACTGTTCTCACTTTAGTATTCACTGATTTAACACAGTGCTTAGTTTATTATCTGTCTAGTAATGCCTTTTTGTCTTTTAAACTTATTTTCAGTAGTGTGTATGTTCGATTGTGTGTCCTTGTATGTCTAGCTTTATGTTCATATTCTTGTTTGTCTGTCTGGGTTTGTGTGCACATTATTTTGTATTTAATTGGTGGGGGGGTGTTTGAATGTCTGTGTGTTTGGGTGTGTGCTTGTGTGCGTGTGTTTGTGTGACAGCGCAGTGGGTTTCAGACAGAAGTAGCCTGGTCAGCACTAGTTTACCAGGCCAGCCTCAACTCCAGTGCTCGCTCCTTCCCTTGCTCGTCCTCCATGCTTTGTTTATACTGGTTTGTTTACATCTCAGGCTCTCCTAGCCCAGTTTAGCTCAGCCTAGCGCTGGCTGATTAGGAACAACACAGTGAAATGTTAATTTACTCTGTTGCTCCCGATAAGGGGCTGACAGACGGCCAGGTTTTTTTTTACAGGATAAAACACAATGCTCAGGAGCGTAATTGGCAGCTAAGTTATCCCAGGACTGCCCGTGGTTTTCTTAAAATGCCAATTAATTCCGATTTGCTATAAAAAAATTGACCAGTCGGATCATCGACTGTGCGTATAATTAGTTGCTAATAAAATAATTGTAGCTTTTTGTTCAGGCCTGTGATGCGCTTATAACAAACAGAGTCAAAGGTTAGCAGACAAATGACTTGAAGCAGAGCAGTTCCCTAATTATAAAAGATCGGTATTATTTTTGTTTGGGTTTTGGCTGTTTGGAGCATAGGATGCTAATTTATTCAACCCAATATCACAGATTATTGTGAAATAGACACAAATTGCTTAAAAGTAAAAATGTTTGTGTGCAGTACACGATTTTGTATACTGTGCGTTTCAATTACAGATAAAGACAGTAGGTTACTTACAGTTTTTTCCAACTACTTACACACGTTTTCAAAACTATGTCGCCTTTTTTCAAAACTCTACACACAATTCCCAAAACTGCACACACAAAATCCAAAATGACTCACATCTCCTTCAAAATGTAACACTGCATTCAAAATGCCATAAACACATGTCAGAATGAAGCATTTGCATCAAATGGCAAACACTACTTTCATAATAATAAATTTTTTGATATACCATGTAAACACTGTTGTTCTAAATCTAAAGCTCTTAGGTCTTTCATAGGCTTATATATACATTTCAATACAATGTTCTACAGTGAAAGTAATCTGCTGAGAGGGGTAACAAGTAATAATATAATAATAATAATAATATGCCATTTAGCAGACGCTTTTATCCAAAGCGACTTACAGTCGTGCGTGCAAACATTTTTTGTGTATGGGTGGTCCCGGGGATCTAACCCACTACCTTGGCGTTACAAGCGCCGTGCTCGACTTACAGTCGTGCGTGCAAACATTTTTTGTGTATGGGTGGTCCCGGGGATCTAACCCACTACCTTGGCGTTACAAGCGCCGTGCTCTACCAGCTGAGCTACAGAGGACCACTGTAAACACCAATGCAATGTAGAAACAGAAAATATTTATTAGGCCAAACATTACTGTTGTATACAGTAGCATACAACAAAACCATAAACATATGTAAACCAAAAGTATATTCTGTAGAATACAGTAAAGAACACAATTGTGTGTGGGGGTCCCGGGGGGGGCAGTCCAGGAAATGGTAGGGGGGGCAGTCACCAGTGCTAAGCTACGCTTCATCTCTTCTCCGGGCTGGGTCTGGCCACAATACTTCGTCCACATCACAAGATAAGTTTTCTCTTGCCAAACATCGAGGGAAGTATCTCCTAGCATGGCGTATCCAACCTTGGACAGAGGCAACCTCTATGTCCCCACATGCGTCCTCCATTGCCTGGGGAAGCGGCATGCGGGCATAGGGTTGGCAATCATACACTTTCCAGCGCCAGGTTGAGAATAATTCCTCAATGGGATTTAGAAAAGGTGAATATGGGGGTAGGTACAAAACTACAAATTGTGGATGGGTGGCAAACCAGTTTTGGACCAGAACAGCCTGGTGAAAACTAACATTGTCCCATATAACCACAAATCTAGCAGGCTCCTGATCTGGATCAGGGACAAGCATTGTGTAAATTGCATCCAGAAAAGTGAGCATATGGCCGGTGTGGCATTGTGATGGAGGACCCCGTTTTTCGCAGATTCTTGACTCTGTCAGAGTTTCTCTCAAATGGCACCTTGTAAAGTTGTTTCATCGTCACTTGGTGCCATTGGAGGATGCGTTAGCATGGTCGACAGGCTTACAGCATTGATGTTGTTAAATATGGTGTCATTTTTCAAGATATGCTCTCTTATCTCTCAAATCCTAATTGCATTGTTGGCCAAAACCATATTTATAATTGCAGTCTCTTGTACATCTGTAAACAAGCGTCCTCGTCCTCCATGATGTCTTTGCCTTTCCACTCTGTACAGAATTCAAACACAGTATGTGTTCAGCATAGGAACTGTAAACAATGTACACAAAAATGTAGTACAGCATGATAACCAACCTCATTCATTCAATGCAGTACAGTAAATGGATGGCTTAGAGTTACAAATGTTTATGTAATACTATGCAGTCATACGTATTTTACAGTACATTACTGTAATGCTAAAATAGTCATTAGATAGTTGCATACCTGTTCTCATTTCTGAAGGTTCGAATTATGGACGCCACTGTAAATCGACTCAAGTTGGGCTGGACTCTCAGTCCAGCCTCTCTCATGGTCAAACCGTGGTTGATCATATGATCAACAAGTGTTGCCCTAATCTCATCAAAGATGGCTCTCCTTCCTTCTCTTCTTTGCCCCTCGTCCTCTTCTTCATCTTCCTCTTCCTCTTCGTCCTACTCCTCCTCTTCCAACTATTCGTCTTTGAATTTGTCCTCGTTGTTGTCCCCTGCCTCTCCCTCCTACTCCTCTTGCTCTCTGTCCATTGTTGGCATCCATTGTTCAAAACAGTCCTATACTACAGTAAAGCAGTGATTGGTTAGTGATCAGTTAAGCAATTAGTGTTTGCACATGTGAGGAGAGTGTGTTTGACCTGGTGAATAAGTGTAGCATTTTGATTGGTTGTGTTTGCAAAAGGAAAGCAAGTCACTTCCTGTTAGATTTTTGTGTTTTAGGTAGAGAATTGTGTGTAGTGTTTTGAAAAAAGTGTTTTATGCAATTGACAACTGAGTCAAAGGCTGAGAAATAGTTTATGGTTTTGGAGATTTGGTGTGTAGGTTTGCACTTTGAGTGAGAGGTTTCAAAAATCGTGTGACATGAAAATATTTTGTGTGTAAGCAGTTGGAAAAAACTGTAAGACAAAAACGATAGGAGGGACATTGGTCGGGGAGGATGGAAGGGCGTATAACGTGAACGTCTAGCAACCCAAAGGTTGTGTGTTGGAATCTCATCATGGATAACTTTAGCATTTTTGCTAATTAGCTACTTTGCAACTACTTACTACCTTTTAGCTTCTTAGCAACTACTTAGCATGTTCACTAACCCTTCCCCTAACCTTAACCCTTTAACCTAAATCCTAAACCTTTAACAACTTAGCTAGCATGTTAACTAACCCTAACCTTAACCCCTAACCCCTAACCCTAACTTAATCCCTAACCTTAACCCCTAGCCTAGCTAACGTTAGCCACAACAAATTGGAATTTGTGTAATGTATACAAATGCGTTATGAAGAAAGAAAAGCGTGTCATACACACAAAATGCATTGTGATGAAAATCGTGTAATAACACATGAAAAAGTTGACTTTTTCGTGTGCATGTCACGAATTTCGAATAAGTAATTTGTGTCTATTTCACAATAAACTGTGATAGTGTGTTGAGTTTATTCCCAATCCCAAACTGCACTGTCTGTCTGTGTCTGTCTGTGTCTGTCTGTCTGTGTCTGTCTGTCTGTGTCTGTATGTCTGTGTCTGTCTGTCTGTCTGTGTCTGTCTGTCTGTGTCTGTCTGTCTGTGTCTGTCTGTCTGTGAGACTTCAGGGAAGCTCTTGTCACCACCGCCTCAGCTCCACCAGCCAAGCTTCTCTCTGGTTATTCCTCCCAGCAGGGGTGTGAAGAGGGTATTTTCTGGGGAGAGAGAGAGAGAGTGAGGCAATCGGAAAAGGATGGAAATATAGCGGCGAGCGACAGCCGCATTTGAACTCACACCGGGCTACTGAGGCATGGGGCTGACTTCAGAGACGGAGAGAGGGAGAGAGAGAGTTGTGAACAGGGGAGTATTTAAAGCCCTCCATGTGAAACTTGCCCCAGCCTCAAAAGAAAGTCAAAAGAAAGTGATGGAAATACAGTAATGTGTGTTTACGACCAGAGTGGTTGGTCGGGTGATTTTAGCCCGGCCATGGTTTCCCCTCTCTCTCTGGTACCCTGGAGCTATCATATTCCCTTCCAGCAGTGGGGTGCTGTGTGTGTGTGGGGCAGGCGGCTTGGCTGGCTGGCGGGAAGGAGGGAAGGGCTGGGCAGGGAGCCAGTTCGGTGGCCTCACTCACCTCCCACAATCCCCCTGACCTTCACGCATGCAAATTAGCCACGTGCGGCCGGTGAAAGGGAGGAGAGCAGAGCACACACACCCCCTCCTCTCAGAGGAAAAGGGATTTCTCTCTCTCTCTTTGCTTTTAATTTTTCTCTCTCTCTTTCTTGTTATTGTTACAGCCCGCCTGTCTCCCCCACTAGCCCTCTCTTGCTCCCCCTCTCCTCTCCTCCTCTCTCTATTCTCTGATCCCCTGGGTGTTTTCTAAGCCTGTGGTCCTCCAGTGGAAGGTTAAAGGGAGTGGAAAGGAGGGGATATACCCCAGTGGGGCTGTCTCTACCGCTATATCCTTCCCTCTGCATCTCTCTCTTCCTCTCTCTCTTCCTCTCCCTCTGCCTCAGTACAGGAGATAGGCAGGGGTTTCAAGGAGAGGAGAAAAGCAAGAGGTGTTTGTATGCTACAATATGTATACACAGAGTATATCAGTATCATTCTGACATCATCCCCTTCCCCTTTGCCCATGGGGAGAATGCTAGATGATATGCCGGCACTCACTTAGTGTGTGTGTGTGTGTGTGAGTGTGTGTGTGTGTGTGATGATCGGCACACTTCTCTGCCTGGCTGCTGTAGACTTTAGTTTGTTCATCTGTCACATTGAGACATGGCAGTCTGGCAGGCAGTTTGTTTGTCTCCACGAGGCTTTATGTGTCTGATGAATAATATTCAACTGTTACTATTGCTTTGGTGACCGTATGTGAAGGTGTGATGATGATGATGATGATGATGAGAGATGATTTAGAGTCTGTGGTCAGATGTGGGACTGTGTTGACCACCTCTGTCTGAACAGGCTGTCATTTACACCAATTCAAACTGTAATTATATCATCTAGATCCCCACACACCGTAGGCCACAAAAGCACTGACTGACTGGACATCAGCACAAATGCATGAGAAAATATGGATGTTGTGTCTTTGTAAAGAAAATATGGATGTTGTGTCTTTGTAAAGAAAATATGGATGTTGTGTCTTTGTAAGTGTGCTCGCAAACAAACTCAATAACCCTGTTCAAGTGTTTCTGTGCAATCTTGAGAAATAATTTGGGAGTAAGGGAAGGATTTGTTTGGAAATACGCTTGCAGATATATCAATATGTAAATTCACTGAAAATATATTGTTTTAGCAAAAGCACCTAGAACTGATTTAAAATGGAATGCAAAATCAGAGTTTATAATAGGTTTATGGTATATTTTCACTAAAAGCTAACTGAACTGGGAACATGAAACAGAAGCTTGCTGTAACACTACCTCCCTCCACGATACCATGTTGTGTCTTCTTGATGAACATCTATTGGTATTGTTGAATCAACATGTAAAGGTTACTATAATGTCAGCTGTATGTCAGAGGGGATGCTGGTTGCTCTGATGTAGATTACATTAGCATAATCCATAGTTGGGCTATCAACGGGCTGCTCTGCCCAGTGGGGAGGCTGTGACATGCTCTGAGTTAGAAGGGACCTGGGTGTCTTCAAACTGATGTGGTAGCGGGTGATGATGACACCCTGAGACATTTGACATTTAACCTAAATGGAGTTGACTGTAAGAGAAGGCTTTTTATACCAAATGTACAGTATTATATTACACCGCATGCAGAGTATTATAATTTTTCTCTGTGTTTGTGTAGCTATTTGTTTATGTGTTGGAAACCACAGACATGCACATTTCTCAGAAAATTCTGGAACACCCAGTGACATTGACAGAATTGCAGACATAGCTTTAGTGGTTGTTGCAATCTGAAGGGAAAGCATTTCTAAAATGTCTTCCCTCTGTCTCCCACTGTCTCTCTCATTATCACTCTCTGTCTCTCTCTAGCTCTCTCTCTCCTATTTCTCCACCCTTCTCACTCTCTGTCTCTCTCTAGCTCTCTCTTCTCTCTCTCCTATTTCTACACCCTTCTCACTCTCTGTCCTCTACTATTGCTCTCGCCCTCTTTCCCAAAATGTTGTCAATTCTCCTCTCCGTCCTCCTCCCCAGTCAGTCAGCCAGTCTTTGGTGTTGACCTTCAGTGCTGTAGTTAGTTAGTGGATGACTGTGCTGTGGTGCTGCCTGCTGCCTGCTGCACTCATTAACCATCAAAGATGAATAGTTCCATTATAGGAGAGGAGGAAAAAAGACAATCAGTTCAATTAGAGATAATTAAGAGCTTGGAGGGGTGAAGAGCTGGAGGACGAGGGGACCTGGGCTCTGGAGGTCCTTAGCCTGTGTGTGTGTGTGTGTGTGTGTGTGTGTGTGTTTGTGTGTGTGTGTGCTTGGCGAGTCACTGTGGTTTGGGGGTCAGTGGAAACACCCCTTGTTGACCTGTGACCCCTAACCCTGTGTCACTCCCCCCGACAGCCCTTTGGCATGATGGGCGCTTGTTAAAGAGAGGATGTTTGAAATGCCAGGCCAATACCATCACCTTAATGAACATCTTCACATTCCCTTATTTTCTTAATTAGGCCATATATTTTTATGCTGATATGCACTTTCAATATTTATATAGTATGTTGGGATGAAGGAGAAATCCAGGGTCAGAGTCGTCTCTCTCTCTGTCACGATCGTCTAAAGGAGCGGACCAATACGCAGCGCGTGGAGTGAACATGATGACTTTATTAATTAAAGCAACCACGAAGAAAACAACAAATGACGATACGTGAAGTTCAAATACTGATACAGACTAACAGCAACACGGAAACAATAACCCACAAAACACAGGAGAAAACACACAGAATATATATGGCTCCCAATCAGAGATAACGAGCCGACAGCTGACACTCGTTACCTCCGATTGGGAGTCATTAACCAATCACCAAAAACACAAACAAATGAAACTCACCCAACCCAACACCACCAAATGAAATACACCCTGGCTCAATAATAAAGTCCATGGAGCCAGAGTGTCACAGTACCCCCCCCTAAAGGTGCGCACTCCGGGCGCACCAGCATACAGTCTAGGGGAGGGTCTGGGTGGGCGTCTGTCCCCGGTGGCGGCTCTGGCCCCGGTTGTGATCCCCACCCCACCGCAGTCACAACCTGCTTCGGTAGCCTCCTCCCAATGACCACCCTCCAACTAACCCCACCTGGACTAAGGGGCAACACCGGACTAAGGGGCAGCATCGGACTAAGGGGCAGTACCGGACTACGGGGCAGTACCGGACTAAGGGGCAGTACCGGACTAAGGGGCAGTACCAGGCTAAGGGACAGCACCAGGATAAGGAGCAACACCGAGCTAAGGGGCAGCACCTGACTAAATGGCGGATCCTGGCTGGCTGGCTCTGGCGGATCCTGGCTGGCTGGCGGATCCTGGCTGGACGGCTCT
Source organism: Coregonus clupeaformis (assembly GCF_020615455.1). Lineage (NCBI taxonomy): Eukaryota > Metazoa > Chordata > Actinopteri > Salmoniformes > Salmonidae > Coregonus > Coregonus clupeaformis. The sequence continues at coordinate 30,691,441 of NC_059220.1, forward strand.
GGCGGATCCCGGCTGGACGGCTCTGGCGGATCCCGGCTGGACGGCTCTGGCGGATCCCGGCTGGACGGCTCTGGCGGATCCTGGCTGGACGGCTCATGGCTGGCTGACGGATCTGGCTGCTCATGGCTGGCTGACGGATCTGGCTGCTCATGGCCGACTGACGGATCTGGCTGATCCTGTCTGGCGGAAGGCTCTGGCTGATCCTGTCTGGCAGAAGGCTCTGGCTGATCCTGTCTGGCGGAAGGCTCTGGCTGATCCTGTCTGGTGGAAGGCTCTAGCGGCTCCGGTCTGGCGGACGGCTCTGATGGCTCATGGCAGACGGGCGGCTTTGCAGGCTTTGGGCAGACGGGCAGTTCAGGCCCCGTTGGGCAGACGGCAGACTCTGGCCGTCTGAGGCGCATCATAGGCCTGGTGCATGGTGCCGGAACAGGAGGTACCGGGCTGAGGACACGCATCTCAGGGCTAGTGCGGGGAGAAGCAACAGGGCATGCTGGACCCTGGGGACGCACCGTAGGCCTGATGCGTGGTGCCGGAACTGGAGGTACCGGGCTGAGGACACGCATCTCAGGGCTAGTGCGGGAAGCAGCAACAGGGCATGCTTGGCCCTGGGGACGCACCGTAGGCCTGATGCGTGGTGCCGGAACTGGAGGTAACGGGCTGAGGACACGCATCTCAGGGCTAGTGCGGGGAGTCGGAACAGGGCATGCTGGACCCTGGGGACTCCCATAACGCCTAGTGCGGGGAGCCGGAACAGGGCATGCTGGACCCTGGGGACTCACCTCACGCCTAGTGCGGAGAGCAGGCACAGGCCGGGCGGGGCTGGCGACGCGCACCGTATCCCTGGTGCGAGTGGCCGGAACAGGCCGGGCCGGGCTGGCGAAGCGCACCGTATCCCTGGTGCGTGGAGTAGGAACAGGCCGGGCTGGGCTGGCGAAGCGCACCGTATCCCTGGTGCGTGGAGTAGGAACAGGCCGAACCGGGCTGGCGACGCGCACCTTACACTTAGTGCGAGGGACCGGAACAGGCCGTACCGTACGGGGAACACACACTACTGGCTGCACCTCGGGACTAGGAACGGGCCGGACCGAACTGGTTACACACCCCAGTACCTCACGCCGTGCCTCAACACCTTCCTTCCCTGCTTTACCCAGTAGCCCCCTTGACCTGGTAGCCCACTGAATCCGTCCCTTCTCTGCCTCCGTCAGCCCCCTTAACCTGGCAGCCCTCTGACTCTGCCTTGTGGCAGCCTCCTGCTGCTCCGTCGCCCAAGCCATGTGCCCCCCCAAAAAATTTCTTGGGGTTGCCTCTCTTCCACGGGCTTCCAGCCTCGCCACGCGCTGCCTCCTCGTACCACCTCCTCTCGGCTTTGGCTGCCTCCAGCTCTTCACGAGGGCGGTGATATTCCTCCGGTTGTGCCCAAGGACCCTTTCCAGCCCGAATCTCCTCCCATGTCCAAAAATCCTTAGGAGGCGTCCATAACTCCTGTGTCCAGACCCTTTGCTCCTGGACGCGCTGCTTGGTCCTTTTATGGTGGGTTATTCTGTCACGATCGTCTAAAGGAGCGGACCAGACTGGGAACATGATGACTTTATTAATTAAAGCAACCACGAAGAAAACAACAAATGACGATACGTGAAGTTCAAATACTGATACAGACTAACAGCAACACGGAAACAATAACCCACAAAACACAGGAGAAAACACACAGAATATATATGGCTCCCAATCAGAGATAACGAGCCGACAGCTGACACTCGTTACCTCCGATTGGGAGTCATTAACCAATCACCAAAAACACAAACAAATGAAACTCACCCAACCCAACACCACCAAATGAAATACACCCTGGCTCAATAATAAAGTCCATGGAGCCAGAGTGTCACACTCTCAGTTTTTTTACCAATCAGGGCCCTTTATTTGTTTATTTGTACTTTGTTATCACTTAGGTCTACTGTGAAATATATTTACTTAATTTCTACCTTCATATCTTCATCAGCTGTAATCCTCTGGGTGTTGCACATGTAGGCCGATAAAAACCATCTGCCACATGGAGAAATGAGAGGGAAATGAGGCCGGGCACATAGAAGAGGGAGAAAGTGAAGTGATTGTGTTCCTAGGATGGGCCTTCTCCAATGAGAGCACTGCTGCTGTCCAACTGGGAAATTCAGCTGGGTCAATATTACATTGTTCAGAGTGGCACTGAGGAGCAGGAAACTAAGGGTAAGAGGCGTCTGTCACTTGGCAGATAAATTAGATAGAGCAGAAGAATCTCAATTACAGAAGAGGACACAGATGATATAATATGTCCTAATGGATGAGTATTGTGGAGTCCTGTGAATGTGTGTTTCAGAGATAAATAGTGCATGAGAGCGGTCCTATTCTCCTTGTGTTAAGGTCCCCCCTGCCTTCTGCCTTGTGCTGATGTTTAGTTGAGCATGCAGCTAGCTCTGGTTTCTGCATGTCGGGCGCCTCCGCCCCATCTATTCCCTGTTGGTTCCCTGCTCAGGCCTGTCACGTGCACCATTGGGCTAAACTATGGGCCCTGTGTGCATCAGAAACCATTATGCGTAATGGACTTTCCGCATATCATTCTCCCCGTGTTATGACACTTATTTTATGACTGCTTACATATCAAATATTTAAATAAACAGAATAGGGGCTGGTTGATGCCGGGGGGAGAGACATTCATTTCCAAGCGCACAGGCAGGCAGGCAGGCAGCGAGAAATAAAGAGGGTGGGGGGCAGAGGAGAGGAGGAGAGGAGAGGAGAGAGAGAGAGGAGAAAAGGGGTGCAGACGCGGGGAAGAGAAATGCTTCACTTGCCTCCAATCAAAGTGGCGGAGGACGTTTTTTTGCTAATGCCTCGCAGCAGTGGCAGGCGGGTGGCGGGCGGGCGGCGGCAGAGGGGCCATCCGTCAGCGTTTTTCCCGGGCTGGGGCTGACGGCGGGCCCCAGTGGCTCATAAAAGCAGCCCAGCGTAGTAATATCAATCGTGTGCCAAGGAGAGCGAGTGGGAGAGAAAGTGGAGGTAAAAACAGAATATAACACAACAATGTAAAAAAAAAAAAAAAAGAACAGAGAGGGAGAGAATGGTAGAAGACTGATTTATATATCTATGTTTTCTCTAGAGAGAGAGAGAGAGAGAGAGAGAGAGAGAGAGAGAGAGAGAGAGAGAGAGAGAGAGAGAGAGAGAGAGAGAGAGAGAGAGAGAGAGAGAGAGAGAGAGAGAGAGAGAGAGAGAGAGAGAGAGAGAGAAAGCGAGAGAGAGAGAGAGAGAGAGAGAGAGAGAGAGAGAGAGAGAGAGAAGCAACAAGGTCTTGTGGCTGAGCCGAGCCGTCTTGCGTCGGGCAGCGTTGGTGGCAAGCCCATTACTGTCAGGCTAATCTTAAAATAATTAATTGCGAAGTCGACGCTTTTAAAGACTATTGTAATTGAATCCTAAATTAGGCCTGGGAAAGAGGACACGTCCTGCTTTACTGTGAGCCTGCTCCCATTTCCTCCCTCCCTCCCTCCCTCCCTCCCTCCCTCCCTCCCTCCCTCCCTCCCTATATCTCTCCCTCCTTCCCGCATGTGGTTGAGAGAGAACATGAGACAGGAAATGCTAATGAAATGCGTATTTGGGGGAAAATCATCTATAATTTAGATGTTTCTTTGAATTTGAATGATGTGTGAGTGCTGTGATTTATTTTACTTGTGGAGAGGATCATTCTGTCAGGATTTTATTCTTGTAAACAAATGCGAGAAAAAGGAGAATAAAAGTAGAGTAATAAAGTAAACAGAATGGAATGAATAAATTGAGCTTTTGTCATGAATAATTTGTGAGATGGAAGAGAAAGCCATGTTTCCTCAGAGAGATGGACATTTTGTTTTTATATTGTTACTTGTGACTGACTTGAAAGATATTGGAGATTGACCACAACAGGAATTGTAAATTGTTTTGCTCTACACACACACACACACACACACACACACACACACACACACACACACACACACACACACACACACACACACACACACACACACACACACACACACACACACACACACACACACACACACACACACACACACACACACACACACACACACACACACACAGTTGAACTCTCTGTAGACTCCAAGCCTCCATCTGACTGAGGTATGTTTTGAGTGGAGCCCTCAGCCAGTGGTCCTAGCAGAGGAATGGCGGCTTGCTCGGAGCCTTTAAACTGTAAAAGCAGCTCAATGTGCTTCCACTTACCCCTGCTGCCTCCCAGATGGGCTGCCTGCCTGCACCACAACCCCTGTCTGGCCTGCTGGATCAAAGCTCCGGGACGGGGCTGCCCTCCATAAAACGTCTGCATTCTCTGTGACTTGACGATGGTGTTGGCTTTGAGGTTAGATAGAGGGTTTGAGCTCCATGGGGAAACATGGGAACCCTTATGGTGAGACCTGAACCATTTGTGTTGGGTGTGTAGTTTACTGCTGGGTCTGTATTGGGCGTACTGAGACTATGGGACTATTACAGTAAATTGTGTAGGACGGACTCTTCTCCCTCTTATTGTCTTTCTATCTATGGATGAAACAACACATTCTTCCTACAGTAGAAGTATTGCCAAGTGTCTGTCCACTTTCCAAGACAAATACACATGGTAAAATGAAACAGACCGTGCAGTGCAATTTAAGGATTTGCTTTGGACTTTCTCAATGCTTTAATATGTCTATGCTTTAAAAACACAGCAATAAAACATGTTATAGTTGTAGTCTATTAAAAGTAACAGAAATGAAGGTGATTATTTTTGTCACCTAATTGCTTGTCCAGAGCAGGGCGCATATTGACAGTGTAAGTGTTTATGAATAAAGGATTAGTTAACTGTTCCACAGCCTTAGTTCCACAGCCTTAGGCTTCTTCAGGCTGAGAGAGGCCTGGGTGTGTGGCTGGAGCCTGGGTGTGAGGGTGGAGCCTGGGTGTGAGGCTGGAGCCTGGGTGTGAGGCTGGAGCCTGGGTGTGAGGCTGGAGCCTGGGTGTGAGGCTGGAGCCTGGGTGTGAGGCTGGAGCCTGGGTGTGAGGCTGGAGCCTGGGTGTGAGGGTGGAGCCTGGGTGTGAGGGTGGAGCCTGGGTGTGAGGCTGGAGCCTGGGTGTGAGGCTGGAGCCTGGGTGTGAGGGTGGAGCCTGGATACGTGGCTGGAGCCTGGGTGTGTGGCTGGAGCCTGGGTGTGAGGGTGGAGCCTGGGTGTGAGGGTGGAGCCTGGGTGCGTGGCTGGAGCCTGGGTGTGTGGCTGGAGCCTGGGTGTGTGGTTGGAGCCTGGGTGCGTGGCTGAAGCCTGGGTGCGTGGCTGGAGCCTGGGTGCGTGGCGGGAGCCTGGGTGCGTGGCGGGAGCCTGGGTATGTGGCTGGAGCCTGGGTGTGTGGCTGGTGCCTAGATGTGTGGCTAGAGCCTGGGTGTGTGGCTGGAGCCTGGGTGTGTGGTTGGAGTCTGGGTGTGTGGCTGGTGCCTAGATGTGTGGCTAGAGCCTGGGTGTGTGGCTGGAGCCTGGGTGTGTGGTTGGAGTCTGGGTGTGTGGCTGGAGCCTGGGTGTGTGGCTGGAGCCTGGATGTGTGGCTGGAGCCTGGGTGTGTGGCTGGTGCCTGGACATGCATTAGGCTTTAGGCCAGCTGTCATTGATCGCTCAGCACCAGCAGCCCATGTTCTCATCCAGCTTGCTGATTGATTCAGAGGTCTTAAGAGATTGGAAGCGGCCTGCGCTGAGCACGCTCGCATGGGGTGGCGTGGAGAGGCTGTGGGAGTCACAGCCAGCCCATTTCCGGGGCACTCCCAGGTCGACCAGCCCATTCAGCCAGGGGCACAAGGCATTAGGAGGACAATCAACCCCCTGACGCTCTCACCTTGTGCCACTTGGGAGGGGGGTGGCAGGGGGGGACCTGCTTTATTGTTACACGCACACACACATACACATACACACACACCCTCTCCAACCCCCTCTCCATCCAGCCTCAGTTTCTGAACGCAATGAGCAGTGCGAGTGTGCAGTGCGATCAATTCACCAGCCTGTTGTTGCCTCATCCATACAATGTCCTGGCAGTGATACACGAACAGCAGCCAGCACATAACGTTTATGAATGGAAAAAAATTAAATAAATGAAAATATATTCTTTTCTAATTAACTTTGTACATTTCCCGCTGAGCTATCAGACGGTCGCTGTGAGGAGTCCGATAATGAAATCAATTTGGTTTAAATTGTTTCAGGTGACTTTTAATGAGTATCTAATAGCCACCAGAGGATAGAAGGTCAGGATATCTGTTTGTTGTTTTATAAGTGATTGATCGCTCCGCTGAAAAAATGGACATCCAGAGAGGACTGGGCTGGGGTCCAAAACACAGAGCACAATGTCATTCTCTCATTCCCTGTAGTGAAGTGGTGATTCTCTTAGACTGCACTATGGCTTTGAATGCTGTACTTGAGAAGTGATAGAACCTATTACACCAAATGGATTGATGAATACCTAAGGGTTAAAACATTGCCATTATAATTAAGGAGCATACTTTATACTGTAACAGTGCGCAGTCTTCCATTTTTCTAATTCTACTTGAGACCATGCTCTTCTTGCTCTATGGTTAGGGCAGCAGCCGAATAGCCTGTTTATTATAACAGCTAGAAGCAGAGAGGCTGATTGATGAAGGAGAGAGTATAGTTCTGCCCAGAGGAGCCTTTAGCTTCATTTGTGTATCTATTGCTCCTCTTAATATTCACTTATGTATTTTTCCCCTTCTCTGAACACATTACCGGGAATAGCCATTGCTAATTCATAAACACACTTGATAATTCTGCCTCAATTATAGTTATTGGAGCCGAAAACTATTACTTCCCCTTCCAGACCATTCTATTAGCCTAGATGGTAATTCCCCTGAATATCTAGTGTATATTTAATATCAGTGTTTATGGCGGGCCTGGTCTCTAAAGAGAGAGAAAAAAACACAGCACATTTTCTCGATAAACAAATAGCCTCATAGCCTCCCCTCTCCCTGGGGCGATGGAGTTATTGTTGTGTTTTTTCCCTCTTTCATATGGTTGTGTAACGGCTGGCCGGCCCAGCGCCTCGTCTCTCCAGCAGCATGCCTCTCTGCCTGGCCTGCCTGGCTCTCCGTCTCTGACTGACTGACTGGGAGGGAAAGTGGAGCACATTCCTCTTGTGCCACGACTGCCCTCCCTTACATGAAATAACTATGTGGCTGCTGAAGCTCTTTCTCAGGGTTCCTGCTGGCAGGAAGTGAAGCGTCTAGCACTTCAACACAGCGCAGGCCAGCTCCTCAGATAGGCTGGGAGAGACAGTCAGCATCCGCCTCCTCTTCTGCCTCCTCCTCATCAATATCAGCTCTCCTCTAAGACATCTCAGACACCAGCCAGCCAGCAGAGATAGGTCTGATCATCTGTTGATGTGGCTCTGAGGATTTAATGGTAGAATGAATGGGTGGATCTGCTGGCAGTGGCACTACCATGACAGGCCTGGCATAACGCTGACAATTCATTACTGTTGACTTACTGGCATGGATCTGGTGTGGCGAGAGCTGGGCTGTTGTTGGCAGAATCTTAGTCCATGTTGTTTGGGTCCATGCTGTTTTGAATGCATCTCTCTGTTAAGCTCTTTATTTGTTTTCATTCTGTGCTGGTGTGTGCCTGTCGTCGCACACCTCTCGTTTTGTCATTGAGCTTTTTTTCCCTTAGTCTCAGTCTTTTTCCAGGAGGAAAAGAGTTCCTGCCATCGTCTGACCCCAATCTCTCCTCAGACAGATGAGCTCCCCTCCCCTCCCTCTCTCCCCCTCTCCCTCTCGCCCCCCTCCATCCCTCCTGTGTTGCCTGCTCTAATGACGGCTGCGTGCTCGGCGTGAGGAACCAAACGCTCAGCCACTTTTCCTTAGCGCAGGGGGGATGCATTTGCAGACGCACGGGGATGTGTTGTAAATATAGGTGTCAAATGCGGAGGGCACTCTCACCGACCGTCACCTTAGCAGCCTCAGCATCCTAACACCAGGGAGAGCAATTACCAACATGATCTCAACACAATATGATGTTACTGCTGCTGCCTGCCTGCATGACAACACACTGTTATCTGCCTCCTCCCTCTCCTCACCTCTCTTTATATCTGTCTCTCGTTTTCTATCTCATTCTCTCTCACGTTGTCTCTTTTATTATTTTCTCTCTCTCACTATGTATCTGGCTCTCTTTCTCCTTGTTCATTCTTCTCTCAGTCTCTCCTCTCTCTGTCATTCTCTGTCCCTCCTTCCCTCCCTCCCTCCCTCCCGTTCTGTGATAATTTCATGCATCTCATTCCTAGCCGGCCTTCATGCCTAGCTGCCTGTGCCACCCAGGACTGAGCCTGTTGGGCTGAGCAAAGACAATTTGCCCCGCCACGACTCCCCACGGACCATTCACACACTCACCGCTGACATTTGCTAAGAGACGCTTTGCAACGCGACGAGGGTTGATGTGTTAAGCAGAATGTTACATGGAGCCCCTTTGTAACATTAGTTTAAAAGATGCATGACACAAGACCATTCTGGCTAGTAGTTAAGTATCAGTGACTTTGTAAAAGACTGGACAAGAGCTTTTACCTGTAAATTATTCCAAAGAATGCATTTGGCATCAGATTATCTTTCACTTTGTATTTTGCTGTCATCGTGGCTGGGCAATGAAGAGTTAACGTGCCTGCTCCTCGCCTCTCCGCTTGATGACATCAGTATTGTCTTTGCATCCATGAAATTAATTTTCTAATCTTAGTCAGCAGGAGTGGGGAATTTGCACACATTAATATGGAACTCGATCTCCCCTCTCCTCCCCACCCCTGCAGTCTCTTCCTCCCTGTTCTCTTCAGTATGAAACAGCGGGCCGTAACCGTCTGTGTTTCGGGCTAAAGCAGCGCTTTGTTCTGCAAGCACAGCCTTGTGGTTTCACAGGAAGCAGCGGATTTTGTGCTGATTAACATGGACAGGATGTCAGTAAGATTGTCTGTTGTTTCTGTATCTGCATGTAGATTCGCAGGGGACAGGGGTTGGTACAATGGATGGGGAATGATATCCATCTACAGTATAGATCATTACATTAAACATTGGTGATTGGTTTTCTTTGTTTCTTGTGATGTGCACATAGTGCACATAGTGTCCAGTATGATGTATGGACATACAGTGCATTTAGAAAGTATTCAGACCCCTTGACTTTTTCCACATTTTGTTACGTTACAGCCTTATTCTAAAATTGATTGAATTGTTTTTTTTCCTCATCAATCTAAACACAATACCCCATAATGACAAAGCAAATTTATTACAAATAAAATAAACTGAAATATCACATTTACATAAGGATTCAGACCCTTTCCTCAGTACTTTGTTGAAGCACCTTTGGCAGCGATTACAGCATCGAGTCTTCTTGGGTATGACGCTACAAGCTTGGCATACCTGTATTCTCCCATTCTTCTCTGCAGATCCTTTGCAAGCTCTGTCAGGTTGGATGGGGAGCGTTGCTGCACAGCTATTTTCAGGTCTCTCCAGAGATGTTCAATCGGGTTCAAGTTCGGGCTCTGGCTGGGCCACTCAAGGACATTCAGAGACTTGTCCCGAAGTCACTCCTGCGTTGTCTTGGCTGTGTGCTTAGGGTCGTTATTCTGTTGGAAGGTGAACCTTCGCCCCCAGTCTGAGGTCCTGAGCTCTCTGGAGCAGGTTTTCATCAAGGATCTCTCTGGACTTTGCTCCGTTCATCTTTGCCTCGATCCTGACTAGTCTCCCAGTCCCTGCCGCTGAAAAACATCCCCCCAGCATGATGCTGCCACCACCATGCTTCACCGTAGGGATGGTGCCAGGTTTCCTCCAGACGTGACGCCTGGCATTCAGGCCAAAGAGTTCAATCTTGGTTTCTTCAGACCAGAGAATCTTGTTTCTCATGGTCTGAGAGTCTTTAGGTGTCTTTTGGCAAACTCCAAGCGGGCTGTCATGTGCCTTTTACTGAGGAGTGGCTTCCGTCTGGCCACTCTACCATAAAGGCCTGATTGGTGGAGTGCTGCAGAGATGGTTGTCCTTCTGGAAGTTTCTCCCATCTCCACAAAGGAACTCTAGAGCTCTGTCAGAGTGACCATCGAGTTCTTGGTCATCTCCCTGACCAAGGCCCTTCTCCCCCGATTGCTCAGTTTGGCCGGGCGGCCAGCTCTAGAAGAGCCTTGGTGGTTCCAAACTTCTTCCATTTAAGAATGATGGAGGCCACTGTGTTCTTGGAGACCTTCAATGCTGCAGACATTTTTTGGTACCCTTCTCCAGATCTCTGCCTTGACACAATCCTGTCTCGGAGCTCTACAGACAGTTCCTTCGACATCATGGCTTGGTTTTTGCTCTGACATGCACTGTCAACTGTGGGACCTTATATAGACAGGTGTGTGCCTTTCCAAATCATGTCCAATCAATTGAATTGAAACATCTCAAGGAAGATCAATGGAAACAGGATGGACCTGAGCTCAATTTCGAGTTTCATAGGGTCTGAATACTTATGTAAATAAGGTATTTCTGTTTTTAAGTGTAAATACATTTTCTAAAATGTATTTAAAAACTGTTTTCACTTTGTCATTATGGGGTATTGTGTGTAGATTGCTGAGGATTTTTTAAAATGTTTAATCCATTTTAGAATAAGGCTGTAACGTAATAAAATGTGGAAAAAGTCAAGGGTTCTGAATACTTTCCAAAGGCACTGTATGCTCACTATGCTGTGAGGCTTGGGACTGGACCAGAGCAGCCAGCTACAGCTAGTCAACAGGGCTTTTCTCTGGGCGGGCTCAGGCCTCTCTCCCTCTGACCATCCATCCAGCTCAGCCTTGGACCAAACCCAGGTCAGAGGAGAGAGGATAAACACAGGTTAGCAGCTGTGGCTGGTGGCTGGTGGCTGGTGGCTGGTGCGACAATCTTTCTGTTGGAGGCAGGTGGTGATTTGGTCATCTGTGTGGAGGACAGCACAGTGATGGTCACTGTGACTGACCACAGTGACTGGCCTGGCTGTAGTGCTGGATCCATGTGTGTGTGTGTTTGTGAGCTTGGCTGGGCTGACACTGGTTTCCTGCTTTCAGCAGCTCCATGACTAGCAGTTTATGATGGAGCTGCATATGGACAAATGCAGACAGACAGACACACACACACACACACACACACACACACAATCACACAACCACGCACACACAATCACACAACCACGCTTTTCACCGCAACATGGAGACGAATAGGAGGCAAACAGTTAAATTAGCTAATAAATCAAAGATTTATGTACCCACATTCAAAATGAAATTATAATAATAACCATTAAGTCATATTGTTTTTATGTCTATTAGAATTTTATGTGTAAATTCTGTTGTTTTATAATCCACATTTCCCATTGTTTTGTGAGGAGTGTTTTGTCTTTGCTGATTAACAACTTTGCACATTAAAGTGAAAGACTGAAACCATTTTGAAGTCATAAAATCAGAGTCAATAGAAGTCTGAAAAGCTATTTAACAATTTAACAGGTTTCACCCGATACTAATTTGGCTCGTGTTCTTTCTTAATAGTTTTGTTTTGCAATAAGCTCACGAGAGTTGGAAACTGCAGGGGAGTTCATCAATTGAATTTCAGATTTAGTCTCTTAACACCTCAATTGAATGGCATGCCCAGATGAACAAAACTGAAAATACATTGGAAAAAATAAAGCAATTTTACTATATTCCCTGTGACTGTTTTATCTACTGTCCCTCTTGGCGAAAACATGATTCATCTCTTTTCAAAAGTACAGCTGTTTCTCCAAGGGACAAAAAAAAACGTTTACGTTTATCATCGATTGTAGTCTTTTGGTATAGAATGAACTAGATAGTTGGCTCATCCCCAGAAATAGGCCTAGTTTGGAATTAAATCTTATTTAAAAGAACTTTACAGGACAGCATTGGAAAAACACTTAAATAATTTTAGGAAATCTAGAGTCAGTTGAGTAAATCCAGATATGTTGCTGCAGCTTCCATGGGTTGCAGTTATGGTGTAACTCTAAGGGGTAACTCTTAGAAACTTTAGCATTTCTCTGTCCCCTTCCAATTTAATTCTGTGTGTGTTTCTTTCCCCAATCTCGGGAGCCCTAATTCCTCGTCTTAGTGTAGCAGTGGCATTTTGAATTTGAAAGTGACATGAGGAGATTTGTTCAAGTTGTGCTCAGCGTTTTGGGAAAAGGGAACCCACTTGAGATGAAATAAGGAGGAGAGTGGAAGGAGGGAGTGGAGGAGAGGGGAGGGAGGGAGTGGAGGAGAGGGGAGGGAGGGAGTGGAGGAGAGGGGAGGGGAGGGAGGGTGACCTGAGTGTGTCCCATATCGGAGCAGAGTGAGTGGCACAGTGCCCTGGATGTGTGGATTGAAGAGCGGTGCCCTTTAGCCACACGCCTGTCTAATTAATAGGAGTGTAAGGGAGACGGGGAGGGGAGGGCAGACACACTGCTGCAGGTAGGGAGGCAGGCAGGGAGAAAACAGAAATACCAAAAGTGGCTATTATGTGTGCTAGGTTTAAAGTGAGGGAGTTTAAAGAGGGTCATGTGGATAATGATATTCCTTAAAAAATAACAATACCGTTCCAAAGAATGAACCTCTGAACCTCTCACATTTAGGTGTACTTTATATAATAGGCTTTTATCATTCTCGTGTATGTGTGATTATTTGGCTTTATCTACACTGAACAAAATATAAATGCAACATGTAAAGTGTTGGTCCCATGTTTCATGAGCTGAAATAAAAACTCTCAGACATTTTCCATACGCACAAAAAGCTTATTTTGATCAAATGTTGTGCACAAATTTCTTTACATCCCTGTTAGTGAGCATTTCTCCTTTGCCAATATAATCCATCCACCTGAAAGTCGTGGCATATCAAGAAGCTGATTAAAGCATGATCATTACACAGGTGCACCTCGTGCCAGGCCCACCCATGGCTGCACCCATGCACAGTCATGTGAAATCCATAGATTAGGGTCTAATGAATTTATTTCAATTGACTGATTTCCTTATATGAACTGTAACTCAGTAAACATTTTGAAATTGTTGCATGTTGCGTTTATATTTTTGTTCATTATGTGGTACCCAGATACTGGGTTTTCTCAACCTTATACCTTCACATCACATTGTCGTAGGGACCGGATGTTACATAGTGAATTTTACATAGTAGACACTTAGTGTTTGAGAGTATTTCTTTTCACTCTCTAAATGGTTAAACGAGTGAGAAATAGATGTAATTACTGCAATAGTTTGTGAGTGGGCAACATATAATATCATTCAAAATTGACATTATTTTGCCATATTAAATTATTTTAAAATGCGCACATTTCCCTAATGTGGACAGTTTGTGTTACTACCTTACACAAGCTCACAATTTTTACCTCATACAATGGTGTGAAATTACCTCAGATTGGTGATGTTAATATACAAGTTTATAGTCATCAAGATAAAACTAAACCGTTTGCTGTAAACAGATTAATATCTTTGGTTTGGTACCGTTGATTTGATCATACGTGCCTGTCCGTCACAGGACTTAGAAAGCAGTTATCATTTTCAAACTCAAATAGCAAGGATAAAACAGGGAGCTCCCTTTGTAAAAGTCGCTGGCCACAAATAAATATACGGATTTGACAGTCAAGCTATCACTCAAATGAGAGCCCTGTCACAATTTGAACTTCCTGTGAAGAGATGATTCATTGAAATTATCCAGTCCAAAAAGTGTGTTGTTTCAATTTAATTTAATTTAATTTTTAATTTAATTTTTAATTTCGTGATATCCTTTTTCATATTGGCCATCTAACGTAAACATCGTCCCACATGGAGATGAGTTGATAAATGGATAGTTGGTTCTCATCTATCGACGTGTAGTATACCCAAGTTCGTTGTGGTTTGTCTTTTAGAAGAGCACAAATGGCACATGTAGCGGCAGTGAATTACCCCAGTTCCATTGATTTCCATACAATATCAATGTGTGTTTCATTTGTGCGTGCTATTGATTATAGAAGAACAAGCTCATCAATCCCAGCTTCGAGTGGACACTTGACTAATGTTGGCACGTGTGCAGTTTATAAGGTACTAATTGAGCAAAATACTAGTAATCTGAATACAAATCAGACACGTATGTGTAGAGAGTAATTTTACATTTTTGGTCTTCAAAATATCACAACATATTTTAGCTTATTCATTATTCATCTGGACATTTAAAACCAGTGTTTTGACACTGGGCTATAAATCAAAAAGCCATGACAACAGGAAGCAGCAACAGTATCATTTTCAACTGATGTTTTAGGAATATAAATGATTATTTTGGCATTCTTTTTCAACATGAATCTACTTAATTAGGTCAAATCTACTGAATGAGCCCAGAAACAAGCTGTGATTAATTGATTTTGATGATATTAGTGAAACTGTGAAAATGTGTTTGTCTTGCATATACAGTGGGGGAAAAAAGTATTTAGTCAGCCACCAATTGTGCAAGTTCTCCCACTTAAAAAGATGAGAGAGGCCTGTAATTTTCATCATAGGTACACGTCAACTATGACAGACAAAATGAGAAAACAAAATCCAGAAAATCACATTGTAGGATTTTTTATGAATTTATTTGCAAATTATGGTGGAAAATAAGTATTTGGTCAATAACAAAAGTTTCTCAATACTTTGTTATATACCCTTTGTTGGCAATGACACAGGTCAAACGTTTTCTGTAAGTCTTCACAAGGTTTTCACACACTGTTGCTGGTATTTTGGCCCATTCCTCCATGCAGATCTCCTCTAGAGCAGTGATGTTTTGGGGCTGTCGCTGGGCAACACAGACTTTCAACTTCCTCCAAAGATTTTCTATGGGGTTGAGATCTGGAGACTGGCTAGGCCACTCCAGCACCATGAAATGCTTCTTACGAAGCCACTCCTTCGTTGCCCGGGCAGTGTGTTTGGGATCATTGTCATGCTGAAAGACCCAGCCACGTTTCATCTTCAATGCCCTTGCTGATGGAAGGAGGTTTTCACTCAAAATCTCACGATACATGGCCCCATTCATTCTTTCCTTTACACGGATCAGTCGTCCTGGTCCCTTTGCAGAAAAACAGCCCCAAAGCATGATGTTTCCACCCCCATGCTTCACAGTAGGTATGTGTTAGATTAATTTGTATTTTAAGAATAATGACTAAAGGATTTCACCTCAAATACAGTATAAATGTTAGAATTATCATGTAGTGTCAACCCACTAACAGAGGGGGCGGTACTAAACATTCAAGGGTGAAGGGGAAGGCGGAAACTGTTTAGAAAAGCCACCTAAAGGTGGGAGGAGTCAAGTTCAGGAGGTATAAAACAGAGTGTATGTGTTTTTGGCGCTAGAGCTCTCCATGAATAAAAATACAGATAATCCTTGTGGGTTGTGGACCTTGAATCATTGATGATTAAAACCAGAGCCTTACAACCTCTGGTAATGATTCAAGCTTAGGTTGAATTAGAGATAGAAATTATCGTGACAGTATGGTGTTCTTTGGATGCAACTCAACATTCTTTGTCCTCCAAACACGACGAGTTGAGTTTTTACCAAAATTTCTATTTTGGTTTCATTTGACCATTCTGGATCATCCAAATGCACTCTAGCAAACTTCAGACGGGCCTGGACATGTACTGGCTTAAGCAGGGGGACACGTCTGGCACTGCAGGATTTGAGTCCCTGGCGGCGTAGTGTGTTACTGATGGTAGGCTTTGTTACTTTGGTCCCAGCTCTCTGCAGGTCATTCACTAGGTCCCCCCGTGTGTTTCTGGGATTTTTGCTCACCGTTCTTGTGATAATTTTGACCCCACGGGGTGAGATCTTGCGTGGAGCCCCAGATCGAGGGAGATTATCAGTGGTCTTGTATGTCTTCCATTTCCTAATAATTGCTCCCACAGTTGATTTCTTGAAACCAAGCTGCTTACCTATTGCAGATTCAGTCTTCCCAGCCTGGTGCAGGTCTACAATTTTGTTTCTGGTGTCCTTTGACAGCTCTTTGGTCTTGACCATAGTGGAGTTTGGAGTGTGACTGTTTGAGGTTGTGGACAGGTGTCTTTTATACTGATAACACGTTCAAACAGGTGCCATTAATACAGGTAACGAGTGGAGGACAGAGGAGCCTCTTAAAGAAGAAGTTACAGGTCTGTGAGAGCCAGAAATCTTGCTTGTTTGTAGGTGACCAAATACTTATTTTCCACCGTAATTTGCAAATAAATTCATTAAAAATCCTACAATGTGATTTTCTGGATTTTTTCTCCTCAATTTGTCTGTCATAGTTGACGTGTACCTATGATGAAAATTACAGGCCTCTCTCATCTTTTAAAGTGGGAGAACTTGCACAATTGGTGGCTGACTAAATACAGTTTTCCCCCACTGTACATACTGTAGCCACATAGTGTATAGGGCTTTTCTCCACATACTTATACAACATTCAGTAGCATATCTCTTTTCTATATGTGGTCAGATTATGGTCACTGTGGTCAATAGGCATGGTGAGTCAGTGGTTGTGGTCCTTAGTCTGTGGGAATAGTCAGTGCTCAGTGGTTGTGGTAAATGTGTGGTTAGTTGAAGAGGTGATTAGCTGGTCAGGTTGCAAAAAAAGCTATAAGAGCAGGCAACAGAAAACACCATCCATCACTCCCTTCTCACAGAATATTGACTTGTTCTTTTATCTTATTTCTATGACATATTGCATTTACTGCATAAAAGTGTTTGAAAAAACATTGTATAACTTTCCACAACTGAATGAATGCCTTGGTATTTGCTCCGTGACATGTCTCCTGGATATTGTCCCTTGATTAGCTCTAGCAGCAGCCATCCAGCCAACCAGGCAGCATGTACAGTACAGTACAGTAGGCCATTCTGCTTCTCCCAGCAGGGTTGGTTCAGGCCTTATTGAGTGGGGATGTGGAGCTATTGTTGATGGAGGCAGGAGATGAGCCACACGTAGCCCCATGTCTGACTGAGACAGACAGAGGGAACAAATGTCATAAATCATCCATGATCCAGCACAGTGAAGAGGAGAGGAGACATCCCACTCCACATAGTATGCCTTGCTCACGACGTGACGGATTAACAGCCTGACATTTTGGCTACGATTTTCCCGTTAACTCACCGGGACCCAGAAAATAACCTGTAAATGTGAATGTGAAATACTTGAAAGGAATAGATTGCTCCTGGCACCTCTCTTTTTTCAGGTTCAGTGTGCTGTGTAACAGTTGTTCAAACAGAAGAAGGGTATTTGACAAACAGAAGGATTTTATATTACTGTTTTATTATACCCCTGTAGTCCACTAACCAGTAGTGGATATGGACTAGATTCACCCGAGAGAACCCTTTGTAGGGGGGTCTAGGCCTAGGGGCATCAACCCCCTGGAGAGATTTGACAGTGAATCATGTATTTTGGTGTGCTCTTAACTGCAAATGGTTTGAATAGATTTTCTAAAAGTATTGCTATAAAAAGTGGCACTAACCCTTTTCTCTCCCTTCTCTTGTGTTCTCCCCAGGTGGCCTCCATGGACTTCATGGCTATGAAGCGCTCCAATCTCTACGGGATGGGGAACAACCCCTACTCTCAGCAGCAGCAGGGTGGGCCCTACCCCAGCCAGCCATACGGAACGCCCACTACACACAGATACCCAATGGGAATGCAGGGGAGGGGCCAGGCGGGCATGGGCGGGATGCAGTACCCTCAACAGCAGGTATGTACACTATGTCCATATGAGGAAGATGCTTCAAAATTGTGCAACTGTTTTGTTGCACACTTGCTCCCTAGGGCCAGGAGTTTGCTCCCTAGGGCCACCACGCGACGTACCAGGAAAAACCCCAAGCCCTTTTCCTCCCTGATGCTTGACACTTGATTTGAGTGTACTTTAATACCAAGTCATGCTGTGTTCTCTAACTGTATCATGTTATGGTACAGTAGTGTGTCAGATTGACTAGTAAGTAGCTCAGTGTGATTGTACAGTAGATTACAGGACCTGTCACAGTTGTCATTGCAATGGATATTTGTTTCTCATTTGGAACACTATCTATTGGGAGGCCTTCCCTTGAAGGATGCTGTATTTCATTTCAGATTTAGCCCAAAGTGCCATGCAGCGCCGTGTCTCTTATTTCCGTGGCTGGCGTCTGGAAGTGTCAGCGGTGTTCATCAATGTGTTCCCTATTGCCTCCCTCTGAAAAGGGCTCGTTGATGTCTGTAGTGTGATGAAACCAAACACAGTACTGGGAAGTCATTCTAACAACAGTCAAAATCTGTATCTCACAGCCAAGAGCTGCATTTCACTAATACAATGATTCAGTGTTCAAAACAATGAAGTGTTTCCCTGTTTAACACACTCTAATCCCATTTGGTGTAAGTGTGTGTGTGTGTGTGTGTGTGTGTGTGTGTGTGTGTGTGTGTGTGTGTGTGTGTTAGTTTGTTTTGTGTGTGTGTGTGTGTTTGTGTGTGTGTGTACATGCGTGTGTGTGTGTGTGCATACATGTGTGTTTGTGTGTGTGTGTGTGTGTGTGTGTGTGTGTTTGTGTGTGTGTGTACATGTGTGTGTGTATGTATGTGTGTAGTGAGATAGAGATACTGTATGTCTCAATACAGAGACTAGGACAATGGCTCAGTCAGTTTGGTTGGTTGTTAAACAACTTTCGCCAAAGCAGGCCAGTCTATTCTGAGTAGAACACTCTTGTCCCCCTGCTGTACTGCTATATTTAACCTGGCCTTATGGTCTAAGTTTTAATGTGTCTAGCCAAGGTTTGCTGCTCACATAGTGAGAGCACAGATGATATTGAAGAGGACAGACTTCATTCTTTCTGATTACATTTATATTAAAAACGTATGCGCACATGCGCACGCATGCACACACTCATGCACACACACACACGCACTCTCATACACACACACACACACACACAGACCCACTGTATTCAGATGTAAATGCTGTACACAGTACTACCCAGTAATCCACAGAGTTCATAAAGCAGTGTAGACTCAGTCCTTTGTGTCGTTTAAACCATTTTCATTATTTACTCTACCATTCTTATGCTAAATATTAGCTCTCCACTATGTTATTCTCATTGTTGTCCCTGATTATAGCTGGACCCCAGGGTCTATCCAGCGTGGCTGGGGCTGTGTGTGTGTGTGTGTGTGTGTGTGTGTGTGCAGACTGACAGAGACTAGAGACCACATCAGAGACTTCCTTGCTGTAGGCTGCTTCTGGCTCACTCTGATGACATCAGCACACTCTGGCTCCACATACAACAAGATCTCATAGTTTCCCTTCGAAATTCGATGTATTATGGATGAACGTCTATTTTTGATAAATTAATTCCGCGTGGTTACAGGGTTAACTCTGCGTGGTTACTGGGTTAACAAAACGACTCAAAGGGTTAAGTTTAGGTATTAATTCAGAGTGGTTAAGGTTATGGTTATGGTTTGGGGAAGGCTTAAAACAAAATACTAAAAACAACACACTGTTTCCATCAACTATATAATAATATAATATAATATAATATGCCATTTAGCAGACGCTTTTATCCAAAGCGACTTACAGTCATGCGTGCATACATTTTTGTGTATGGGTGGTCCCGGGGATCGAACCCACTACCTTGGCGTTACAAGCGCCGTGCTCTACCAGCTGAGCTACAGAGGACCACATCATCAAGTATTCTCACGGCTTGCTAGAGCATTGTGAATTGCGGTGGCGCAGTGATCTAAGCAGCGCGCTCCGGCTGCGAGAATCAGTGCTGGCAATTGTTTTTTTAAAAATTGGTGAGCGCAGAGGAAGGCATACAGTGAGGGAAATAAGTATTTGACCCCTCTGCAAAACATGACTTAGTACTTGGTGGCAAAACCCTTGTTGGCAATCACAGAGGTCAGACGTTTCTTGTAGTTGGCCACCAGGTTTGCACACATCTCAGGAGGGATTTTGTCCCACTCCTCTTTGCAGATCTTCTCCAAGTCATTAAGGTTTCGAGGCTGACGTTTGGCAACTCGAACCTTCAGCTCCCTCCACAGATTTTCTATGGGATTAAGGTCAGGAGACACTCCTTTGTTGCCTTGGCCATGTGTTTTGGGTCATTGTCATGCTGGAATACCCATCCACGACCCATTTTCAATGCCCTGGCTGAGGGAAGGAGGTTCTCACCCAAGATTTGACGGTACATGGCCCCGTCCATCGTCACTTTGATGCGGTGAAGTTGTCCTGTCCCCTTAGCAGAAAAACACCCCCAAAGCATAATGTTTCCACCTCCATGTTTGACGTGGGGATGGTGTTCTTGGGGTCATAGGCAGCATTCCTCCTCCTCCAAACACGGCGAGTTAAGTTGATGCCAAAGAGCTTGATTTTGGTCTCATCTGACCAAAACACTTTCACCCAGTTCTCCTCTGAATCATTAAGATGTTCATTGGCAAACTTCAGATGGAACTGTATATGTGCTTTCTTGAGCAGGGGGACCTTGCGGGCGCTGCAGGATTTCAGTCCTTCACGGCGTAGTGTGTTACCAATTGTTTTCTTGGTGACTATGGTCCCAGCTGCCTTGAGATCATTGACAAGATCCTCCCGTGTAGTTCTGGGCTGATTCCTCACCGTTCTCATGATCATTGCAACTCCACGAGGTGAGATCTTGCATGGAGACCCAGGCCGAGGGAGATTGACAGTTATTTTGTGTTTCTTCCATTTGCGAATAATCGCACCAACTGTTGTCACCTTCTCACCAAGCTGCTTGTCGATAGTCTTGTAGCCCATTCCAGCCTTGTGTAGGTCTACAATCTTGTCCCTGACATCCTTGGAGAGCTCTTTGGTCTTGGCCATGGTGGAGAGTTTGGAATCTGATTGATTGATTGCTTCTGTGGACAGGTGTCTTTTATACAGGTAACAAACTGAGATTAGCTCCTAATCTCACCTCGTTACCTGTATAAAAGACACCTGGGAGCCATAAATCTTTCTGATTGAGAGGGGGTCAAATACTTATTTCCCTCATTAAAATGCAAATCAATTTATAACATTTTTGACATGCGTTTTTCTGGATTTTTGTTGTTGTTATTCTGTCTCTCACTGTTCAAATAAACCTACCATTAAAATTATAGACTGATCATTACTTTGTCAGTGGGCAAACGTACAAAATCAGCAGGGGATCAAATACTTTTTTCCCTCACTGTATATCAACGTTCTCAAGACCTTTTCGAGTGTCCGAAATCGCCGTCTATTTCTAGTGATCAAACCTATTAGGGCCATAGGGCCAGCAGATATCACAGAGCCGCCACGCAGAATAATTCGCCAAATAAAATGAGTTTTTATCCCTCGCTATGGCCAAGGGAGCTTACTTCGAAAGTTATAATTATCTGAAATATTTCTGAAATATAACCAACTGAAAGTATTGAGTTTATATCTGGAGACATGGAAGCATTTGAATCATCAGATTCATCTTTAGAAGATGAAGAGAAAGACAAATGGAGACTAGGCGATGAGTGAGAGGAGTGTGTGTTTACCATCCAGGTTACTGCTTGTATCAGGACTGCCTCCCACTATGCATTTTAGTGGCTAGGGGTTTACCTTTAAAATTCATGGCCCCAGAACCTCCATCATGCTTTTCCTGTAGAAAGGAAAGGAAAGGGGGATACCTAATCAGTTGTACAACTGAATGCATTCAACTGAAATGTGTCTTATTCATTTCATTTCATTTTCGTCATTTAGCAGACGCTCTTATCCAGAGCGACTTACAAATTGGTGCATTCATCTTATGATAGCCAGTGGGACAACCACTTTACAATTATTATTATTTTTATTTTTTTTTGGGGGGGGTAGAATGATTACTTTATCCTATCCCAGGTATTCCTTAAAGAGGTGGGGTTTCAAGTGTCTCCGGAAGGTGGTGAGTGACTCCGCTGTCCTGGCGTCGTGAGGGAGCTTGTTCCACCATTGGGGTGCCAGAGCAGCGAAGAGTTTTGACTGGGCTGAGCAAGAACTGTGCTTCCGCAGAGGTAGGGGGGCCAGCAGGTCGGAGGTGGATGAACGCAATGCCCTCGTTTGGGTGTAGGGACTGATCAGAGCCTGAAGGTAGGTGCCGTTCCCCTCACAGCTCCGTAGGCAAGCACCATGGTCTTGTAGCAAATGCGAGCATCAACTGGAAGCCAGTGGAGTGTGCGGAGGAGCAGGGTGACATGAGAGAACTTGGGAAGGTTGAACACCAGACGGGCTGCGGCGTTCTGGATGAGTTGTAGTGGTTTAATGGCACAGGCAGGGAGCCCAGCCAACAGCGAGTTGCAGTAATCCAGACGAGAGATGACAAGTGCCTGGATTAGGACCTGTGCCGCTTCCTGTGTAAGGCAGTGTCGTACTCTGCGAATGTTGTAGAGCATGAACCTGCAGGATCAGGTCACGCCTTGATGTTAGCGGAGAACGACAGGGTGTTGTCCAGGGTCACGCCAAGGCTCTTTGCACTCTCAACCGTGATGGCAAGATCATGGAACGGGCAGTCCTTCCCCGGGAGGAAGAGCAGCTCCGTCTTGCCGAGGTTCAGCTTGAGGTGGTGATCCGTCATCCACACTGATATGTCTGCCAGACATGCAGAAATGCGATTCACCACCTGGTTATCAGAAGGGGGAAATGAGAAGATTAATTGTGTGTTGTTTGCGTAGCAATAATAGGAGAGGCCATGTGAGGATATGACAGAGCCAAGTGACTTGGTGTATAGCGAGAATAGGAGAGGGCCTAGAACTGAGCCCTGGGGGACACCAGTGGTGAGAGCACGTGGTGCGGAGACAGATTCTCGCCACGCCACCTGGTAGGAGCGACCTGTCAGGTAGGACGCAATCCAAGAGTGAGCCGCGCCGGAGATGCCCAACTCGGAGAGGGTGGAGAGGAGGATCTGATGTATCAAAGGCAGCAGATAGGTCTAGAAGGATGAGAGCAGAGGAGAGAGAGTTAGCTTTAGCAGTGCGGAGAGCCTCCGTGACACAGAGAAGAGCAGTCTCAGTTGAATGACCAGTCTTGAAACCTGACTCGTTTGGATCAAGAAGGTCATTCTGAGAGAGATAGCAAGAGAGTTGGCTTAAGACGGCACGCTCAAGAGTTTTGGAGAGAAAAGAAAGAAAGGATACTGGTCTGTAGTTGTTGACATCGGAGGGTCAAGTGTAGGTTTTTTGAGAAGGGGTGCAACTCTCGCTCTCTTGAAGACGGAAGGGACATAGCCAGCGGTCAAGGATGAGTTGATGAGTGAGGTGAGGTAAGGGCGAAGGTCTCCGGAAATGGTCTGGAGAAGAGAGGAGGGGATAGGGTCAAGCGGGCAGGTTGTTGGGCGGCCGGCCGTCACAAGTCGCAAGATTTAATCTGGAGAGAGAGGGGAGAAAGAAGTCAAAGCATAGGGTAGGGCAGTGTGAGCAGCACCAGCGGTGTCATTTGACTTAACAAACGAGGATCGAATGCCCCAACCCCTCTGAATCATAAGTGTCTGTGTGTGGATAATCTCTGTTGTCAGGGACAGTGACAGGCGTGTAGATGAGTTCTATCCCAGGTTTAGTCCTATCCCTGGTGGGTAGAGCTGCCATGACCACCCTTCAGCCTGGAGCGCTCCAGTGAGATGCTGGAAAAGGACTGGCAGCTCCTACAGGTCTTAAATCTCTCTCTCACACACACACACCCGCACGTGTGCGCACACGCACACACACGCACACACACACACACAGCGACATTGCCACTCAGCCTGGCAAGGCCTGCCTAGCCCCTGCCCCAGCTCTCCTAAGCAGGCTCACACAGTAACCCAGCAGTGTGGCGTCAATTAAGGTGTTCTGTCCCTCCCACCTCTCCTTTAAGCACAGGTACTGAACTATGTTTTATCTCTGAAGGAAAGCCTCCGCCCTCAAGCAAATGTGGAGCTGCGTTCAATTAAGTATGTGTGTGTGTGTCTGTGTGTGTGTGTGTGTGTCAGTGATGTGAGGCAGCATTGGTCCATGGGAGGCAGAACAAACAGTGCAGGGAGCCAGGCAGAAGGACCTGTCTGATGACAGGACTAGACAGGTATTTCTTTGGAAGTGGAATGAACTTGAAAGTAAAAAGGCTGCCAATTCCACTGTAATTTCCTGTGATGACAAAGTTGGCAGACAGAAAGGAAAAAGAATTTGAAGGAAACATTAGCTTTTGATGTGTCGGAGGGGAGGGGGGAGAGAGAGAGAGATTGTCTGTGAAATAAACGAGGTAAAATGTGTCAACAAGCCAGGGAGGAACCATTACCAGTGGCTGCTGCTGCTTGTTCTGACAAACTGACTTGCCTCGGCCAAGTTAATAGAACCCAATCATTACACTGGAGTGGAAATGTGGCTGTGGCCAGCGTTCATTCTTCCATTGGTGAAGACCTCTGTCCTTTCTGCTTGCCTTTTCTTTCCACTGCTACTTTCAGAGCTTCTCATTCAAAGAAAGGTTGACTGAAGCTCTTTCCTCTCTTCTGTTCTTTCATTAAGTATGACGTTACCCGTTTTCCTCGTTCCTTCCTGCACCATAAAAAGTTGGATCCCACTCTCCATCACCTCTGTGCTGTGGCTATTGACTGCATGGAATTAGCCGGGGTAATTTATGGCATTGATAGAGGCGTGTTTCTGTCCTGGTGAGGAACACTTTGAGCCGGTGGAATCACTTAGGAACCTGGCGGCTGTCTGGGTGGTTAATGTACTGAGTGCTGGTCAGCCTGACGGATGGCTGAGAGGGACACATCAATTACACCGGGAAGTCAGAGAAGATAGGGACCAGGGCCTGTGGGGGCCCATGGTGGGGGTCGGTGGAGGATGGTGGGGGCCGGCGGTGGGGGCCAGTGGCCCTTTGAAAGGCTTTTTGAAATGTTGAAAGCTGCTCTTCAAAGTCCTCCTGCTCCTCCATCCCTCTCCTCTACCCCTCTCTTCTACCCAGGGACCCAGGGCATCATTTCCAAACCACAATTAAAACAGGAGACATTAAGGGGGATGGAGAGAAGGATAGAATAAATGAAAGAGAGAGGTAAGGATGGAGAGAAAAGAGAAGAGGACGGCGATACAGTGCAGCTGCCAGGAGATGTATGGAGGCTGATTAATTAAGGTTCCTCCCGCTGCAGAATACATGAAGTTTCAGGATCAATTAATTAGTGGGAACCCTGCGCTCATCAATGGCTCTAATGGCCTGCTCTCATTTGTTACTTTTATTACCATACTGTCTATAGGCCCCAGCCAATCAGCCGTGAGGAGCAGGACGCCATGCGTCCATTAGCTACAGATAAAGATGTCCTCGCACGTCGTCCCTCACACAGCCAACTTATTGTATTTCCGTTTGATCCCAGCGTCGGTTGTATCGAGGTACAATTTGTCTGTCTCTTCCATTCAAATGTTTTTGCAGTCGCTTGTGAAAAGTGTTAGAATAGGTCAGGAATTGCTCCTGTTTTGAAGCTTCCCCATTTTTGTGGAGATTAGTGGGAAAATGCTGCTGTAGTTCTGTCTAAATTGGTGAATTGAATCCAGAGATTCCACATACCATCCCCTATGCTTTGGATTCAGACATACTTCTAAAACAGTCACTAATGGTGTATAGTGGGTGTACATTCTCTCTGTGTGTCATAATGGCCAATTACTTTCTGATAGCTGATGGCTCATTTCTCCCACAAACAACAACACTCACTGGGGTATTTTTTATTGCCTTTATTTCTGCTGAAAGCCTACAAACAGCAGGACAGAATGAAAATAGTATCTGCCAGCATTGAGCCAGATGGAAAGAGAGCGAGAGAGAGGGGGGTGGATAGAGAGAAAAAAAGAAAGAAAAAAAAAGAAGTGGAAGTATAGAGTGATTGTGTGTATGAGAAAGAGTGGGGGAAGAGAGAGACAGAGGAGAGAGATGTGTTTTATGTCTCTGTAGTTATGGGTAGATTTGTTTCTCCTCTAATTGGCTGTGCTAAGATTTATCTTCCTCTCAAATTACAGATAGATTTATACAGTTCAGGTCTGGCTCATCAGTCCACTGTTTGTCTTGCACTTAGACTGGCTTAAATACACTGAGTGTACAAATCATTAAGAACCCCTTCCTAATATTGAGTTGCACCCCACCTTTTGCCCTCAGAACGGCCTCAATTCGTCAGGGCATGGACTCAACAAGGTGTCAAAAGCATTCCGCAGGGATGCTGGCCCATGTTGACTCCAATGCTTCCCACAGATGTGTCAAGTTGGCTGGATGTCCTTTGGGTGGTGGACCATTCTTGAAACACACGGGGAACTGTTGCAAAAGCCAGCAGCGTTGCAGTTCTTGACACATACCGGTGCGCCTGGCACCTACTACCATACACCGTTCAAAGGCACTTAGATCTTTTGTCTTGCCCATTCACCCTCTAAATGTCTTAATTGTCTCAAGGCTTAAAAATCCTTCTTTAACATGTCTTCTCCCCTTCAGCTACACTCATTGAAGTGGAGTTAACAAGTGACATCAATAAGGGATCATAGCTTTCACCTGGATTCACCTGGTCAGTTTATGTCAGGTGTTCATAATGTTTTGTACCCTCAGTGTACAGCCTTATTCACACTGTCATATCACCTCCACTCTCTAGATACTTGGAACAACATTTCTAAGCATCAATTTACGGCATGTTCAATGGAACAAAGATTTTAAAACTCTGACGCGTTTCGGCAGCATGGACTTCGTCAGGGAGTAACATTGAAACGTGATTGTCTCATACATGCACAGTCAGATCTGCACTATCAAACGCCATTCGGGTCAGTGACGGTCTCGTTATCTGACGCGTCAAATAACACAAATTGACGCGTGGTAATTAGACTAATCAGGACTTGAATATGACTGCATGTCACATAATAATTTAACACATGCATACACTTTTTACGTAGTGAGTACACTATCACTTGTATTTCATATGTCACAGTGATTTACTGGTATGTATGCTATGGCACTGGTAAAGTTTTGTCTGGCGCACCTGCCGCTGCTGCACGAGCAACACACTTCCCCAAACTCTGGGACAGTGCTGGTCAGACAAAAAAGCTAGCTAGCTAGCTGATGGATGCAAACAATTGTATTTAAATAAACGATGTTCTTCCCCCAAAATCTGCAAAAACAAAGCAAAATGACAATCTGTTTCAGTAGTTATCTAGTTATAAGACAATATTTGAATTTGGTTGATGGTTGGACCCGGTCTGTTCAAGCCACTAGCCAGAGTATGAAACTAGCTTGGGGCAACATGGCTAGCTTGTTTAGTTTGCTGTCTAGCTAGTTAGCTAGCTCTTTATTTTCATGAACTGAAGTTTGATTTTAATAGGAGAACAGCAAGTGGCTGCCTAAGACCTAGTCACATGGATTCCTAAGTCATTGCTACGAATATTGAGAATGACTGCAGTGGTCATTGTTTTCAGGCTGGATGCATTGGTGCTAGATAGCTAGCTAACCCAGAAGTTGCTATCTGTATCAATGATATTTGTGAGAGACTTTGTCATAATGCAAACCGAAGTCAACCTAGTTTCCAAACTGTCATTGATGTTGACAAAATGTTTGATTATTATTTTCTATTTTGACAAGGATAAATCAGGTGCAACTGCTTGGGTTGTGGCTGGCTGGCTGGCTGGCTGGCAGCAGTATCACCATCCTTTCTCCCCTGCCTCTGGGTTGGTATGTCGGGGAAAATGTTGGACTACCTAGCTAACATTTTCTATCCTGCTCGTTTGATCCTGATTTTATTTCAAATGCTCACAGAGCCGTTTTCCCATTCGGTCGAACAAATGATGGCTTATTACCAACACAGTATTGCAAACACATTAATAGGGGCCGGTGTGTTTGTTTACAGACTTTTTTTTGACAGCTTTGACAGTGCTACTGACTGTAGTGGTGGCACTTGGCTTGCGCATGCAAATTCAGCGCACTAAACATTCTATCATATATTTTGTTATTTGACGCCTCAAATTGAAAGGTTTTTTGACGCGTCAAATAGTGTTATTTGACGTGTATCCTTTGACACGCAGTGACCCGATACTGCACGGGTCACACTCCTGGAGCGTCTGATGGAACCCGACAGGTCACAATGTCAATGTCAAAATAATTTACAATGGCTTTATCAAATCAAATCAAATCAAATCGAATTTTATTGGTCACATGCGCCGAATACAACAGGTGCAGACATTACAGTGAAATGCTTACTTACAGCCCTTAACCAACAGTGCATTTATTTTAAACAAAAAAAGTAAGAGTAAAACAACAACAAAAAAAGTGTTGAGAAAAAAAGAGCAGAAGTAAAATAAAGTGACAGTAGGGAGGCTATATATACAGTAAAATAAAGTGACAGTAGGGAGGCTATATATACAGTAAAATAAAGTGACAGTAGGGAGGCTATATACAGTGGGGAAAAAAAGTATTTAGTCAGCCACCAATTGTGCAAGTTCTCCCACTTAAAAAGATGAGAGAGGGGGGGCGCTGTTGGAAGCCAAGGATGTAGCACGCGTCTCCCTATCGCTCCTGAGTTAGTGACCAAATTTATATATTTAACTTTGCAAAACTGCATACATTTCTGTTTGCCCAGGCGTCTGAAGAGACCCATAAACAACTCAGTTCAAGTTTAATAAATTTAAATTCGTAATGACATCAACCCGACCAAAAACAGAGTCTGCAAGAGCAGGCCGCAACAAGCCTGCAACTTCTCCCGACTCACCCCCGCCATCGAACGCTACCAATGCCGGCCCCACGGAAACACTGACTGTGGAGATGCTACAATCCGTGATAGGCACCCTCAAAGCCGACATTTTCGGAAAAATTGACTGTCTCTCTACCAACCTCAGGTCAGAGATATCAACGATCAAAGACGAGCTTAAAAAATCTATCGAGAGTATACAGAATAAGCTCGACGCACATGGGGTGACTTTATCGGATTTGGAGCGAGGGGCTACAGACCACGGCACTTTCGCATTAGCGAGCTAGAGGCTAGCGTCGGCTCATTGACAACTAGGGTGGCATTCCTCGATAATAGATGCGAAGATATGGAAAGTAGAATGCGGAGGAACAACATTCGTCTATTGGGAATACCGGAGGGAGTGGAGGGCCCAAGACCCACGGAGTACATGGCCCAGCTACTTCAGGAGCTGCTCGGGCTAGAGGAGAAGCCATTGCTAGACCGGGCTCACCGCACTCTGCGTAGCCGACCCAGGGATGGAGAACCCCCACGACCATTTGTCATCAGGGTGCATTTCTTTCACGTCCCGAGCGACATACTGAGAAGATCGGGAGAAGCATCCCCTCTTCTACATAAGGGTAAAAGAGTCTCGATATTTGCGGACTACACAACAGCTGTGGCTAAGAGGCGGGCTAGCTTTGGAGCTGTGAAACGCCAACTACACACCTGCCCGGGCGTGAAGTTCGGCCTCATCTACCCTGCGGTTTTGAGACTGACTTTACCGGACGGTTCCATGCACAGATTCGAGGACCCGGCTATAGCGGCAGATTTCATCAACAAGAACGTGAAAGCGGCTGTTGTACCGCATGGTTTGTAACAAATGGTTGGCTAGCTGGTCTTCCTAGCAGGCTAGTTAGCAGGCCGAATGGGTGACTAACGAAGCCATCTCTGCTGGGTTCATCGACATATGAATGTCATTCTCTTCTTTATCTTTTTATTTCCAGCCCAGGTTTGCCGCCTCTAATGCCAATATCTGGGGGTCTGCATGGCTGTTTCAGTCTGATCATTTACCATCTGCGTCGAGGTTAAACCTCTCTTAATTGAGGATAGTTTTCCTTAGACTCTATTGGGGACCATTCTATTCATGTTTGGCTTACTCTAGTTAAATGGTCACTAATCTTAGGTAGCACAGAGTAAGAGTTATCATGCTTAGCTCTAAACTTTCTTCGTATTTAGGGTTTTGCTTGCATCTCATTTGGGGAGATGCTTCGGCAAGGGCGGGTGTGAGGGAAGGGTTTGTTCATGTATATAGTTTGTATATGTTTTTTGTGCCTCTTCGTTTGTCTTTGTTTTTTTACATTTGCGCTTTTAGGTTCAACTAAGATCTTCAGTTTACATTGTACCTTGTCCTTTACACATCCTCTCTCTCTCTTAAGATATGACTCAGCCTAGTGTAGCCCATACTGCTGGAGGGAATGGCTTTAATTTTATTACTTGGAACTGCAGGGGCATAAATAACCCAGTTAAACGTAGTAAGGTGCTACACCATCTTCATCATTTGAAAGCTCACATCATCTTTCTCCAAGAAACTCATCTGAAGGTATCACAACACTCAAGTCTTAGGTGCAGATGGGTGGGTCAGGTGTTCCATTCCTCATTTCAGAGTAAGGCGAGAGGGGTGGCTATTTTACTTCACAGATCGGTACCTTTTACATGTTCTAAGGTGATCGCAGATCCCCATGGTAGATATATAATTGTCAGTGGTAGGCTGCTCAATACAAAGGTTCTTCTTGTTAATATCTATGCTCCTAATTGGGACAACGGTGATTTTTTCAAATCGGTTTTCTCTACACTCCCAGATATGTCCACCCATATGTTGATTTTAGGAGGTGACTTTAACTGTTGGTTAGACCCACAATTGGATCGATCCTCCACTAAACCTACCACCCTATCAACCTCAGCTAGAGTTGTTCGAACCTTTATGTCTGAATTCGCAGTCTCAGATCCTTGGAGAATGGTTAATCCAGCTGGGAAAGCATACTCTTTTTTCTCATCGGTTCACCACACTTTTACGCGCATAGACTACTTCCTTGTTGATGACCGGCTCCTCCACTCCATAACTTCATGTTCATATAACCCAATTGTTGTATCTGACCACGCCCCTGTTACTATGGAAGTAGCATTTCAAAATGTTGACAATCAGCGACCGCCTTGGCGACTAAAAACCCAACTGCTCAGTAATGAACACTTTGTCAACTTTGTTTTGAGTCAAATCGACTTTTTCATGATTACAAATAGAACCCCAAACATCTCTGCGTCTACTCTCTGGGAAACTTTGAAAGCTTATATCAGAGGTGAAATTATCTCCTACACCGCACATGAGAACAAATTGAAAAGGAATAGGTTATCTATGCTAACACGCTGTATTGCCCAATTAGATGACATTTATGCCGTTTCACCATCCCCAGATATTTATAAGGAACGTTTAACTCTGCAAGCAGAATTTGACACACTATTAACAGACCAGGTTACTGAAATGCTTGTCAAGTCTAGGAGCACTTACTATGAACAAGGAGAGAAAGCCAGTAAATTATTAGCTCACAAGTTACGTCAACAATCATCATCATCTCAGATTACAAAAATTCGTACATCATCTGGGATATCATTAGATCCTGGGGGATCAATGAGGAGTTCAAGAGATTTTACCAGTCTCTATATACCTCTGAAAGTAAAGCGGATACACTGGAATTGGATAATTTCTTCCACTCACTATCTGTGCCTTCGGTCGGCCGGGATTTGGTAAAAAATTAGAGCAGCCGATCACTGTTGAAGAACTGTCTAACGCTGTCAAATCCCTTCAATCTGGGAGAAGCCCAGGGCCTGATGGCTACCCGACAGAGTTTTATAAAAAAGTTTATCACCAAAATAGCCCCTATTCTAATTGAAATGTACAATGATGCATTTGTAAATGGTGCTCTCCCACATACTCTCACTCAAGCAACCATTTGTGTTATTCTTAAAAAAAACAAAGACCCTCTTGACTGTGCATCATACCGTCCAATTAGCCTGCTAAATGTGGACTATAAAATTCTAGCCAAAATTCTGGCAACGGCTAGAAACAGTCCTCCCATCAATTATCTCTCCGGATCAAACAGGATTTATAAAAAATAGACACTCATTCTTCAATCTCCGAAGATTATTTAATATTATATACAATCCTTCTGTCAACAATACCTCTGAAGCCATTATATCCCTGGACGCGGAGAAAGCGTTTGATCGGGTGGAATGGAAATACCTTTTTACACTCTAAATAAATTTGGCTTTGGCTCCAAATTCATGACCTGGATAAAACTTCTGTACTCATCCCCCCAAGCCTCTGTCAGGACTAATAACACTCAATCAGATCGCTTCCCTCTGCAAAGATCGACACGTCAGGGTTGCCCTTTAAGTCCCTTACTGTTTGCCCTCGCCATAGAGCCACTTGCAATAGCACTTCGCTCCAACCCCCTCATCAAAGGCATAGTCAGATACGGGCACGAACACAAACTGTCTTTATATGCAGATGATTTATTAATATACACATCCAATCTTTCTGTCTCTGTCCCTGCTGCCCTTGCCACTTTCGCATCCTTCGGTCACATATCAGGGTATAAACTAAATCTCAGTAAAAGTGAATTGATGCCACTTAACATGGCTGCAAAAAAATCCCCTTTACATAACTTGCCATTTAAAATAGCACACAGCAGTTTTATTTATCTCGGGGTACATGTCACAATTAGGTTTGAAAACCTTTTTCAAGCCAACTTTGCTCCTCTCTTAACCCGTACTAAGGACGATTTGGAACGGTGGTCTTTGCTACACCTCTCCTTAGTTGCTAGAATTAACTCTATTAAAATGAATACTCTCCCTAAATTCTTATACCTCTATCAGTGCCTTCCAATATTTCTACCCAATACATTTTTCAAAAAAGATCGACGGCCTAATTCTACCCTTTATATGGGACAAAAAGCCTCCTAGGATGCGAAAACAGCTCTTGCAGAGGCCCAAACCAGACGGCGGTCTAGCTCTACCAGATTTCAGATTCTATTATTGGGCCGCTAACCTTAGGATCATTCAGTACTGGTTGCAGAGCAGAGTAATATTCCCACCCCCAACTTGGCTGGAGATGGAGGCTGCCTCGTCTACACCGGCATCACTGTCTTCCCTCGCTCACTCCTCTATTACAGGCCCTTACTCCTCCTTCACCAACAATACATGTGTCAAAACAACATTGAAGATCTGGAATCAATTTAGGCGCCACTTTGGGTTTCAAACAACCTCTTCCTTGGCTCCGGTAGCCTCAAACCCAGCTTTTCCCCCATCTATGATTGATGGTGCTTTCTCAACATGGTCTAATCTCGGTATTAAAAGATTCAGAGATCTGTATACTAACAATACATTTAGTACGTTTCAACAACTATCAGCTAAATTTGGTCTCCCCAGACATCATTTTTTAGATTCTTACAAGTCCGGAGTTACATCCGCAGCATAGATCCAGGATTCCCCAACCTTTCTAGTGGAACACAGTTCGACACATTTCTCACCCCTCTTCCTAATCAGAAAGGCACAATGTCAATAATCTATAGTCAAATTTGCTCACTACAAGCCATCTCATTAAACAATATCAAATCCTCTTGGGAGGAGGAACTGGGTGAGGAAATATCTGATGAACTATGGGAAGAGGCACTCAAAAGGGTACATAGCTCTTCTATTTGCGCTCGACACGGCCTCATCCAATGCAAACTCATTCATAGGGCTCACTGGACCAAAGCAAGACTATCAAAAATTTACAAGGATGTGAACCCCTAATTGTGTTCGATGTAACCAGTCCCCTGCTAATCATGTGCACATGTTTTGGTGCTGCCCATCTCTTGTTGGTTTCTGGAAAGACATCTTTAACACACTCTCAGAATTAAGCGGCACACAGATCGAGCCAGACCCTCTCATTGCATTATTTGGAGTTTCCTTACCCACAATACAATTGACCAAAATGAATAAGGATGTAATTGCCTTTGTCACGTTGTTAGCGAGACGATTAATTTTACTTAGATGGAAATCCTCTGCAGCCCCTTCTCATGCTCTTTGGATTAAATCTATTTTGAATTGCATAAAGTTGGAGAAAATAAAACAGACACTCAATGGGTCTGTAGACAAATTTTATGCAAAAGTGGGCTCCCTTCTTTTCTTATGTCAAAAGAATACATTTCCCTGCAGCTCCAGAGTGATGTATATTTATATATTGGTGATGTAAGAAGCCTGGTATGTGCATATACGACATCTCGGATGTTAAGGACGGTAATAACTGTGCTAGCTGACCTATAACAACTGGATCAAAACAGATATTCTTCCTTTTTTTTTTTTTTTTTTTTTTTTTGTGTTTTATCTTATTTATGTACTTAATGTCTATTTTTTCTTTCATGTCTGTCTCTCCATGTTTTGCTGTATTGATGTCTTCAAATTGTTGTTCCATATTCATACCAAATAACTTTCAAGTGTAATTACTTACTAAATGCTGGTACTGAAAATTCAATAAACAAAGTATATAAAAAAAAAAAAAGATGAGAGAGGCCTGTAATTTTCAGCATAGGTACACGTCAACTATGACAGACAAATTGAGAAGAAAAAAATCCAGAAAAACACATTGTAGGATTTTTAATGAATTTCTTTGCAAATTATGGTGGAAAATAAGTATTTGGTCACCTACAAACAAGCAAGATTTCTGGCTCTCACAGACCTGTAACTTCTTCTTTAAGAGGCTCCTCTGTCCTCCACTCGTTACCTGTATTAATGGCACCTGTTTGAACTTGTTATCAGTATAAAAGACACCTGTCCACAACCTCAAACAGTCACACTCCAAACTCCACTATGGCCAAGACCAAAGAGCTGTCAAAGGACACCAGAAACAAAATTGTAGACCTGCACCAGGCTGGGAAGACTGAATCTGCAATAGGTAAGCAGCTTGTTTTGAAGAAATCAACTGTGGGAGCAATTATTAGGAAATGGAAGACATACAAGACCACTGATAATCTCGCTCGATCTGGGGCTCACGCAAGATCTCACCCCGTGGGGTCAAAATGATCACAAGAACGGTGAGCAAAAATCCCAGAACCACACGGGGGACCTAGTGAATGACCTGCAGAGAGCTGGGACCAAAGTAACAAAGCCTACCATCAGTAACACACTACGCCGCCAGGGACTCAAATCCTGCTGTGTCCCCCTGCTTAAGCCAGTACATGTCCAGGCCCGTCTGAAGTTTGCTAGAGTGCATTTGGATGATCCAGAAGAGGATTGGGAGAATGTCATATGGTCAGATGAAACCAAAATATAACTTTTTGGTAAAAACTCAACTCGTCGTGTTTGGAGGACAAAGAATGCTGAGTTGCATCCAAAGAACACCATACCTACTGTGAAGCATTGGGGTGGAAACATCATGCTTTGGGGCTGTTTTTCTGCAAAGGGACCAGGACGACTGATCCGTGTAAAGGAAAGAATGAATGGGGCCATGTATCGTGAGATTTTGAGTGAAAACCTCCTTCCATCAGCAAGGGCATTGAAGATGAAACGTGGCTGGGTCTTTCAGCATGACAATGATCCCAAACACACCGCCCGGGCAACGAAGGAGTGGCTTCGTAAGAAGCATTTCAAGGTCCTGGAGTGGCCTAGCCAGTCTCCAGATCTCAACCCCATAGAAAATCTTTGGAGGGAGTTGAAAATCCGTGTTGCCCAGCGACAGCCCCAAAACATCACTGCTCTAGAGGAGATCTGCATGGAGGAATGGGCCAAAATACCAGCAACAGTGTGTGAAAACCTTGTGAAGACTTACAGAAAACGTTTGACCTGTGTCATTGCCAACAAAGGGTATACAACAAAGTATTGAGAAACTTTTGTTATTGACCAAATACTTATTTTCCACCATAATATGCAAATAAATTCATTAAAAATCCTACAATGTGATTTTCTGGAATTTCTTTTCTCATTTCGTCTGTCATAGTTGACGTGTACCTATGATGAAAATTACAGGCCTCTCTCATCTTTTTAAGTGGGAGAACTTGCACAATTGGTGGCTGACTAAATACTTTTTTTCCCCACTGTATACAGGGGGGTACCGTTGCAGAGTCAATGTGCGGGGGCACCGGCTAGTTGAGGTAGTTGAGGTAATATGTACATGTGGGTAGAGTTAAAGTGACTATGCATAAATACTTAACAGAGTAGCAGCAGCGTAAAAAGGATGGGGTGGGGGGGCAGTGCAAATAGTCCGGGTAGCCATGATTAGCTGTTCAGGAGTCTTATGGCTTAAAATAAATAAATAAAATAATTATGGCTTGGGGGTAGAAGCTGTTGAGAAGTCTTTTGGACCTAGACTTGGCACTCCGGTACCGCTTGCCGTGCGGTAGCAGAGAGAACAGTCTATGACTAGGGTGGCTGGAGTCTTTGACAATTTTGAGGGCCTTCCTCTGACACCGCCTGGTATAGAGGTCCTGGATGGCAGGGAGCTTTGCCCCAGTGATGTACTGGGCCGTACGCACTACCCTCTGTAGTGCCTTGCGGTCAGAGGCCAAGCAGTTGCCATACCAGGCGGTGATGCAACCAGTCAGGATGCTCTCGATGGTGCAGCTGTAGAATTTTTGAGGATCTGAGGACCCATGCCAAATCTTTTTAGTCTCCTGAGGGGGAATAGGCTTTGTCGTGCCCTCTTCACGACTGTCTTGGTGTGTTTGGACCATGATAGTTCGTTGGTGATGTGGACACCAAGGAACTTGAAGCTCTCAACCTGTTCCACTACAGCCCCATCGATGAGAATGGGGGCGTGCTCAGTCCTCTTTTTTTTCCTGTAGTCCACAATCATCTCCTTTGTCTTGGTCACGTTGAGGGAGAGGTTGTTGTCCTGGCAACACACGGCCAGATCTCTGACCTCCTCCCTATAGGCTGTCTCATCGTTGTCGGTGATCAGGCCTACCACTGTTGTGTCGTCGGCAAACTTAATGATGGTGTTGGAGTCGTGCCTGGCCATGCAGTCATGGGTGAACAGAGAGTACAGGAGGGGACTGAGCACGCACCCCTGAGGGGCCCCCGTGTTGAGGATCAGTGTGGCAGATGTGTTGTTACCTACCCTTACCACCTGGGGGCGGCCCGTCAGGAAGTCCAGGATCCAGTTGCAGAGGGAGGTGTTTAGTCCCAGGATCCTTAGCTTAGTGATGAGCTTAGAGGGCACTATGGTGTTGAATGCTGAGCTGTAGTCAATGAATAGCATTCTCACGTAGGTGTTCCTCTTGTCCAGGTGGGAAAGGGCAGTGTGGAGTGCGATAGAGATTGCATCATCTGTGGATCTGTTGGGGCGGTATGCAAATTGGAGTGGGTCTAGGGTTTCTGGGATTATGCTGTTGATGTGAGCCATGACCAGTCTTTCAAAGCACTTCATGGCTACAGACGTCAGTGCTACGGGTCGGTAGTCATTTAGGCAGGTTATCTTAGAGTTCTTGGGCACGGGGACTATGGTGGTCTGCTTGAAACATGTTGGTATTACAGACTCAGTCAGGGACATGT
Source organism: Coregonus clupeaformis (assembly GCF_020615455.1). Lineage (NCBI taxonomy): Eukaryota > Metazoa > Chordata > Actinopteri > Salmoniformes > Salmonidae > Coregonus > Coregonus clupeaformis. Next base: position 30,728,644 of record NC_059220.1, read on the forward strand.
TGAAAATGTCAGTGAAGACACTTGCCAGTTGGTCAGCACATGCTCGGAGTACACGTCCTGGTAATCCGTCTGGCCCTGCGGCCTTGTGAATGTTGACCTGCTTAAAAGTCTTACTCACATCGGCTACGGAGAGCGTGATCACATAGTCGTCCGGAACAGCTGGTGCTCTCATGCATGCTTCAGTGTTGCTTGCCTCGAAGCGAGCATAGAAGTGGTTTAGCTCGTCTGGTAGGCTTGTGTCACTGGGCAGCTCGCGGCTGTGCTTCCCTTTGTAGTCTGACAGAGTCAGCGTTTACAGTCACTAATCTAGCAGTATGTGTTCTATGGCAATGTACAGCATAATCTGCTTTCCTAATGTCAACCACTAATGATATGGTGCAGTGTTTGACTAGCAATGTGTGGTTTGCATTCACAGCGTTCAAGAGTAATTGACACAAGTTACAGCTTGCCTCTACACTGTGTATGGGTGATAAAAGATTACTTTCAAGGAAGAAAATTGCAATACAATGGCCCAAGATAACATTCTAGCATCAGTGGTATTGTTTTTCTTTTAAATCGATTGATGCTCTTGTGTCACATGTAAATGGAATTGAAGAGAGCTTTCTGTGAAATTGGTTGACTCCCAAAGATTTCCAGTTGCCAGAGATGCTGTTTAACTGAGAGGGATATTGTGGGGGTAGAGGGTCAGGAGAGGTAAGGAGGTCTCTCTTGCCCCCCCCGCCAGGCTTTAAAGAGACTGGGAAATCCTTCCCTCCTTCCTTTCCTAGCTGGATCACAGGCTAAATTCCTCCTCCCTAAAGACTAGGGCTTATTCAACCATTTTCTGCACATTTCTCCTTTCTTTCATCTGGGTGTTTTTTTTCTCCCTCTTTTTCTTGGCCTTATAGTGGGGTCAGCAGTTTAGTGGGGAAAACATTTGAATCGGTGGCACCAGCCCAGAGCTTGGCGGTGTACGGTGCCGCTTACACATTACAGAGCGATATTAACCTCTCCTCTCTCCTCAGACATCTCCATTACAGCCCCTGTAACAACACAGCCGCACCGCACCACAGCCAGTTAGCAATAGAGACCAACGATACAGCTAACTGCCTGCCCAGGTTTGTATCCATCGATTGAAGCGCGCTAGAAAAGAGCAGAGAAGCACAGCACAGTGTCACACACACACACACACACACACACACACACACACTGACACACACACACACACACACACACACAGACACACACACACACACAGACACACACACACACACTCACAGCAGCAGCCTCTGAATGGAGGGAAACAATACAATACAACCACACGCTGTCCAATTCCCTCAATCAATGAAATACTATCAGCTCCAACTCATTCAGCCAGTTTCAGTCTCAAGCTGGATTCAAACTGCAGATGTAATGTTGATAGTGTCATCAGGTAAATATGAGTCCCTATCAGGCTGCAGCACTGTTGGTTTAAAATGTTCAATGGAATAGAATGGAAACAGACTTTGATAGTGATGTTGGTCAGTATTAATCTTGCATTACAAATCCTTTATAACCTGCAGTATTTTAGTATTTTATTAGGATCCGCATTAGCTGTTGTTGAAGCAGCAGCTACTCTTCCTGGGGTCCACACAATACATAAAACATGACATAATACAAAACTCAGGGACTAAACTACACAAATGTTAAATAGGAACAATAGAACCATAAAAATGTCATACTGACAGTTACACACATTACTGACAGTTACCCACACATCAGTACATATACATATGCCTGAGTTATTTAGGTCAGATAGCGGAGAGGCGTTGTGTTGTAAGGTGTTGTTTTATTAGTTTTTTAAAGCAATTTTTGCTGTTTGCTTGAGTAATTTGAGATGGAAGGGAGTTCCATGCGATCATGGCTCTGCTCTTTTCTGCCTTGAATTCATTCTGGATTTGGGGACTGTGAAGAGACCCCTGGTGGCATGTCTGGGAGGGTAAGTATGTCTGTCAGAGCTACAGTTGAAGTCGGAAGTTTACATACACTTAGGTTGGAGTCATTAAAACTCATTTTTCAACCACTCCACAAATTTCTTGTTAACAAACTATAGTTTTGGCAAGTCGGTTAGGACATCTACTTTGTGCATGACTGTCACGATCGTTGGTTAGAGATGAGGACCAAGGCGCAGCGTTGAAGGTGAACATATCTTTTTATTACTGATCACACGATCAAAACAATAAACGGTGACGTCTACAGTTTAACACAAACCGAAATGAACAAGAAACCACAAACACAAAGTGAAAGACAGACAGTTAAATATGGCTCCCAATCAGAGACACCCAGCTGACACTCGTTGCCTCTGATTGGGAGTCACTCAGCAACATAGAAAATCAAACATAGAATTACACACCCTGGCTCAACATAACATAGTCCCCAGAGCCAGGGCGTGACAGTACCCCCAAAGCGCGGACTCCGGCCGCGCCAAACAACCACAACAGGGGAGGACCGGGTGGGCACTCCGCCTCGGCGGCGGATCCGGCTCCGGACATGACCCAGGCACGGGTTGTGCTGGACTGACGACGCACACCCCTGGCTTGATGCGTGGAGGAGGAACGGGCCGGACCGGGCTGACGAAGCGCACCCCTGACTTGGTGCGGGAGCAGGAATGAGCCGGACCGGGCTGGACGACGCCGCACCACTGCCCTGGTGCGGGGAGCTTGGACGGGCCGGACCGGGCTGACGACGCGCACCACAGACTTGGTGCGGAGAGCAGGAACGGGCCGGACAGGGCTGGCGAAACGCACCATAGACTTGGTGCGGAGAGCAGGCACGGGCCGTGCCGGACTGACGACGCACACCACTGGCTTGGTGTGGGAAGCTTGGATGGGCCGGACTGGGCTGGCGACGCGCACCACAGACTTGGTGCGGAGAGCAGGAACGGGCCGGACAGGGCTGGCGAAACGCACCATAGACTTGGTGCGGAGAGCAGGCACGGGCCGTGCCGGACTGACGACGCACACCACTGGCTTGGTGCGGGAAGCTTGGATGGGCCGGACTGGGCTGGCGACGCGCACCACAGACTTGGTGCGGAGCGCAGGAACGGGCCGGGCTGGGCTGTCGACGCACACCGTAGGTTTGGTGCGGGGAGCAGGAATAGACCGGACCGTACTGGGGACACACACCACTGGCTCTACACCGGGATCTGGAACGGGCCGGACCGGACTGGCAACACACGCCAGTACCTCTCGCCGTGCCTCTACACCCTCCATCCCCTCTTCTACCAGTGGCCCCCGTAACCTGGCGGCCTCCTCTGCAACCCCGCTGGACCGCCTCCATAGCGGCCTCCTGCTGCCCCGACGTCGTGAGCCCCCTAAAAAATTTTCTGGGGGGTCTCTCTCCCCGTGGGCCAGGCCTCCATCATTCTCGCCAGACTCTCACCCCACTGCTCCAAACTCCAACCTCTCTCCTCTTCTCTTGGCTTGGCCCAGTCGAGACTCCTACTCAACTGCTCCCAAGTCCTTCCTCTCTCTTCTTCATGCTGCTTGGTCCTGTTATGGTGGTTTCTTCTGTCAGGGCGTGTTGTAGGTGTAGTGTAGGAATCAAACGCAGGACGCAGACTGAATGTTCCAAATGCTGTAATACTGGCCCAACACAGGCAACAGGACAACTAAGCCCGACAGCAAAAACACGCACGAAGGCGAAAGGTAGATGCGCACTAACAGGTGCGACAAAAATGAAACGGTGCACACACAAGTGCAACTAAGCTCCAGCACAGTGGAGAAATACGCTCAACCGAGCAAAACACAACACTGACGGAAACAGTTTAACACAAACCGAAATGAACAAGAAACCACAAACACAAAGTGAAAGACAGACAGTTAAATATGGCTCCCAATCAGAGACACCCAGCTGACACTCGTTGCCTCTGATTGGGAGTCACTCAGCCCAACATAGAAAATCAAACATAGAATTACACACCCTGGCTCAACATAACATAGTCCCCAGAGCCAGGGCGTGACAATGACACAAGTAATTTTTCCAACAATGTTTTACAGACAGATTATTTCACTAATAATTCACTGTATCACAATTCCAGTGGGTCAGAAGTTTACATACACTAAGTTGAGTGAGCCTTTAAACAGCTTGGAAAATTCCAGAAAATGATGTCATGGGTTTAGAAGCTTCTGATAGGCTAATTGACATAATTTGAGTCAATTGGAGGTGTACCTGTGATGTATTTCAAGGCCTACCTTCAAGCTCAGTGCCTCTTTGCTTGACATCATGGGAAAATCAAAAGAAATCAGCCAAGACTTCAGAAAAAAAATTGTAGACCTCCACAAGTCTGGTACATCCTTGGGAGCAATTTCCAAATGCCTGAAGGTACCGCGTTCATCTGTACAAAAAATAGTACGCAAGTATAAACACCATGGGACCACGCAGCGTCATACCGCTCAGGAAAGAGTCGTGTTCTGTCTCCTAGAGATTAACGTACTTTAGTATGAAAAGTGCAAATCAATCCCAGAACAACAGCAAAGGACCTTGTGAAGATGCTGGAGGAAACGGGTACAACAGTATCTATATCCACAGTAAAACGAGTCCTATATTGACATAACCTGAAAGGCCGCTCAGCACATGGGGACAAAGATCTTACTTTTTGGAGAAATGTCCTCTGGTCTGATGAAACAAAAATATAACTGTTTGGCCATAATGACCATCGTTATGTTTGTAGGAAAAGGGGGAAGCTTGCAAGCTGAAGAACATCATCCCAACCGTGAAGCACGGGGGTGTCAGCATCATGCTGTGGGGGTGCTTTGCTGCAGGAGGGACTGGTGCTGTATACAGTTGAAGTCGGAAGTTTACATACACCTTAGCCAAATACATTTAAATTCAGTTTTTCACAATTCCTGACATTTAATCCTAGTAAAAATTCCCTGTCTTATGTCAGTTAGGATCACCACTTTATTTTAAGAATGTGAAATGTCAGAATAATAGTAGAGAGAATTATTTATTTCAGCTTTTATTTATTTCATCACATTCCCAGTGGGTCAGAAGTTTACATACACTCAATTAGTATTTGGTAGCATTGCCTTTAAATTGTTTAACTTGGGTCAAACATTTCGGGTAGCCTTCCACAAGTTTCCCACAAAAAGTTGGGTGAATTTTGGCCCATTCCTCCTGACAGAGCTGGTGTAACTGAGTCAGGTTTGTAGGCCTCCTTGCTCGCACAAACTTTTTCAGTTCTGCCCCCAAATGTTCTATAGGATTGAGGTCAGGGCTTTGTGATGGCCACTTCAATACCTTGACTTTGTTGTCCTTAAGCCATTTTTCCACAACTTTGGAAGTATGATTGGGGTCATTGTCCATTTGGAAGACCCATTTGTGACCAAGCTTTAACTTCCTGACTGATGTCTTGAGATGTTGCTTCAATATATCCACATAATTTTCCTTCCTCATGATGCCATCTATTTTGTGAAGTGCACCAGTCCCTCCTGCATCAAAGCACCCCCACAGCATGATGCTTCCACCCCCGTGCTTCACGGTTGGGATGGTGTTCTTCGGCTTGCAAGCCCCCCTTTTTCCTTCAAACATAACGATGGTCATTATGGCCAATCAGTTCTATTTTTGTTTCATCAGACCAGAGGACATTTCTCCAAAAAGTACGATCTTTGTCCCCATGTGCAGTTGCAAACCGTAGTCTGGCTTTTTTATGGCGGTTTTGGAGCAGTGGCTTCTTCCTTGCTGAGCGGCCTTTCAGATTATGTTGATATAGGACTCGTTTTACTGTGGATATAGATACTTTTGTACCTGTTTCCTCCAGCATCTTCACAAGGTCCTTTACTGTTGTTCTGGGATTGATTTGCACTTTTCGCACCAAAGTACGTTCATCTCTAGGAGAGAGAACACGTCACCTTCCTGAGCGGTATGGCGGCTGCGTGGTCCCATGGTGTTTATATTTGCGTACTATTGTAACCGACTTGCCAAAATTATAGTTTGTTAACAAGACATTTGTGGAGTGGTTGAAAAACAAGTTTTAATGACTCCAACCTAAGTGTATGTAAACTTCCGACTTCAACTGTAAGTTGACAATTTGAAATTTTCAACACAATTATATTTTCTCACAAAAACAGGAATTGATGCAGTCAATTTCTTCTCTACTTTGAGCCAAGAGAGACTGACATGCATACTGTTGACATTAGCCCTCTGTGTACATTGAAGGGCAAGACGTGCTGCTCTGGACCAGCTTTTCTAGATCCTTCTTTGTAGCACTTGACCATATCACCAGGCAATAGTCAAGATTAGATAAAACTAGAGCCTGCAGGACTTGTTTGGTCGACTGTGGTGTTAAAAATGCTGAGCATCTCTTTATCACAGACAGACTTCTCCACATTTTTACAACAATTGAATCATTATGCCTTGAACATTACAATTTACAGTCTAAGGGCACACCAAGAAGTTTAGTCTCCTCAACTTGCTCCACATTATTCAGTACCAGATTCAGCTGAGCTCTATAACTTAAGGAATGTTTTGTACCAAATACAATGCTTTTAGTTTTATATATGTTCAGGACCAGTTTATTACTGGCCACCCATTCCAAAACTGACTGCAACTCTTTATTTAGCGTTGCAGTGATTTCGCTAGTTATGGTTGCTGACGTGTATAATGTTGAATCATCAGCGTACGTAGACGCACAGGCTTTGGTTAAAGCTAGTGGTAGATCATTAGTCAAAATAGAGAACAGTAAAGGGCCAACAGAGCTGCCTTGAGGAATACCACACTTTACATGTTTTACATTAGAGAAGTTTCCATTAAAGAAAAACCTCTATGTAACATTAATGCATCAGTTATAGGTATAGGGCTAGGGAAAACTCTGGGCTCATGTTATAGACTACAATTAGGGCTCAGAGTTTTGTTTGGTCAGTTCATGTGGTCAGAAAAAACAGTTAATGCATTAGTAATTGCACTAGTGAGAGTATTGCAGTCCCCCCCCCCCCTCTCTCTATCGCTCTCTGGCAAGGCTGTCCAAGGGCAGCTCATTCTTGAGGTGTCAAGTGGCTGGCATGTGGAGCGATAGAGAATCAAGCGAGCCAGAGAAGAGGGGTCGAGAAAAGGGGAAAGAGAGAGAAGAAGAGGGGAGAGAGAGAGGAAGGAGAGAGAGAGAGAGAGGAGGGAGAGTGGAGATCAAAGGAGGCAGTTGGAGGTTAGTCACCTTGGGAGCCACGGAAGGCGATGTAATCTCCCTCCTCTATGTTTAATCATGAGCCCAGATTGTTGATCGCCTCAGCGGGCCGGCCGCATCTCATTTTGGGGCTCACCGCCGCTCCGGCACGCACTCACACTCATGCAGAGGGAAATTAAAAGGAAATCATACACTTATCTACCCCGGCTCCATATCACCAGCCTATAGTGCTTACTCAGAGAAACACCTAATTGTGTCAGCTTCTCACCTGACGTGGCATTGCTGGCTGATGGGGCTTTCATCTAGAAGCAGCCTGATAACCTTTGTTAACTGCTCTGACTATGAGGTTGACTCAGTACGCACACCTGGCGTTGAGAAAGTCAATGGTGTTTCATCTGAGGTCAAACTGATAACCTTTGATAGCAGCAACCCTGCTAGCTTGCTCAATGTACTCATTCTGCATTGACATGGTGTATTATTAGCCTAGCTGTACTGTAGCTGATGTAGCTTCTGGTGTTGCTTGTGATGTCCAGTTCTCTTAATCTCTGTGGTTCCTCTGGTCCCCCCCTCTCTCTCTCTCTCTCTCTCTCTCTCTCTCTCTCTCTCTCTCTCTCTCTCTCTCTCTCTCTCTCTGTCTCTCTCTCTCTCTCTCTCTCTCTCTGTCGCTCTCTCTCTATTTGACCTGTTATGTCTCAAAGCAGTCATCCTCTCTTGGGGTGTCCCTCTCTCTCCCTTGCCCTCTTGGGGTGTCCCCCTTTCTTACCTACCCTCTTTTTGTGTCTCCCTCTCTCTTAGCCTTCTCCTATGTCCCTCTCTGTTTCCCACCCTCTCTCTCCCACCCACCCACGCTCTCTCTCCCTCTCCCACCCTTCCTCTCCCTCTCCCTCCCTCCCTCTCTCTCTGATGTGCTTTCAGTGTTGTGATCCGTAGCGAGGGCGTTAGCGTGCTAATGCTAATACAGTCCTCTGTATTCCCGTCATGTCTGTTCTGGCTGCTTACGGCTCCAACACCGCTCTGGTTGGTTGGATCCATATGTCACTCAAATGGGCAACCTGTGCTCTGGCCACGGCCCAGTCGTCATCCAGCCGTATCGCCACGGCAATAGAATTAAGAAAATTCTGTCTATGCTCAGTGGCCCAATTGAATTACAAGCAGGTTTTTCTATCCCCCCACCCCATCTGCCATAGGGTTCTAAATGGGTTGTCGTGGTGATGTCTGTCTATTTTATGGCTTTGTTTTCATATGTTTTTGATGGTTTGTTTGGATTCTTCTGTGGCATTGTCCTTTTTTATTGGTCTTTGTTTTTCCTGTTTGAAGCCCGAGCCTTGGATTTTATGATATCAGTATTACATTTTATGGTGAAATATTTGCTTCACAAAACATAAAACCTGTTTGTTTCTATGAACACCAGTCTTTCATGTACTGTTAAGTTTTAGGATCTGTATTTTTCACCTTTATTGCATGCGGCTGTGTCGTTGTGTGTTATTGACTGAGAGAGTCTGCAGGACTCAGCAAATATTGGAGGAGATACTGTGTAGTGGTGCTTGTCTAGTCTATATCAGACATATTCTCATTCATACTGTATACTGAACAAAAATATAAACGCAACATGCAACAATTTCTAAGATTTTACTGAGTTACAGTTCATATTAGGAAATCAGTCAATTTAATAAATTCATTAGGCCCTCATCTATGGATTTCACATGACTGGGAATACAGATATGCATCTGTTGGTCACAGATACCTTAAAAAATTGACCAGGATCTCGTCACGGCATTTCTGTGCATTCAAATAGATAAAATGTAATTGTGTTCATTGTCCGTAGCTTATACCTGCCCATACCATAACCCCACCGTCACCATGGGGCACTCTGTTCACAACGTTGACATCAGCAAACCGCTCGCCCACACAACGCCATACAACGTGGTCTGTGGTTGTGAGGCCGGTTGGACGTACTGCCTTATTCTCTAAATCGACGTTGGAGGCGGCTTATGGTATAGAAATGAACATTAAATTCTCTGGCAACAGCTCTGGTGGACATTCCTGCAGTCAGCATGACAATTGCACCCTCCCTCAAAACTTGAGACATCTGTAGCATTGTGTTGTGTGACAAAACGGCACATTTTAAAGTGACCTTTTATTGTCCCCAGCTCAAGGTGCACCTGTGTAATGATCATGCTCTTTAATACGCTTCCTGATATGCAACACCTGTCAGGTGGATGGATTATCTTGGCAAATGAGAAATTCTCACTAACGGGGATGTAAACAAATTTGTGCACCAAATTGAAGAGAAATAAGGTTTTTGTGTGTCTGGAAAGTTTCTGGGATCTTTTATTTCAGCTCATGAAACATGGGACCAACACTTTACATGGTGCGTTTATATTTTTGGCCCCGTGTAGCTCAGTTGGTAGAGCATGGCGCTTGCAACGCCAGGGTTGTGGGTTCGTTTCCCACGGGGGGCCAGTATGAAAAAAGTATGAAAATGTATGCACTCACTAACTGTAAGTCGCTCTGGATAAGAGCGTCTGCTAAAATGACTAAAATGTTTCAGTGTATAACACTGTTAAGCTCTCAGGAAACACACCTGAATACAAACAAGAGCTTGTGTATGTTGTCTTCTCCTCCTGTCTGAGCCAATCAATACTATTACATAACTGCACATGGCATTATTATTACAGTATTCTTCATACTACTGTGTAGTGTAGTACTCTTCATATTACCCCACCATACATAGGCCTATTATCTCTACAGTAATGCCTCCTGAAAAGAGGTTTAGCATAGCAACATTTCAGCTCACATAGAGTAGGCTTACCTATATGTCAGACAGGTTGCTGCTTGTTTAGGTTCCATTCTGTATTGTCTCACCGCGTCTCGTCTGTCTGTCTGGACTATAGAAAGGAAGGGAGCAGGCAGCCCACGGTTGTTGTCATGGCTGATTCACCATGGAGGCTAATGCTCGATACCAAACCTGTCCTGTCTGTTAGTGCCTGACAATGACTAGACAGGGAAGGAACGTCAACATACACAGTGTTGAGCCTGGTTCTCATTGGCTTTTATGGCATGTGTGAATAGCTTTTAGGCTAAATAGTGTGTGTTTGTGTGTTTTTTCTGTGTTTGTTAATGTATGTGTGTGTGAGACGATATAATATGCTTTGTGTATATGTGTGTGTGTTTTTAAATTGAATGCAGACTGAACGTGGGTTGTCTCATTAAGCTCAGTAGACACAGTGAGATCAGACACACACACACACACACAAACGCACACAAACACACGCACAAACACATACAAACACGCACGCAGACATACACACACACAAAAACTGTCAGATATATACTGAAAACATCTGAATGTCTGTTAGGTTTCCAATATATTAAACTGTACACTTTGGACAGTATCAGGTGCATTCTCCAAACCTCAACATGTATTCTACTGATGTATAAAAGACTGGGAAGTCTTCCAGGGTTCACAACATCAGGCCCTAAAGTCGTAGTAGTTGTAACTGACCTCGTCTTTGGCCTGGCAGGTTTCAGCCCTTTTTACACCACTGGTTTATGAACTGGTTTTATGAAGAGGTTTTGGGTGGACCTTCGCTCCCACACTCATTTAAAGGATCAACTCTGAACGCTCCCACTTTGATCTGAAACAGACTCATAACATAGTGACTGTTATGTGTAAGCTCACAGTAATATCATCATCCTAAAAATAAATCACTGTCATTTGTGGAGCCTGCTTATGTCAGGGAGGGACATTTCAAATGAAAATGTTGGTGCGTGCGTGTGTGTGTGTTAACGTGTGTGTCTGTCTGTGTCTCTGAGAACTCCTTACATCAGGGATATTCAAACTGGGGTCCGCGGCCCCCTTAGGTACTACAGGGGGTCCGCAAAAAATAACAAAAAATATATATATCAAAAAAAGTGAAATGTATTATTTAATTTATTTAAATGTTTTTATGAATATTGCTAGTAACAACAGAATAAACAAAGCACATTTTGAATTACAGTGGGGGAAAAAAGTATTTAGTCAGCCACCAATTGTGCAATTTAAGTTCTCCCACTTAAAATGATGAGAGAGGCCTGTAATTTTCATCATAGGTACACGTCAACTATGACAGACAAAATGAGAAAAAAAAATCCAGAAAATCACATTGCAGGATTTTTTATGAATTTATTTGCAAATTATGGTGGAAAATAAGTATTTGGTCAATAACAAAAGTTTCTCAATACTTTGTTATATACCCTTTGTTGGCAATGACACAGGTCAAACGTTTTCTGTAAGTCTTCACAAGGTTTTCACACACTGTTGCTGGTATTTTGGCCCATTCCTCCATGCAGATCTCCTCTAGAGCAATGATGTTTTGGAGCTTCGTTGGGCAACACGGACTTTCAACTCCCTCCAAAGATTTTCTATGGGGTTGAGATCTGGAGACTGGCTAGGCCACTCCAGGACCTTGAAATGCTTCTTACGAAGCAACTCCTTCGTTGCCCGGGCGGTGTGTTTGGGATCATTGTCATGCTGAAAGACCCAGCCACGTTTCATCTTCAATGCCCTTGCTGATGGAAGGAGGTTTTCACTCAAAATCTCACGATACATGGCCCCATTCATTCTTTCCTTTACACGGATCAGTCGTCCTGGTCCCTTTGCAGAAAAACAGCCCCAAAGCATGATGTTTCTACCCCCATGCTTCACAGTAGGTATGGTGTTCTTTGGATGCAACTCAGCATTCTTTGTCCTCCAAACACGACGAGTTGAGTTTTTACCAAAAAGTTATATTTTGGTTTCATCTGACCATATGACATTCTCCCAATCCTCTTCTGGATCATCCAAATGCACTCTAGCAAACTTCAGACGGGCCTGGACATGTACTGGCTTAAGCAGGGGGACACGTCTGGCACTGCAGGATTTGAGTCCCTGGCGGCGTAGTGTGTTACTGATGGTAGGCTTTGTTACTTTGGTCCCAGCTCTCTGCAGATCATTCACTAGGTCCCCCCGTGTGGTTCTGGGATTGTGATCATTTTGACCCCACGGGGTGAGATCTTGCGTGGAACCCCTGATAGAGGGAGATTATCAGTGGTCTTGGATGTCTTCCATTTCCTAATAATTGCTCCCACAGTTGATTTCTTCAAACCAAGCTGCTTACCTATTGCAGATTCAGTCTTCCCAGCCTGGTGCAGGTCTACAATTTTGTTTCTGGTGTCCTTTGACAGCTCTTTGGTCTTGGCCATAGTGGAGTTTGGAGTGTGACTGTTTGAGGTTGTGGACAGGTGTCTTTTATACTGATAACAAGTTCAAACAGGTGCCATTAATACAGGTAACGAGTGGAGGACAGAGGAGCCTCTTAAAGAAGAAGTTACAGGTCTCTGAGAGCCAGAAATCTTGCTTGTTTGTAGGTGACCAAATACTTATTTTCCACCATAATTTGCATATAAATTCATAAAAAATCCTACAATGTGATTTTCTGGAAAGAAAATTCTCAATTTGTCTGTCAATGTTTGACGTGTACCTATGATGAAAATTACAGGCCTCTCTCATCTTTTAAAGTGGGAGAACTTGCACAATTGGTGGCTGACTAAATACTTTTTTCCCCCACTGTACATACAGTACCTGCAGTAGAAAATATGAGAATCTCCCCAATTTCGTGATATCCAATTGTGATCCAATTACGATCTTGTCTCATCGCTGCAACTCCCCAACGGGCTCAGGAGAGGCGAAGGTCGAGTCATGCGTCCTCCGAAACATGACCCGCCAAGCCGCGCTTCTTAACACATGCTCGCTTAACCCGGAAGCCAGCTGCACCAATGTGTCGGAGGAAACACCGTTCAACTGACGACCGAAGTCAGCCTGCAGGCGCCCGGCCTGCCACAACGAGTCCCTAGAGTGCGATGAGCCAAGTAAAGCCCCCCCGGCCAAACCCTCCCCTAACCCGGACGACGCTGGGCCAATTGTGCGCCGCCCTATGGGACTCCCGATCACGGCCGGTTGTGACACAGGAATATCTTCCTTCTAATGATGTCAACTTTATTTCTCAACTCCTAATATTGAGCAAAGTACACTCATTGGAGCCAATTACACTCACTGGAGTATCTGACAGGCTTTAAAAAAGCACCCACGAGTACCAGTTGCTGCAAGTGCCGCTATCTACTAGTAAGCTTTCTTGACTTGGACATTCATTTTTGCCAACACATGGCTAACCTTTGTTTAACAAGCTAAACATCTGCTACTAGCGAAAATGAGCTAGGATTAATGGGTTCGAGTTATCTTTCTACCTAATAGGCTATGTTAGAATTTACGCTCCCTCTTCCAATTATAACTGTGAGGCGGTCAAAATAATGAAAAACGATCTACCAAATCTTTTCATTTAAAAATGTTGATTACTTCTCCTTGCCATAATCATTCACCTGATGATAAGACAAGACATCTGAGAAAAAAAAAATCTATATGATTGGGGTCCCTGATTCGCCGGTTCCTGGGCAGGGGGCCTCTGGTCAAGAAAAGTTTGAAGACCCCTGCCTTACATCAGTTTGTACAGTTGAACTCATGTTTTTTACAGCTTATGCCATGTTTAACGACGGTTAGCAAGCTTGTGGCCAATGTCTTGGCCGGGGCTGAAAACGATTAAAGGAAAACATGACAAGAAAAGTGTCGTCAGACAGCAAAGTTCAACATTGGGAAAGAGGGATGAGGGATGAAGCGAGTGTAGTAGAGGGGTTGTGTTTGATGGCACGTGGGTCGGTCGGGTTGGGGAAGCTACTCGTGCATTCCAAAGACAACAGCAGTTATTTTCCTGGTTCTCATCACCCAGACACAGCATAGAGGAAATCCTCAGAGAGGAGGGAGAGAGCCTTTCATTATGTCTCCATAAAGCCCAACACGTAGGGATCAACACTAGGACAATACACGGATTAGCCCAGTGGTGTTGACACACATTGGGGCAACAAGTACACATTTATGGACACGTTTCTGTGAATACACACACACACACAGACATAAACAAAACACACACACACACACACTTAGTAGCCTTGTGTTAGTGAAATGAAAACCACAATGTGTCTCTGGGAATACCTAGCCCATATATAGTGTGAGTCTTAACTGCTCCATCTCAGCCATGTGTCCTCTATTACAGTTATGGTCTGGGCTCACAGCACAGAACAACTTATACAGCATGGCCCCCTCCCTATGTGTGTTCTGGCACGGGGAGAGTGGATGGAGGGAGGGGGAGGGGGTTGGCAGGAGATAGGACATGCAACATTTGTGAAGACCCCAGTTGCTCTGTGACTGGAGTTGGCAGGGGAGCATGGCTAGAATGGTTTGTCACAGTTGAAACAGTGCTGCTAACATGATGTGGCCATAACTCAACCAGGAATAGATGAATGGAGGATCTGGTTGAAGCATAGAGGTGGGTCCAGGCTCCTCGGAATACTCTCTCTGGGGAAGGAGGGGAAATTAATATCTGATTGGTTGTTCCAGCAGAGGGGAGGTGCTAGCTGCTCTAACTATTGTGTGGTTGGTTGTTCAAGCAGGTTCCCCCCCAGTACGGCCAGCAGGGTATGGGAGGATACAGCCAGCAGCAGCAGCAGGGAACGCCTCCGGGATCCTACTTCAGCCCCCCCCAGCAGAACCCCACCGCCCCCACACAGCCCCCCTACCTACCGCCGAGTGCCCCACCCCAGCAGGTAAGACCTTGCTTACAGTCAGAGAGGGAGTAAACGTAAAACAGACTGTAGATCAGTGTCTAAGGGCCACTTCATTCTGTTCTGTTATCCCAGAATGCTTTGCTCCCACACAGGCCTCTTGTGGTGTGCGTGTGTATGTGTGTTTATGTGTGGTGTGTGTGGGCAGAGAGTCTGGCTCTGGCCCGGAGGTCTGATGAGTCGTCCAGATTATTCATATGGGCTATTTCTGGCATTTCCTGCTTCCCCTACTTTAATTCAAACACACACACACACACACTACACACCAGACCTGGGCAGAAAATAGTCGTATTTTGTAGTTTATTTGAAAATACCAACTTTTCAAATACTCAAGGTTGTCAAATATAGTTTAGAGTAGGGGTGTAACGATCCATCTACTACATCGATGTATCGATTTATATTCCTATGATCCAACTACATCGATCTGTGCTCGGCGAGTTGGCCTTTTGGACAACATATATCAATCTAACATCATTTTAAAATGTAATAAATCGATTGTATCGATACTAGGAAATAACCCATTGGAT
Organism: Coregonus clupeaformis; assembly: GCF_020615455.1. NCBI lineage: Eukaryota > Metazoa > Chordata > Actinopteri > Salmoniformes > Salmonidae > Coregonus > Coregonus clupeaformis. The sequence continues at coordinate 30,744,001 of NC_059220.1, forward strand.
TTAAGCACGTCAGACTTTATATGGATGTTTTTTCTTAGCACTTTTAATGATAAAGGCTTTAAACATTACTCGATTCAGTCTGCCTATCCGTGACGTCATCGCCCCGCGCCAGCAGCAGCGCAAAGGCGCAAAGACAACAAAACATAGCATGGCGGACGACAGAGGAGAAGCCGACGAGCGAGAAATTATCAAGCCACCATTGCGGTCCTTACAAGAAACAGGAATCTAGGAAACTTCACCTGCACTGTCCAGTATCCAGGTATTTATTTCAGTCACACTGGTTGAATTTTTGGCTAAAAGGTTACTGAATCGATTTCAAGTCACTGAATCGTTTCGGATCGTATCGTTCTAAATGAACCAATATCGTCCTTGAATCGTATCGACAACCACGAATCGTGATACAAATCGAATCGTTGTTAAAACGAATCGTTACACCCCTAGTTTAGAGTTTCAACTAAAAGGCAACTATTTTCTTTGATAGTCAAATATAGGTCCAGAAAAACAAATCATATTTGAAGCTATTTGAATATACACTGAGTGTACAAAACATTAAGGACACCTTCCTAATATTGAGTTGCACCCTCCCCCCTTTTGCCCTCAGAACAGCCTCAATTCGTTGGGGCATGGACTCTACAAGGTGTTGAAAGCATTCCACATGGATGCTGGCCCATGTTAACTCCAATGCTTCCCACAGTTGTGTCAAGTTGGCTGGATGTCCTTTGGGTGGTGGACCATTCTTGATACACACGGGAAACTGTTGAGCGTGAAAAACCCAGCAGCGTTGCAGTTCTTGACACATACCGATGCACCTACTACCATACCCCGTTCAAAGGCACTTAAATATTTTGTCTTGCCCATTCACCCTCTGAATGGCACACATACACAATCCATGTCTCAATTGTCTCAAGGCTTAAAAATCCTTCTTTAACCTGTCTCCTCCCCTTCATCTACACTGATTTGAAGTGGATTTAACAAGCGACATCAATAAGGGATCATAGCTTTCACCTGGATTCACCAGGTCAGTCTATGTCATGGAAAGAGCAGGTTTCTGTAATGTTTTGTAAACTCAGTGTATATATGCAAGTTATTTGAAAACAAAAAAATATTTATTGGATAGCTGCCAAATATTTGATGAAGAATCAAAAACTACAACAGTTAGTTGAATTAGTCTAAATATATTATCATAAGCACATGGTTAGGAGGTCTCTTAGATATTAATCTTAATATAGCCTACAGCCTAGAATTAAATACATGAGGGACATGGAATCACCTCAACATTAGAGTAAACCACTTTTCCAGCTTCAAAATGACTAACAAATATATTTTCATAATGAGTGACATAAGGTAATACAGTAACACTTGACATCAAGTTCTTATACATGTGTAGTAACTTTATGATTATTACAATAGCAATATTGTTGTTACATAGGACATTGGAAATTGCTTTATAATTGCATAATAATGGAGTTATTACACTATTCCTCTTGTGTACAGTAGTTACAAAAACTCACAGCTCATTGCTATGCAATTAAAATGCAATTACCTTTTATGTAAGTTTTATGTAGCAACATGCTAATAAAATGTTGCTCCAAAAGTAATTACAGTTTTATTACACAGGCACAAGAACAGTTTAAAGTTAAGTGTTACTGAGAATTCTAGCTATAACAAAATATGGCTATTAAGTGTCGAAAGGAAACTAAATATCCCAAAACTGTCTTCTTGAATCAACTACAGGCAAGCTAGGTTGAAAATCATGTTATTTTGTATTATGAGTAAACTATCCCATTAAAGATGGTATAGCCTATATGAAAAAATAACACTTACCCTCAGATTGACATTTTAGTCATTTAGCAGACGATCTTATCCAGAGCGACTTACAGTTAGTGAGTGCATAATTTTTTTTTTTTCATACTGGCCCCCCGTGGGAATTGAACCAACAACCCTGGCGTTGCAAATGCCATGCTCTACCAACTGAGCTACACGGGACTATGATGCCTCCCTCTGCATTATTTTCAGGTATCATAAAATGAATTGCAGTTTTCTACCTTTTCAGTGGCATGTTGAAAGAGTCATGCTGAGCATCACAACTTATTTATACAGTGAGGGAATTAAGTATTTGATCCCCTGCTGATTTTGTACGTTTGCCCACTGACAAAGAAATGATCAGTCTATAATTATAATGGTAGGTTTATTTGAACAGTGAGAGACAGAATAACAACAAAAAAATCCAGAAAAACGCATGTCAACAATGTTATAAATTGATTTGCATTTTAATGAGGGAAAGTATTTGACCCCCTCTCAATCAGAAAGATTTCTGGCTCCCAGGTGTCTTTTATACAGGTAACGGGCTGAGATTAGGAGCACACTCTTAAAGGGAGTGCTCCTAATCTCAGCTTGTTACCTGTATAAAAGACACCTGTCCACAGAAGCAATCAATCAATCAGATTCCAAACTCTCCACCATGGCCAAGACCAAAGAGCTCTCCAAGGATGTCAGGGACAAGATTGTAGACCTACACAAGGCTGGAATGGGCTACAAGACCATCGCCAAGCAGCTTGGTGAGAAGGTGACAACAGTTGGTGCGATTATTCGCAAATGGAAGAAACACAAAAGACCTGTCAATCTCACTCGGCCCGGGGCTCCATGCAAGATCTCACCTCGTGGAATTGCAATGATCATGAGAACGGTGAGGAATCAGCCCAGAACTACACGGGAGGATCTTGTCAATGATCTCAAGGCAGCTGGGACCATAGTCACCAAAAAATCAATTGGTAACACACTACGCCGTGAAGGACTGAAATCCTGCAGTGCCCGCAAGGTCCCCCTGCTCAAGAAAGCACATATACAGGCCCGTCTGAAGTTTGCCAATGAACATCTGAATGATTCAGAGGAGAACTGGGTGAAAGTGTTGTGGTCAGATGAGACCAAAATGGAGCTCTTTGGCATCAACTCAACTCGCCGTGTTTGGAGGAGGAGGAATGCTGCCTATGACCCCAAGAACACCATCCCCACCGTCAAACATGGAGGTGGAAACATTATGCTTTGGGGGTGTTTTTCTGCTAAGGGGACAGGACAACTTCACCGCATCAAAGGGACGATGGACAGGGCCATGTACCGTCAAATCTTGGGTGAGAACCTCCTTCCCTCAGCCAGGGCATTGAAAATGGGTTGTGGATGGGTATTCCAGCATGACAATGACCCAAAACACACGGCCAAGGCAACAAAGGAGTGGCTCAAGAAGAAGCACATTAAGGTCCTGGAGTGGCCTAGCCAGTCTCCAGACCTTAATCCCATAGAAAATCTGTGGAGGGAGCTGGAGGTTCGAGTTGCCAAACGTTAGCCTCGAAACCTTAATGACTTGGAGAAGATCTGCAAAGAGGAGTGGGACAAAATCCCTCCTGAGATGTGTGTAAACCTGGTGGCCAACTACAAGAAACGTCTGACCTCTGTGATTGCCATCAAGGGTTTTGCCACCAAGTACTAAGTTATGTTTTGCAGAGGGGTCAAATACTTATTTCCCTCATTAAAATGCAAATCAATTTATAACATATTTGACATGCGTTTTTCTGGATTTTTTTGTTGTTATTCTGTCTCTCACTGTTCAAATAAACCTACCATTAAACTTATAGACTGATCATGTCTTTGTCAGTGGGCAAATGTACAAAATCAGCAGGGGATCAAATACTTAATTCCCTCACTGTACTTATCTGTACAAAATATCATTGGTTGAGTGGTTTGACTTGATTATGTACACCTGGGACAATGCACATTCAGGAGAATGGACAGTTACAAAATGTTCAGATAGAAATGTATTGTGCAGATAGATTGGAATAGGATAGGAGATTGTGTGTGCTCTATTCATTCTATTTCTATCTTCAACATGCAGTTCCAGATACAGCCCTGCCATTCGTTGAAGGCGGCCAATCCAATAGTTTCAGAAAAGTTGTCACCTCTGAGATCTATATTCAAATATATTTTTTAAATTAGTTGCTTTCTCAGATCTGTATTCAAATAGTTTACAAAAGTAGTTACTTTCTGAGATCTGTATTCAAATAGTTTTGAAGAGTAGTCACTTTCTGATATCTGTATTCAAATAGTTTAAAAAAGTAATCCTTTTTTGGGATCTGTATTCAAATAGTTGTAGTCACCTCCAAAGTAACTATTTGATCCCCTGGAATAGTTACTTTCCACAAAGCACAGTTAAAACTATAGTTATCCCAGGTCTGCCACACACACACACACACACACACACACACACACACACACACACACACACACACACACACACACACACACACACACACACACACACACACACACACACACATGGTTGAGTCAGTGTGTGGGCGCGTCAGGAGTTTTGTGAGAACCAGAGTTCAGCAGGATATGGCCAGAGAAAGAATGCATTCAGTCAAATAGACAAGAGGATTGCGAGTGTTCTGCCCCTTTTACAACTTTGGTTGCATTTAAACTACTTTGGATTACACAGTCCAGTTGAGGCTTTCTCAATGTTGGCCGCAAGGTTAACACTCTCTCTCTCTCTCTCTCTCTCTCTCTCTCTCTTCTCTTCTTCATCCTCAAAGATTTGGTGCATTAATCAAATCCTTTATCTGAGTCTCCTCACTTCTCTTCTGGCTGGGCCTGTAGTGTCTCCAGACTGCAGGTTGGAGCAGGGTGAGTTGGGCCAGCCAAGCTCAAGGCTATTTGGATTGAGCCAGCCAGCAAACTACAGCACACAGCCTCCGGGCCTATGTGGGGTTCTAAAGATTTAGTGTAAAATATTTTTAGGCCATTGGAGGATGTAGAGTAGTCTAAGAAGGTGGAGGGTGGAGGTAAAGATGGATGATCGTTTCTGCAATGTTACAATACAAAAACAACCTGTGAGCGAGCGAGCGAGCGTGCGTGCGAGCGTGTGTATGTGAATTACAGTAGAGAGAGTACTACCCATGGCTGTGTGAAATCCTTGTCTCATGTCAGCTCCCAATCATAAAGAAAGGTCAACATTTGACCTTTTCACAGCATTCTGTGCCGATCAGTGGAAACACACAAACGCAAAGCACTGTGAGAGAGATTAGGATGTTATTGTGGTTGTGTACCCTCTCTCATGACCTCTAGTTACCAGAGGACTGAAGTTCCACCCTGTGTGATTTGGGTGGTTAGCCGTTCCACTCCACATCTATTAGCCAGGTGAAAGGACATCCTTCACTTGATTGAGTGATTGCAGCTTCTCTGACATCATATTTGCTGTGAAACCCAAGGTTCCTACAGAAACACGACTATTATCCTCCTTTATATCCCTCTGAAGGGGAAGTGTGCTCTTTATTGGAGTGTGTTTCACTGTCATAACCCTGGTGATTGTAGAAAGTAGAAAGGCTTTCTGATTCTGACCCGTCAAAGCTGTTACTTCAGAACATCTCAGAAATACATCTGTCTTGATGAATTGGAATGAAAACCCTGGGTCTTTGTTATAGTCTCAAGCAATTAAAGGTGCAATATGCAGAAATCGCTCCGCCATTTCCTGGTTGCTAAAATGATTATATTTTCACTTTATGTGACAGAACAAGAAATGTATAGTGTAGAGAATCATTGTACCATCTAAACTACTGTTAAATATATTTTCAGTAACCAAAATATTGTATTTTCAGCTGTTTGAAGCTGGTGTACAAAGCCAAAAGTAAAAGATGCAAAAACTAAACTTAAGCATAGAAATAGCTCCCATAGAACAGTTCTACTGCTTCTTAGACATGCTTTCAATGAGAATGAGAGTTCTATAACTCACATTTCTATGTGAATTTGGTCAGGTCACCCAAAAAGTTACATTGCAGCTTTAATGATTTGCTGTTAGAACTCATAATAGCAGTTCCTCTGTCTGATGGGTTGCTAACCTATCTCTCACCTGTTTTTTGCTGTCTGTCAGTAACTGGTATTTTTCTTTGTCGATCAGTTTTGTTAACACAAGACATGTTCCTCTCTGCCTACTTTGCTAGGAAGGCGATTCTCTTTGTGTGTGTGTGTGTGTGTGTGTGTGTACTTGTGTGTTTGCGTGCATGACTATGTGTGTGTGTGACTGTTTGCTCAAGTGACTGTGTGTGTGTATGTGTACAACTGTGTACTTGCTTCCTCGGCAGATAGACACATTTCACTCTCTGGCTGCCATTATTTTATCTTCCTAGGTAGATAGCTGGTATAATGTGTAGTGACTGAAACATCCATGTCCTGTTCCTATCTAGGGCCCTTATCTAACTGAAGGAGGCAGAGTGTGACAGGACTACTCCAGTGTGGGGATTTGTCATGTTGTTCATACTGTTACCAGGCAGGGTCATCGATTGGTTAAACCTTAAGCAGTGTCACTCCTGAGAAACTCAGTTTCTCAGGAGTGACACAAAGATTTCACCAAGGAGAATTGTACTGCATTGCCCCTCATTTCTTCAGTGAAAGTGTCCAGTCTGTTCCTCTGTGAGACTGCTGATCTCTAGGGCTGTTTCCTGTTTCCTGTATTACTCCCAACTACTTCCTGTCGTCTCTCTGAGGGGTTTTAGCCCCTCTGCTCTGCTCTGCTGTGCTGTGATGTGCTCTACTCTGCTGTACTCTACTCTGCTCCACTGGGCTTTACTCTGCTCCACTCTGCTGTGTTCCCATCTCTCCTCCCTCTCCTCTCTCTCCTAATGACACAAGGTTAATTAAAACGCAGTCACATTGGCTGGCTGCTCGCCTTTATCACCACTCCTGCTCTCACCACCGTCCACCCGCCTGCCACCGCTGGTTTAATCACGACCGCTGATAGCACGTCGCCCAGCGCACCGCACCCGAGGATGCCACGGCAACAACTGACTGGGAGAGGGGGAAGGGAGGGAGGGAGGGCCATTCAAAGTTCAATGTCATTAATTGGTCAGCATTTGAATATTAGCTAAGAACTGTTAATTAACTGGATAATAGAAGCGCTGCTATGATTCGGAGGGGGGTAGATGGAGAGAGAGAGGGATGGAGGGAGGGCCTGGGAGATAGAGGGCATATGGCAGAGGGAGCTGGGTGCCGGGAGATAAGAGAGACCCATTCGTGGTAAAGGTCTGGCCACTGTAATTTGCGGGAGCTGCTTTAATTGTCATAACCTTTTAAATGGCATAGTTTATCAGAGTCCTCTAAATGTCCCTGTGTATCGCTAGGCGCCAGCGCCACGGCAACCAGCACAGCGCTCCCATTGGCTGCCCGCAACAAGCACTTAAGCCTGATGAGTTCAGAAAAAGCCAGAAAAACGGTTGGTTCTATTTTTTTTGTCAGTTGGATTGTGTTTTTAGTTGTGTGTGTTTTCACCTATCCGCTGACTGACACTTGCTAATTGCGTGACTGGAAAGTGCCACCATGTTTTTCTGATTTATGTTTGTTTGTATCATTGTGATTCAAATGCAAATGGAAGGTGTTTTTTTCAAATGGTCAGGACAGTATTAATCACGCTGGAAAGGATAGTGTTTAGCACTATGCACCCCAGGGGCCTCATTTAGCACAACAATTGTTAGAAATGCCACTAAATGTTCCAGCACAGAGAGTTTTGAAAAGTACACGGATGCACACAGAATTGTTGGACAATCACTGATGAGGCTGCCAACAGTGCTATTGTTCTGCCATCCTTGAACAAGGGCAACAACGTCTGTACTAGTTTTGGTAAATACTACAGTGCAAAAGTATTCACCCCTTGGCATTTTTCCTATTTTGTTGCCTTACAACCTGGAATTAAAATTGATTTTGGGGGGGTTTGTATCATTTGATTTACACAACATGCCTACCACTTTGAAGATACAAAATATTTTTTTGTGTGAAACAAACAAGAAATAAGACAAAAAAACTGAAAACTTGAGCGTGCATAACTATTCACCCCCCTAAAGTCAATACTTTGTAGAGCCACCTTTTGGAAGCAATTACAGCTGCAAGTCTCTTGGGGTATGTCTCTATAAGCTTGGCACATCTAGCCACTGGGATTTTTGCCCATTCTTCAAGGCAAAACAGCTCCAGCTCCTTCAAGTTGGATGGGTTCCGCTGGTGTACAGCAATCTTTAAGTCATACCACATATTCTTAATTGGATTGAGGTCTGGGCTTTGACTAGGCCATTCCAAGACATTGAAATGTTTCCCCTTAAACCACTCGAGTGTTGTTTTAGCAGTATGCTTAGGGTCATTGTCCTGCTGGAAGGTGAACCTCCGTCCCAGTCTCAAATCTCTGGAAGACTGAAACAGGTTTCCCTCAAGGATTTCCCTGTATTTAGCGCCATCCATCATTCCTTCAATTCTGACCAGTTTCCCAGTCCCTGCTGATGAAAAACATCCCCACAACATGATGCTGCCACCACCATGCTTCACTGTGGGGATGGTGTTCTCGGGGTGATGAGAGGTGTTGGGTTTGCGCCAGACATAGCGTTTCCTTGATTGCCAAAAAGCTCAATTTTAGTCTCATCTGACCAGAGTACCTTCTTCCATATGTTTGGGGAGTCTCCCACATGACTTTTGGCGAACACCAAACGTGTTTGCTAATTTTCTTCTTCTTTAAGCAATGGCTTTTTTCTGCCCACTCTTCCGTAAAGCCCAGCTCTGTGGAGTGTATGGCTTAAAGTGGTCCTATGACAGATACTCCAATCTACGATGTGGAGCTTTGCAGCTCCTTCAGGGTTATCTTTGGTCTCTTTGTTGCCTCTCTGATGAATGCCCTCCTTGCCTGGTCCGTGAGTTTTGGTGGGCAGCCCTCTCTTAGCAGGTTTGTTGTGGTGCCATATTCTTTCCATTTTTTAATAATGGATTTAATGGTGCTCCGTGGGATGTTCAAAGTTTCAGATATTTTTTTATAACCCAACCCTGATCTGTACTTCTCCACAACTTTGTCCCTGACCTGTTTGGAGAGCTCCTTGGTCTTCATGGTGCCACTTGCTTGGTGGTGCCCCTTGCTTAGTGGTGTTGCAGACTCTGGGGACTTTCAGAACAGGTGTATATATACTGCGATCATGTTACAGATCATGTGACACTGAGATTGCACACAGGTGGACTTTATTTAACTAATTATGTGACTTCTGAAGGTAATTGGTTGCACCAGATCTTATTTAGGGGCTTCATAGCAAAGGGGGTGAATACATATGCACGCACCACTTTTCCGTGAAGTTATTTTTTTCGTTTCACTTCACCAATTTGGACTATTTTGTGTATGTCCATTACATGAAATCCAAATAAAAATCCATTTAAATTACAGGTTGTAATGCAACAAAATAGGAAAAAAGCCAAGGGGGATGAATACTTTTGCATGGCACTGTATGTTTCCCTTGCCCACATAGACACCAGGTTTTGGTGTTCATATATAATTCCAGGTTGTTTAAATAAGGGACAGAACCAGCGGGAAGGACAGGGGCCTGTTCTGATCTGAGCCCTGTCTGTCTGTCTCTCTGTCTGTCTGACTGTCTATCTAAAGTGATCAGAACACAGAGAGCCAGTCTCATCTGATTCCTCGCCATAGCTGAATGATGAGTCAGAATAAAAGCAGTACCAATGACATGTTCAGTTAATACAGTACTGTCACGTCAAGACTGCTCCCAGGGGGACACAAAGAGAGAGAGATGAAGAACTGATATTACAGGGCTGGGGGGAGGGGGGTAGTGTGTGTTCCCTCTAGTAAGGTTTTTGTGATAAAGGTCAGGGGGGTTGGTACGCTGCACTGCTCTGAGCTGCTGTTTGGTGAGAATCCAATCTGAAGGACATGATAGTAGAACAGAACTGGACAAATGGATCAATTCAAATCCCAGGAGAGGAGAGGGGGAGGTCCCTCCTTGGCTGGTTGTCTGTCACTGGGCTGGGTGATTGTTGGAGAGAGAGGCTCTGCTTCTGCAGCGTACAGGCATTCTCCACACACACACATTTACAGTGCCTTCGGATAGTATTGACTTTTTCCACATTTTGTTATGTTACAGCCTTATTCTAAAATGGATTAAATATTATTTTTTCCTCAGCCGTCTACACACAATACCCCATAATGACAAAGTGAAAACACGTTTTTAGAAATGTTTGCAAATTTATATATATAAAAAAAGTATTCAGACCCTTTGCTATGAGACTCGAAATTGAGCACAGGTGCATTCTGTTTCCATTGATAATCCTTGAGATGTTTCTACAACTTGATTGGAGTCCACCTGTGGTAGATTCAATTGATTGGACATGATTCGGAAAGGTGTACACCTGTCTATATAAGGTCCCACAGTTGACAGTGCATATCAGAGCAAAAACCAAGCCATGAGGTCGAAGGAATTGTCCGTAGAGCTCCGAGACAGGATTGTGTCGAGGCACAGATCTGGGGAAGGGTACCAAAAAATGTCTGCAGCATTGAAGGTCCCCAAGAACACAGTGGCCTCCATCATTCTTAAATGGAAGAAATTTGGAACCACCAAGACTCTGCCTAGAGCTGGGCGCCCGGCCAAACTGAGCAATCTGGGGAGAAGGGCCTTGATCAGGGAGGTGACCAAGAACCCGATGTTCACTCTGACAGAGCTCTAGAGTTCCTCTTTGGAGATGGGAGAATCTCCCAGAAGGACAACCATCTCTGCAGCGTTCCACCAATCAGGCCTTTATGGTAGAGTGGCCAGACAGAAGCCACTCCTCAGTAAAAGGCACATGACAGCCCACTTGGAGTTTGCCAAAAGGCACCTAAAGACTCACAGACCATGAGAAACAAGATTCTCTGGTCTGATTAAACCAAGATTGAACTCTTTGGCCTGAATGCCAAGCGTCACGTCTGGAGGAAACCTGGCACCATCCCTACGGTGAAGCATGGTGGTTGCAGCATCATGCTGTGGGGATGTTTTCAGTGGCAGGGACTGGGAGACTAGTCAGGATCGAGGGAAAGATGAACGGAGCAAAGTACAGAGAGATCCTTGATGGAAACCTGCTCCAGAGTGCTCAGGACCTCAGATTGGGACAAAGGTTCACCTTCCAACAGACAAGACAACGCAGGAGTGGCTTCGGGACAAGTCTATGAATGTCCTTGAGTGGCCCAGCCGGAGCCCGGACATGAACCCGATCGAACATCTCTGGAGAGATCTGAAAATAGCTGTGCAGCAACGCTCCCCATCCAACCTGACATATCTTCAGAAGATCTGCAGAGAAGAATGGGAGAAACTCCTCAAATACAGGTGTGCCAGGTTTGTAGCGTCATACCCAAGAAGACTTAAGGCTGTAATCGCTGCCTAAGGTTCTTCAACAAAGTACTGTGTAAAGGGTCTGAATACTTCTGTAAATTTGATATTTCCTGGAGTTTTTGTAATACATTTGCAAACATTTCTAAAAACCTGTTTTTGCTTTGTCATTATGTGGTATTGTGTGTAGATTGATGAGGGAAAAAAAAACAATTTAATCCATTTTAGAATAAGGCTCTAACGTAAAAAAAATGTGGAAAAAGTCAAGGGGTCTGAATACTTTCCAAATGCACTGTATGTACACACATATGTACACACATGCACACACAAAGGTATGCACGCATGCACGCATGCACAGAGGCACACACACACACAATGGCACACCCAGTCAAATGCAGTCGGATATGGATAGTGTAATCACACGTATCGTTTGAGAAGAGATCACCACATATTTGCCTTTACACTAACCAAAAGTCAGTCTGTCAGTCATTCTGTCTGTTTTTCTTCCTACTGGAGAGAGACTGCTGTACTGTCTAGCAATCCTGTCAGATACATGCTGCCAGTTTATATGGAAGCTAGTTGATTTTCTGCATTACAAGCCATAATAAGAGCTGGCAGTTTCTCCCTGGCAACTCCTTTCTCTCTGTCCCTCCTGTAATATTGGGCAACTGGCTGATTGCTTCAATTATGGCGTCCCAATCTGAAGTGCCATTGTTGTCTGTGCTAATGACATGCAGGAGCCATGAATATGGATGGCCTGCATCTCCCTCTCCCTCCCTCTCTCCCTCTCCTCTCCCTCTACTCTCCTCTCCTCTCTGCTGCTGCCTGCCTGTCTTTGTCTGTCCCTGTTCCCTGGTCATTGTCATGTCTCTGATGTGCAGTGCTTTGTGTACACAGACGCGTGTTTGTATTTTTAAACGCCGCGATT